>NC_091705.1:38608000-38925333 GCF_041296265.1 Equus caballus | reverse complement strand
CTATTGAGCCAAATTAGAAAAAATACCTCAGAGCCACATCAGAAATTTGACGCTGGATGAAGTTTAAATCTTAGGGTTAATGGAAGTTTGTGGGCCCCCCACCTGGTGTGATTGGGCCCTGGGCCACCTGCTATAAGCAGAAAATGAGATGGAACTTGCTTTCAGAGGCTTCACAGAATTGCACTTTTTTGAGGATTTGAAGCTGTCTTTTTCCATAACTTTTTCTAGCCGTAGAGAATAAACACTCTGTCTGATCTGTTCTCTCCTGATGCCAGAAGGTGAGCGTGTCTGTCTTGCAGTTGGTGCGAGGCCCAATTTGAAGCTCCCTCATTTCTGAAAGCGTTCTGAACGCTGCCTTCTTTTGTTTGCTGTTTTATGGCTCAGGATATACCTGAGAGATGGTTTGAAATCTTTCAAGAGATTTTATGTCCCTGTTTAACGTGGGCCACCTGGAGTTTTCGCATTGAGTGTTGTACCAGTTGGTTTGTCCCCATCCACACCGCTGTCACCAGTACACACACCAAACACAATAGCTTGAAATAAATTGACTTGTAAGCTTCATCCATTTAGTCGTTACCTACTGCCCATTATGTGCAGGACACTGTGATGATGATGATGAAGCAGCATCAACAAAGTGTGTCTTGTTGAAGAGCCAGGACAGCCTGAGGCCATGTATATTGAGTCTGGAGGCGCAGCCCACGGCCTTGGTTGAGTGCCTGCCTGGGGCCTGGCGGAGGTCAGCCAAGTGTTCTGATGGTCCCTAACACACACGAGAGTTTGGATTAGTAAATGTGCCGCCCCTCTCAGACATCCCCCTTTCACAGTGGGGAAGGGAAAGTGAGTAAATTAGAGTGTCTGCTTAAGAAGCTGTGTTGCTAAACCTTGCAGTTTCTTGAAAATAGATGGCATAGTATTTGAGATTGCAAGTGAAATACAGGAATTATATTCGTTTGTGTTTATGATCTCCTAGTTTTATATCGTAGAGAGACTTGAAGAAAACCCAAGTGGAGATCACTCTCCAAGGGTGGCGGCGATTGGATGGTTAATCTGAAAAGTCATCTGTTAAGAATACCTTTCTTGTTTTGTTTCTATTGAGATGTAATTGACATTTCACATTGGTTTCAGGTGTACAGCACAACGATTCGATATTCGTATATATTGTGAAGGGAATGTATTTTGACGCTTGGACCAATCTGTCTGCTGTTTTCCCCTAGCTTTGGACTTTGGGGCCGGGGTGGGTGGTTAGGAAGAATTGCTGACATTCCTTTGTTATCTTCTTTTTGTCTCCAAATCCCCAGAGAAAAGTAGCTGGAGCCTTAGTCCAGCGCTTTCCAAAGGTTGCTGAGACCAGAGCGAGATCTGAGAGTTTGCAGTAGGCAGAGCCGTCAGGGCTGTCTGCTCTCTGACTATATCGTACTGAGAAGGTGAACCTAACGAGAGCAAAGATCTTTTTAGAAATGTTGTGATTGATCTGTAAAGGTCTTTCTGATCGCCACAGCGCTAGACTACAGATTGGGTGTTTGAAGACCTGGGGGAATAGATTATTTTAAATTTATGGCTTTTCTAATACTGCCAATTATTGCAGTTCTCCTCTGAGTCCTGTAGCTACCCACGGGCATGCTGGTGTCCTGAAAACGTAGAACCCGGTATGGAAAATAGTCATGGCATTTATAGGGTTTTAGAGCTGAAAGAGCTTTTAAAAATAAAAAAAACAAACTCAAAGTTCTGTGCATTTTTGTTTGTTTTGTTTTAATGATTGCTTTCAATTCGCCTCTTTTTTCCGTCCCTTCTGTTTCCCGCAGTGAACACCTACCTCTTCATGATGCAAGCGCAAGGCATTCTGATCCGGGACAACATGAGAACGATAGGCGCTCAGGTGTATGAGCAGGTGGTTCGCAGTGCCTATGCCAAGAGGAATAGCAGCGTAAATGACTCAGGTATGTTTTACTAAAGAGGTGGTCTGATTAGAATGTTTCCTCCCGGGAGAGGTAAATTTGGTTCAAATAATTATTTTTGATGGGGAAAAAAGTGTATTGTAAATGAGGGGAAGTTTGGCTGTGTCTTACCTTATCACTAAAAAAGAAAGGCTTGCAAAGTGAATCCTTGTTTGTTTTGCCTCCGTTTTCTCTCTTAATACTTTTCAGGGAGGGGGAGGTAAGGAATATATATCTTTCAAGACCCATTTTTCTGGTGTAGTTGCCCCTGTAGGCGATTAAGCGTATATTGGGACACCAGCAAAACAGGAGCGCCAAAAGCTGTTTCTGGAAATAGTTTGATATTTGATTTCAAAAAAATGTATCGTACAGCCAATGAGGAAAACAGAACTTAGTTGGACTTCCTTTTACTTCTTTTATGGCTTAACATAAAATTTTTTTTGTGAAATTGTTTTGTTGTCTTGTTTTTTGAGTTGCATGTGGCGGTGCTCACAGTGGCGGTGGCGGTGCATGGTATTTTCAAAGCTAGTCTGGCCCTGGTTGCCACACAGGACGAGTTGTTCCGACTCTGTTCTTACTGTTAGACTCTACTCGAATTTGTTCAGCCCAGTGGGACTTGTTTACCTTGTTGTTGGTGAATGTTTTAGCTGAAACTTACCAAATTTCCATGTTGTAATGATCGTGTAATCCAGGACAGTTTCTACAGATTATAGCTGTAAAAGCGACTCCTGGAGGAAGTTTAATAGGTCTCCTGGCCTGCCTCCAGTACCTGGTATGGTGTTCATCCTCTGGTTTAATTCTAGCAAGTGGCCGAGTTTGGTGGTTGGACTCATTCGGCTTTGAAGAAAGCTTTTCAAACTGTTCAGCTAAACATAGCAATGATGGATGCAAGAGTGAGCGTTTCTGCCTCAATCTTTGGAACTTTTGCCTGTGACTTTTGTTATCTATAAGCACTAATTATATGAAGAGGAAAAAAGAACACCGAGTTTAGATGGCTTGCCTAACATTGTAAGAACTTGTTCCTGAATCATGGTTTTGACTTTATTTTTATAAAAGACTGTATATGGCAAGTTCTTCACCTTTGAGAGAAAGTTGTCTTTTTTATGTCTCTCTTTTTAACTCTTCCAAAAATTGAACATAGGAACTATTTCCGGATGGTTAAGTGGGACTGTCGTGCGCCTTCTCCAGTCTGGCGCTGGATGGTTTTTATTAAAAAAATAGATTCTGAAATTTCATCTTGCTAAGCATTCATGGTTTGCCTTTTACTGAAGACTAATGTGCTTTCCTGTGGTTTCTTAGTGATTTCACTCAGGCATAGTATTATAAAATATGTATATTTTAAAAAATATTCTTTCCTCCAAATCAGTCCTCTCTTCTCCTCTGGAAGTTCTAAGATTGTCCGGAGCTCACTCTAGAATGTGAAATTGCTTTGCAAGCGTTGCAGATGAGAATTTCTCTGTGGTGCTTGGGATCTCAAAGAAATCATTGCCTCTCAAAGGGAAGTTACATCCTTAAAAGAATTGACCACATCCTAATTTATCAGTCTGTCCGCCTGGCCAGCTTAGCAGCAGCGAAGGAGCATCGTCAGCAAACTGATGAGCTTTGGGGCTTCCTTTCTTCTTGATTGCAGAGGGCAAGTGATCGACTTTTCAGAGCTTTTTAGCCAGATTGTCTTCTCAGGGGACAGACTGCCTGAGCTCTGACCCACACCTGGACAGGAGTCCCTGCAGTTCCCAAAGTCAGGGGAGAAGGCTGAGCACATTTCTCTTTCCTAATTCAGTGTGTGTAGTGTCAGGTTTTGCTCATGATCCCCACACATCTTGTCTCGTGTAACTCCAGTATGGCTCGGTCAGGTAGGCAGGATTGTACGTTATTTCCATTTTTCACATGTAGTGCAGATAATTTGGGGGGAGTTGGAGTGGCTTGGTCATGTGACTTGCCCTAAACCCTGCCCTAACCTGCTTCTGGTTGTGTAACGAAACCAGGGAGTCCTCTGCCGTCCGTTCCAGAGCTCTTGGCCCTGTATCACTCTGGATAAAGGAGCATTTGTGCTGTTGTGACCTTGATCCAGTCCAAGGGTTTGTGCCTCTCCGAGGCTGGATGAACTTCCGTCTGGGCATTGGGCGAGGTAGTCTGTTCTCCCTCAGAAGTCAGACGGGTACCAAGCAGGGCCCCCTCCCTGCTGCGCTGCTGGTTTTACAACACAGGATTTCACCGAATTGTTGGGATCTCACTAACCTGAGGGGGTGTTGTCCTTGAAAGCAGCACCGAGGTGAGTTTCACCCTTGGAAGGCATATCCAGGGACGAGTTACTATGACTTTGCGTGAGTTTATTCTCAAATTACCGTAGTCAGAAATCGTCCTTCCTAGCATCCCTCCGGTGGAGTAATCATCCGTTTTGTGTTTAATGTGTCTATATCCATTGCCCTCGGGGGCTGTGTTCCTATGTGGTAGACACTACTTGCGTTCTCGCGTGGAGTCCTCACAAGAACTCAATAAGGTAGCTCCTGTGTCCCCATTTCAGGGGTGAAGGGGTCAAGGCACACGGGACGTACGGGACTCGAGCAGTGGAGCTGGGCTTTGCTGACTGAGCCCAGTGCCTGTCCTCTGCATCCCAGCAGTGCCCTCGTGCCTCTGTCGTCTTTGTATGCCCAGTACCTGTGCGCTGCCCAGCACATAGGAAGCACTCAGTAAATGACTTTTGGGTGGGTGACGAGATTTAACAGGAAAACGCATTTTAAGTGTTGTGATGTAATTCTGAGATTCCCATCTTGTTTGGCTCCTATGTTATTGGCACATCCTTGGCAGGTAAGTATGAAAGAGGAAATATTTCATTGGGAGTGTATCCAGTAAAAACCCATTTTTACTCATTTCAAAGTAATTCTCTGCCTAGCACAGCTAAAGAGGGTGTTCTGGGCCTCAAACTGCTGAGATAGCCAGATGACCGCCACCTCTGACCCGGCCACTCCTGCCCGGAGCACTGTGGGCTCGATGAGAGCATCCTGGACTGAAGCAGTCCCTCAGCTCTGCCGCCCCACCCTGGAAATAGGGCCGTGGCACACCCTCACATTCAAAGGCCTTCATTAGGCCAAGTGTCACTAAAAAGCTTAGTGTGACATTTCAGTAATGCTAGCTTTCTTTATCCTTGAAAGCTAAAGTGGTGATTGTCTAATAAGAATGTTCTTTGGGGGATCAGGACCGTGAGCCTGGATATCAGCCTGAGGTAATAACCCTGGAGAAGCTTCTTGTTGTCACTGAAAGCCTTTGGTATAGGAAATTGTGAATCCTGCGAAACCTTGTGTGAGCAGTGAGGGGAAACACTCAAGAGAATACTGACATCAGAAGAGAATTCTCTGGGTTCTTCCAGTCCAGCCACTTAGTTTTATAGATGCAGGGAGTGGTTGAGTGGCCTGGCATTTCTCATTCTTAAATATGAATTTCCAGATGCCATTCTACCTAGTAACTTTTAACCGGAGGGAGATTTCTTACCTGTTTACACGCACGCACACGCACGTGCACACAAACCTCGCCACACTTATGGCCCAATCCCCTGCTAGTCACTTGCTCAGAAGAATGTTCAGTTGCTCACATCCTTCAAAACAGATCTGTGGCCGTGGGCAAGTAAAATGAATAAAGTCGTTGCCAGATTGATGTTCTTGACCCCCTTCTCTCTGCTGTTTAGATGCTCAGTCCGTAGCCGTCTTAGGTCTCCTGTCCCAGCAGGTAGTCATCCTTGAGCATGCCAGCTCTTGAAGAAGGCGAATTCTTTATATCTCCCGGATACTTGTCCCGATGCCATCTTTCTAGTGTATATAAATTTCCACGTTTTTCAAGCAGAGAGGAAATTGTTTGGTCTTTTCTCAGATGGAAGAGGGGGAAAGTGGTGGTTCTTTCTGGAATCTGTTGGCATTTTCCAGTCCCTGCTCAACTGGATTTGGGAAGTTAAGGGAGAAAGCAGATTTTTGCCACCCCCTGAGGAGTGGGATGGCCATGTCAACCTGAGGGCACATTGGAATCCCCCAGGGTGGAGGGGGCTTTAAAAAATACCGGTGCCTGCTCCCCACCCCCAGAGGTTCTTATGTAATTAGCCTGGGGTGCAGCCCGGGCATTAGAGAATTTTTCAAAGCTTCCTGGGTGATTCCAGCGTGCACACAAGCTTGCTGAGCCACCGTGTAAAGCAGAGTCGAACAAGCAGCCCTTGGAATCTGTGGCGAGGAGGGATGTCTGCTGTTTCCCCGTTTCATGCCTCTCAGAGCAGCTGCCTTCTTTGCCCTCTCCTTCCCTTGCTGGAAGAACATGTCCTGATTCGAAACAGATTAAAGTTAAAAAATAAAATCATGGGGGCTGGCCCCGTGGCCGAGTGGTTAAGTTCACGCGCTCCGCTGCAGGCGGCCCAGTGTTTCGTTGGTTCGAATCCTGGGCGCGGACATGGCACTGCTCATCAGACCACGCTGAGGCAGCGTCCCACATGCCACAACTAGAAGGACCCACAACGAAGAATACACAACTATGTACCGGGGGGCTTTGGGGAGAGAAAGGAGAAAAATAAAATCTTTAAAAAAAAAAATAAATAAAATCGTGGCCATAGAAATACGGCATGCTGGTCTTTTCTTTCAGTGCTTCCCTCCTCCGCTTTAGCAGAGTGAGAGGTTGGTGTTTGGGTCCTTGAGGGGAGCATGCGGTGCCGTCGCCCGTTTCTAGGCTGCTGGAGGACAAAAGAACGGGGACCCCACAAAACCACGCGCAGTTCTGCCAGTGCGTGAGCAGTTAATTTCCTCTACCTCTTTTACTGCTTTAAAAAATTTCTACTGCTGCCGAGAAAGTAGGTTCTATTTAAATTTGTATGTAAAGAACTTCAAGTTAGAAATGAAGAGAGTAGGGGTTTTTTCACCCCCCCAAAAAAGGACAAGAGTTTAAGGGCCAGGCTGTGGCGGACGTCCACTCAGGAGTTGTGTACTTGAGGGTTTTTTTTTTTAATGACATTATTAATTTAGTCATCAGAAGGAGAAAGTAAGTAGTGCTTTGTTTTGTCTTGTTTTGTTTTATGCTAGTTGCTACCAGGCTTATTCTTTCAGTGTTTGAAGGAAGTAGAAAGGACTTTATTTGCGTCATCAGACAGGCCCAGGAGTAGAGTCTAGGGTTGTTAGGGCGAGAGAGCGTCTTATCTCGCTCTCGCCTCTTGCTTCGGATTTTTTGTTCAGGTCTTGGTTCTGTCATTGCCCAGAATTGCTGTTCTCTTCTGTTTTTGTTGATTTGCTTATGAAAATGCTTATTATAATACCTCTGGGAATTTCTTTGCCTTCTAGGCAAATGTAATTGCTGTGATGCTCTCTCTGACCAGCTTCCCCCTCCACACACATGCACAGCAGAGCCTTACACATTTTCTAGTACACATGAAAACCGTTAATCTTTTTCTTAAAGAGAATTGTTTTTTTTGTACTAAATATGTGTATATAATTAAGCAAAATCAGAATCATTGAGAGAGTGATTAGTACTGGAGGTTCTTGCTGCAGCTCTGTGAAGCGTTAACGCCTTCAGAGAAGGGTCAGCCTAGCACACCTATCGTAGGACAGGTGCGCAAGTGTGAGCTGAGGGCTGGGGGCTCGTTTCTGTGTAAATGTGATTTTGCCAACAGGGTTCATGCTGACTTGGTTTACGTCTTTATATAAATGCAGACCTAGTGTTTTTCAGGAAAGCTCCAACCAAAAAGGACAGAAGTATTCTGTTCCTTTCCTCCCTGGTTAAGAGACTTCAAGTTCTCTTCGAGTTCCTTATGGAGCTTCGTCCTCTGAGCACTTGTGGAGAAGGCAGCCATGTGCCTGGACAAAAGGATTCACTGTGTTAGCCATTTGATTCTCGGAAACCCTCTCATAGTGCTTTTTAAAAAATACCTGAGTTGAAGATTCCAGAATTCCAGAGTGCAAGTGAATTTGAATAGGAAGTTTTAATTTTCATAGAATCAGCATGAATCCAGAAGGATTGGTGAGAGAAATTTTAGTACAGTGTAATGGAAAGATCGCTAACCCAGAGGTTAGCCGGATCTCTGTCATGCGCTGGGCAAGCCTCTTTATGAGTTGTGTACGTGGTGCCTCAGTGTCTTTATCTGTAAAAAACTAAGAGGTTGGAGAGCCCCCTTCTAGTCCACTGTTAGTCCCCCAGGGAAAAGGCACCTGCTTCACTCTCATAAGCCCACTAAAAGGACAGTAAAGAGGGGGGGTGTGTGATTAATGGCATAAAATCTTAAGAGTGAGGAGTACAAGAAAAGAGACCACAGCAAAAAATTGTGCGAAGCAGGAAAGCAGATGGACCAGTGATAAAGGACTTAACAGACCCAAGAAAACTGACTGCTAACATGGCAGCAGGGAAAGCCAGCCACCGCCTGGTTATACTCCGAAATCCCTCAGACGCTCAGCAGTTAGCAGTAGACGTATTTTCGGAGGTAAGAATAAAGGTGGCAGCTAAGATAAAGGTTGGCTGAGAGCTCTTTAGAAAGTGATCAGATACCCAGGTCCCCTTCTCCGTCCTGGCGAAGGACTGGAGACGTGACAACCTCTGGAGGTGGTAAGACAGCGTCCCTCAACTTGGAGACACCTGGCACGGTTTAGGGTACCCCTCGCCGTGCCCTCCTCCTCAGTTCCAGGATGCTTGTAGCAAGGATCGTCCCATTCTGGCAGGAGATTAGAATAGACTTCTCTGGGGAATCTGGACCAAACCAGACCTCCAGCCAGAAGACCCCACGAGGAGGAACCTCAGGCCAGGCCCTTCTAGCGCGCTGACTAGCGCCCCACCTTTAATATTTTGAGGATTCCTGGAGCTTAGAACAAACAGGCAGCAGCACATCGGAAGAAACAGACTATGCTGGGAGAAGAAAACTTAAAACAACCGTCCATATCCTCAAGGGGAAGAGAGAAAGGATCGCAGACGTGAAGCAGGAGTGTACTGTAAGAAATAAATGTTCAGAAAATAAAAAGGACTCTTGAAAATTAAAAATATAAGAGCAGAAATGATAATTAAAAGAAGAGCTGAGTAAAATTGAGGCAAAGCTTTGAAAAGAGCAGAAAAATGGCAAGGTGGAAAGTCAGATAGAAAAGATGAGAAAATTAGAAGACCAGGAGGTGCAATATCTAAGTCATGTTTTCTCTTCTCCAGAAAGAAAGCGCAGAATACAGAAGGGAGGAGACCATCCCCACAGTAATTCCTCCTCCCCGCCCCTAAATTCCAGAACAGGTGGACGTGGATTTCCAGACTTAAAGGTTTGACCACCAAATGCTCCACACAGTGAGTGAAAATAGACCCCCAGCAAGGCACACTAGTGTGGAATTTCCTGAACCAGGAGAAAGTTCTGTACACTTCCAGAAAGAGATTACTGGTCAGAGCTCAGGAATTGGAATGTCTTCGGACTTACCAGGCACGGTGGAGTCTAGAAGGCAGTGAGAGAGCACCTTCACAATTTTAAAGGAAAATTATTTCCAGCCTAGAGTTCTGTAAACCCAGCCAACCTATGAATCCAGTGAGGAAGAAGAAAAATAATGAGATGTACAAGTTTCAGAATCACTTCCCATTCCTCCTCAGGAAGCTGAGGAGCGAGAAAAAGGCAGAAATTGAACTTAGAAAAAATGAGGGTCATTACTGTAGGGAGACAAAGGGACTCTCCAGGCCGCCAGGAAGGGCGATCAGGGGGTAGCGTCTGCACACCAGGCACAGAGGAAGCCAGGCCAGACTGGGGGGGTCAGGAGGCGCCGGCCCTTCTCTGGGAAGGTGAAGTTGAGAGAATACCTGAGGCCCGTAAACGTCTTGGAGGAGACGTAGTGGTAAAGGGCACGGTGTTGAGTTAGTCGTTATTCCATGTACAACTTGGCAAACAGAAAAACAAGGCAGTCAGTCCAGGAAAAGAAAAATTACGCAGGAGAAGAAAAGCAGTCATAACTTTCCCCATTTCTCAGTCGTGAGCAGTATTTATAGAATCGTCATAACATAAATACTTGAAGATTGTCCGAACCACCGTTATCGTATATGACTGTGGGGAGGCTGGAGGTCGGAAAGGTGTACGTGTGGTGCTGGTGGGGGAGGAAAGGGAGCGAAATCCTCACCCCATAGGGGGACATAAACAAGGTCACAGTAAGACCTAAAGCGGAACCATCCAGGTCAAGGTAAGACCTAAAGCAGAAGGATCAAGATGACGTGTATCGGCTGACGGAGGTAAATACTAAAATAGTGGGCTCACAGAAGTGAGGAGAGTTCCTTGAGAGAGTAAGACGTGGGGGGCGAGCTGTCTTTAAATGATGTTGTCGAGTGACTTGACTATGAACCGAGCGCGTGTAAAGCTGTGATACCAATAAGAATAGAAACACTGGGTAAAATGGCGTCACCTGGTTAACATTTTTGTTGATGGTTCAGCTCTTCACCTGCCGTGAAGAGCTGGCGCACCGTCCTGCTTCCCGAAAGCCGCTATCGAGGAGAAATACGTCTCGGTAGCACCTGAGACTGCGGAGTTGATCGCACGTCCCGGTCTGAGCCGCCTTTCTCTTGCCTCTCTAGATTATCCTCTGGACTTGAACCACAGTGAAACCTTCCTACAAACCACAACTTTCCTCCCTGAAGACTTCACCTACTTTGCAAACCATACCTGCCCCGAGAGGCTCCCTTCCATGAGTAAGTAGAGCCCTCGCTTACCGTCTCTGCTTTTAAATGGCTGGGTCTTTTTATTTGACTAAAACAAAAGGGAGAGTGTTGTTGATTCTCATGTCTCCCCTATAGAGGATGTAAACGTTTGCCTCCCTGCCCTTGGGAACAGGGTCAGGAACGTCACTTGTGTCCTTCCCCCTTCTGCAAGCTGGCCTGTGGGCCTGGTGCCTGTTTGTACCCCAGTTTCTACCCTTTCCTTTGCACACGCCACCTCCTTTGTAACCTGGGGTGTGTTAGGAGGTCCCGGAGAAAGTGGGCAGCCAGCTTTGTCTTAGCGTAAATCTCCCACTGATTATAACTTGTCTGATAGGACGGAAGTTATTTTCTTAATAAAGTGCTGGTTAAGATTCTTGGATCTTTTCTTTTTCTCTTTTCTTCTTTCTTGGAATCCTATGTGTCATCTAAAGCGATGACAACACGCTGTCACACCTTTTCTGTACTTTTGAGCTGCTTAAACAGCTCTGCTCCTGCTTCAGCCAGAGGCGGAGAGTGTGCGGAGCCTGGAGTGGCCAGTGGGAGTCACGGGTAAATTAACTGGGACAGCGTGGCTCTGCTTGCCTCGAGCTCCCAGGGATGGCACCAAGCTCAGCCGTTTTCCTCCTTCCTCTCTGAGAAGTTCAGCTGCTCTTTTACTTCGTCTGAAGTTTTTTCTACACCCTTGGCTGAAGCAGAACTCTGAAGTCTAAATTTCTTGATCTGCTGCTTTACCCAGCGATAGTGATGAACGGGATGCCGTCAGTTGGAAAGCACAGGAAGGGCCTCCTATCGCTCTTAAAAACATAGCTGAAAAAGCATTGAACTTCTCCAGAGAAAGAAACCCTGGATGGAGGGAAAAGAAACTATCGTTTTCTGGCCTCTTAATTCTTTCTTTCCGAATCTCTTTGCAGAGGGCCCAATAGACATTAACATGAGTGAGATTGGAATGGACTACGTTCATGAACTCTTCTCCAAAGACCCGACCCTCGAGCTCGGGGGCCACTGGAAGCCTTCTGATTGCATGCCTCGGTGGAAGGTAGGGTGTGGGGTCCGACTCGAAGTGCTGGGAAGCCCGCCTGGGACTTGCCGTCCTTCCCACGGGATTCACTCACTGTGACGTTTCGTAATTTGTGCCCCACGACCGATGCAGGGTCTTTGATGGAAACGTTTTCGCGGAATGAGTTTCCCTGAGGACTCTTCTGTAGTCCCAGAAATTTGCATCGTTCCGATGACTGAGCGGGACCTTTGTCTTCCTTCCAGGAATTTTGGCTAAGCGAGGGGGGAGAGTTGGTGGGTCTCTTGTGACACATTTGCAGAAGCCATCTTCACAAATTCAGTGCCTCCTGCCTCATTTGCCATTGTCACTGTGAGTTTAGTGGAATAAAAAGTGGAGTTATTTAACTTGACACTGAGAATTGTTTAGTGTTTTTCTGCAGGACTGTAGTCAGGAGACATCAAGACACTGGCTTAAGTCCGTTCTTTCAACAAGTGCTTATTAAAATGCTTGTTGTGTGCTGCCCTGTGAGCTGCAGCAGCGGTCAGAGCAGATCTGGAGCAGATGAGTGTTTCCAGCTCATCACCAGAGTATTAAATCAATTGATGACCAGCATTGAAAAAATAAATATATGTATGTTAAAGTGCATTGCACGTTGTAAGGGGAAGTGCTATTTTGTGAAGCATATTTTAGTTGTATGTTTATCTGTCTATGGATGTATTTGTGTCCCGGGTCACAGTGTAGAATGTGTGTCTTCCTCTGGCTTGTGGCCTAGAGTGAATTCATTCTGCAGGCCCGCCATATAGGAGGGGCATCCAAGAACAAGGTCCGCTTACTTCCGAGGGGCGGCTTGCCACCAGGTCTTCCTTGAGAGGCGGCTGAGGACAAGGCAGCCTCCCAGCTCTCCCCCCGAGAGGTGGTCGCCGATGCTACAGGAGTCTCCTGCTACAAAGCAGTAGTTGAGACTAAGAGGGTGGCTTCCTTTGCTGTGACCCCTCCAGGTGGCGATCCTAATCCCCTTCCGGAACCGCCACGAGCACCTCCCGGTCCTGCTCAGACACCTGATCCCCATGCTTCAGCGCCAGCGCCTACGGTTCGCGTTCTACGTGATCGAGCAGGTGAGTGGTCCTTTCCTGGCTGTCCTTTCCCTTCTGTGACAGCAGTTCAGGTTAGGGTGCTTCAAGCTACTCCATCTTCAGGGTGCAGAGCTGGGAAAGCTGAAAGCTGACAACTGAGTCATCCTGGGGTGGGAAGGGGAGCAACAGGCAGTTCCTTGATCTTTTTCGAGACGTTGCTCAATATCGGCAGGTTTGAGTCTGGACGGAACTTTGCCCTTGAACAAAAGGCTTCTTGTGTGTGGTTTTGCTAGAGCTGCTTTGGGTGGCGTCTTCAGGCTCCAGACCCAGGAAATTCCCCTTGAGATATGGAGCCGCAAGGAGAAATGGCAGTGGTGTTCTTTCTTCCCTTTACGGGACTGGGTTCTCTTCTGAAGGCTGTTGTGTGGCTGAATGTCTGCCATTAGAACAGCCTTGGGAGAGGAGCTGGGGTTTGTCGTTAGCACCCCTTTTATTTCTGAGGAAGTTGAGACCAGAGGTCAAGTGACTTGTGAGTCGGGGATGAGTAGTGCTGGCCCCGTCTCGCTTCTGGCCTGCCGTCCTTCCCAGGTTACCAGGCTCCCCTTCGGGCAGGACTGGGCAGCGGAGATTTTGCTTCCAGAGTCCTTTTAAAATACGGTTCTGCTGCTTGTAGGTGGGCACCCAGCCCTTTAACCGGGCCATGCTTTTCAATGTCGGTTTTCAAGAAGCCATGAAGGACTTGGACTGGGACTGCCTCGTTTTCCATGACGTGGATCATATCCCAGAAAGTGATCGTAACTATTACGGATGTGGACAGATGCCAAGGCACTTTGCAACTAAGTTGGATAAGTATATGTATCTGTGAGTATCATTTCCTCTGAACTAAGGAGGTTAGATCTGCAAGGATGGCGAGAGATGCAAAGATGGCAAGATCCATTTAGCTGCGACCCAAATGTCCATCACCTGATGAATGGATAAACAAAATGTGGTCTCTCCATACGGTGGAATACTATTTGGCAATGAAAAGGAATGAAGTAGTGATACACGCAGTGACATGGATGCCCCTTGAAAACATCATGCCAAGTGAAAGAAACTAGTTACAAAAGACCACATAGTATATGATTCCATTGATATGGAATGTCCAGAAGATGCGAACCTGTAGGGATAGAAGGGAGAAGAGTGGTTATGCGGGTTTGAGAGGAATAGGGGACGTGAGGACTAAGTGTTCATGGGCACAAGGCATCTTGTTGGGGTGATGAAACGTATTAAAATTGAGTCTGGTCACGATTGCACAACTCTGAATATACTAAAAATCGTTGAATTATACCCTTGAAGTGGGTGGCTTATACGGTATGTCAGTTATGTCTCAATAAAGCTGTTATAAAAAAAATCAATTAGAGAAAATTCAATTAGCTGCTCAGGTTGATGCATCTCAGCGTGAAGAAACCATTTCAGACGGTTCGGGGAGTAGCTCAGAGAGTGTTGTTTGACTCAAGACTTAGTTCTCCTGGGAGACGGCCTGTTCTGAAGAAAAGCCACCCTTGCGTGCACAGATGGTTGATGCTGTCCGTCTCTTTTCAGGCTTCCTTACACGGAGTTCTTTGGCGGAGTGAGCGGCTTGACAGTGGAGCAGTTTCGGAAAATCAATGGCTTTCCTAATGCGTTCTGGGGTTGGGGCGGAGAAGATGACGACCTGTGGAACAGGTACCACCCTTCTTCCGGTGCCGTCTAGAAATGCTGCCTTGGCTCTGCAGACCAGCACTGTCTACTAGGAGTATGATGCAAGCCACATCTGTAATTTTAAATGTCCTGGTAGCCACATTTGAAAAGGTTAAAAAAAGAAAAAGATAAGATTAATTTTAATATATTGATAAAATATGTTTATCACAGTATATCCAAAATAATACCATTTCAACACGTAATCAATATAAAATGTTGAGAGTTACGTTTATTTTTTTTTTACTGAAACCTCCCCAAACCAGAGGTCAAATATTAGTGACCTGTGTACACAGATTTGTCCATGCCGTCAGATAAGGCTTGCATTATACAAGTTTGTGTGAACAATCCCGCGTTTGAGTAGTGTCAACCAATATTTTTACGGTGAGTAAAATAATAACCTAATGACGAACAAATGAGCAGAAGAATTTCCACCTTGTATCTGTGTACTTTCTAGCGTGGCTTTAAAAAAGGAAGTGTGTGTTGGTTGTTAATTACAAAGTAATATTTGCTGGCAAAAATTCAGATGGTACAAAAATGCATAAACCAAAGAGTATTAATCTTAATCCCCATCGCTATCCTATTTCATTCCTAGCCATTTGAACAAGCTGTTCCTTTCTGTTCGTATATAAACAACCCTGACACCTCCCTTCTCACCCTCCAACCACGTTCATGTAGAGAGAGCCACTTCAGTATTTTTCACAATTGCGTAGTATTCCTTTATGTAGAGCCACGACAATTTATTTTACTCTTCTTTTATTGATGAATATTGTTGTTTACGATTTTGAACATCCTTTGTTCATGTGTGAAAATATTTCTTTAGGCTACATTCAAAGTTGTGGAAATGCAGAGTAAAGAAGTAAATGCACTTTTAAATTTTGATAGTTAATGCCAAATTTTCCTCCGTTAAGAGATTGCAAAATGATTCCAACCAATGGTGCATCAATGTGCCTGTTTTCTTACATCAGTGCCAACATTGGATATAAACCACCTTTTAAATCTTTGCCACATTTCAGCCCTTTAGTAGCCACATATGACTCATGGCTATTATATTGGACAAAACAGCTCCAGACAATTCTTTCTCAATCTGGTAGGTAAAAATGGCATCTCATCCTTTTAATTTGGGTTTCTTAGGAACCTAGTGAGAATGGATGGCTTTTCCATATGCTTAACTGGTTTGACTCGTCCTTGAATCTAGTTGAGCTCTCCTAGGACATAGTTCTCATCTCATGCTCTCCCCAGCTTGGTGGGGGGTCCCTCAGGAACTGGGGCTGGTTTTCCCCAGCACCGTGCACAGTTCCTCACACACAGTAGGCATTCCATATATATTTATCAAATGAGAGTGAGAACACATCTTCGTATAACAAAATGAAAGTATAATTTAGATTCCACTGAAGGATGTGGAAATAATACTCCCCCACAGTTTTAAAATACGAAAACAGGGCCGGCCTGGTGGCACAGCGGTTAAGTTCGCATGTTCCAATTCTCAGTGGCCTGGGGTTCACCGGTTTGGATCCTGGGTGCTGACATGGCACCACTTGGCACACCATGCTGTGGTAGGCATCCCATGTGTAAAGTAGAGGAAGATGGGCACGGATATTAGCTCAGGGCCGGTCTTCCTCAGCAAAAAAGAGGAGGACTGGCAGTAGTTAGCTCAGGGCTGATCTTCCTTAAAAAAAAATTAAAATAAAATAAAAAATAAAATATGAAAACGACCAAAAATTTCACACAGGCATCTGAAGTCTACCTCCATGTATTAATTATTTCTTAGAGCCCCATCAAGTTTCCGGTAGACCCAGCTTGGGAAATCTTATCTTTATCATATTAAGGATAAATATCCTGAACACCCCCTCTAAATTCTGTTTCCCTCAGAGTGACTTTCATAAAGTGTGAAGTTTTCCATCTGGACCAGAGTGTGTCATGTGAATTAGTTCATCTCCGTGGTGATGGGGGAGGTGGGCGGAGACGTAGGTTTCACCTCAGTGGGGAAAACAGCTTGTGGCTCTGACTTGGCCACTTGCTCTCCAGGAGGCCGTGGGAGGGACGCCTGCTGCCCGTCAGCAAGGCGAGTATTTTCGAGATGTCCCAAACAAGCCAGCTGAGAGAGCACGCTCGCGCTCGTCTGCCGGGACCCTCGTGTTGTGCTTGTCACAGAATCCATGCCAAACCTCACACTCGAGAATTTTGAGTTTCTTTCTGAATTTCTTTTTCAGAACTCTTTTCTGTCGTAGACTTCTAAAACCAAGAACTTGTCCAGAGGGTGGGCAATTTGAGTGTTTAGATGCAGGAGAAGTTCGGTCGTTCCCCTTGGGGTTTGTCCCGCTCTGGATCGTTTCATCTGAAAGCGCTTCTCCTTGTCTTGGGCAGAGTGCAGAATGCAGGCTATTCTGTGAGCCGGCCGGAGGGCGACACGGGGAAGTACAAGTCCATTCCTCACCACCATCGAGGAGAAGTGCAGTTTCTTGGAAGGTTGGTGCAACGTCTTTATTCCTCTTACAGATACCCTTTATATTTTGCATTTCCAGATGCCCCAGAACATAGTACAGCCCCTCGTCTTACTCCCCACCCCGCTCCGAGGTCTGGTTCTGACAGCTGCTTCATAGTTCCTGTGTATATTTTAATTTAGCTGGGAGGCCAGCTTTGGGGGTGAAATCAGACAATTGGTGAAAAATTTGTTTGTAAGATCTTTTAAGAAAATGGCTCATTCTGCGTCTCAAGCTTGGTAGCCTCCCCTGTAGCCTGCCCGGAGCGGGAGGAAAACCCGCCCCGGAATGGTCGCCGCGGGGCTCACAGTGACGTGACGGAGCAGAGTTGGCACCCTTTCTGCTGGCTCCGCTTCTGGAGCGGGGTCCCTGAGCCTGTGTGGGTGTGGTGGCCGCTGCTTTGTCACCCTCTTTCCTTCCAGTAAGGAAATTGCAGAGTGGAGCGATCGGGGCGGGGCCGGGGCGCCGGCTCTTTGCGTCTTGAGTTAGCTGGGGGCGGACTGCTCCCCGGACGGCCCATTCCGAGCGTGGGAACTTGGTGCTGGTGGGGGATGAGGGCGCTGGCCACAGCCTCTCAACTTTCTCATCTGATGGCTTTTTAGCATCTCACCTCCCACTTCCCCACTGTGTGACCTTGGGCACTTACACTCATGTCTGACACAAGGTCATTGAACATCCTGAGCCTTGGTTTCCTCATCTGATTAAGAGGTGGATGCATTAAATGTAATAATGTGATAAATAAAGCACCCGGTGCAAAACAGGAGGTGTTTCTAGTAATAATAGCAACAGTGTTCATCACGGAGAAGCCGAACGCCAGCGCTGGGTGGCGCAGGAGTGCGGCCCTGGGTTGTGTCCCGTCCCGGGGTCTGCCCTGCCCATCCTCCGTCGCGTCCTCCTGCTCAGCCCTCTGCTCTCTGCTCGCGCAGGTATGCTCTGCTGAGGAAGTCCCGAGAACGGCAACCGCTGGACGGCCTCAACAACTTGAACTACTTTGCAAACATCACGTACGACGCCTTGTACAAAAACATTACTGTCAACTTGACACCCGAGCTGGCTCAGGTGAGCGAGTACTGAGATGAGGAGAGGATCTGTCTGCTTGCCCGCCGCCGGGAGGGCAGCCTGCTGCGCTGTCCCGGGCTCCACACAGGGAGAGCGCAGAATGCAGCGGCTCGGGAGGACTGCAGGGTCGAGGAGCAGACGTGAGCGGAGTCCCCGTGCAGACCCGCGGGGCGAGGGAGCGAGCTGGCGCCGTCCTCATCAGGACTGGCTCTCTCGTTTCACAAGACGGACGGCCGTCCTGCTGCCCTCTCCCCCGTCTCCTGCCCCCACGTCCCCTCAGCCACGATCCCCAGAACCGAACGGTGACCTGCCGTGTCCTGCCGCGGAGCCTGCTTCTACGAACGGCCTTTGGAGCTTCTTGGCCTTCAGAGCACAGAGGGAGACCCACCCCGGGCAGCCGTGTCTTAGGAAGAACGAGGAAACTCCACACGCCATTCCTCCACGTCTCTGGTGTTCTCTTTGGTTTCATTTTTTTAAAAAACTTATCTGCTTCGGGTGGGGATCAAGGGTGGAGGGGAGGGGCTGGGGAGGCTAAACAGACATGTAACAGTCACTTCTTGAAGAAGTATAATTGTAAATAAGCCATGCGAAATGCCTTTTTTAAATTTAATTTTATAGCTGGCTCCAGTTCAAACTGAGGATTTGTACATTAGGTCACTTATTCGGTTGGCAGATGCGGGGACTCAGTTAAAATGCAGGGGAACATCTCGCCTCCCAGGTCGCCTTCGCTTCGGGAGGGAGTGGATTTAGGGCACGTCACGAAAAGAACGAAAGCGGCCAATCTCTGTCGCTTCTGCCCCTCCCCTCCCCCGTCCCCGAAAGTCCTGCTCCTGACTTTGCTCTGGGTCCTCTCGTCCGGAGGCTCGCTGCTCCCCCCGCTCGGAGCTTGCCCTGAATTCAGGGGCCCACTGTGCGCCCCTGCCCTCCCGGTTTTATTCCTTGTCCTTTCGTCACAGAGAGGGTGGGTGTTGAGTTTTCCTCCTTCTTTCTTTCTTTCTCTCTCTTTTTTTTGCTCTTGTGGAACTTGGCCACACTTTCTGAAATCTGTGCCTAAATTACCAGCTAGCTTCACTGATTCCTCTGAATATTTCCCTTTCGGTTTCTGGAAAGATTCTTTGTCCACATTATTAACTAGTACATAGAAGTAAAGAGCCTTGACTTATGAAGAACTCAGCCAGGGGCAGGTGACACTTGCGTGCTGTGGGTCATTGGGCTCCAGATTAGACCAAATCAGAGCTTGAAAGTCAGGCCAACAAAGCTCAGGATGGAGAGCCCAAGTGCTCGCGCCCTGTGTGGTCTTTGAAGTCAGATTCTAAATTGCATTTGAGTCTGTGCCTCTGTTTTTCCCTGAGCCAGAACCCTCGATTCATAGCCCCAGTTGGCTTCTACAGAATTCTGAAAAATGCCAGTTTTTCCCTCCTTTTCCATAGAACATAGTTATACATGGTGATTAGGAGTACTTTATGAAGAGTACTTCATATTTTTTTCAATTGCCTTGTTTGCCTTCAACTTCCTTAATTTTCATGGTTTACATGGATGTGTGTGTGTCGGGGGTGTATTTGTGTATATACGTGTGGGTTTGTTTTTCTGTCGCATGTGTTGGTTCCATGGACATATGATCCCCACGTGCTGTGGGAGTGACTGGCCAGGCGTTGTTTCTTGTTCGTGTTTCTGTTCTTTTGAAGAATAGAGTGGTATTTAGAAAATAAATTGCATTGTGAAGCTCTTATCGGCTCATATGAGAGAGCAGGCCCTGCCCTTGAGAGTGCTGGTAAGTTGTATCATATGTTTTAAAAGAGCTCTGAGCATTTCATGCTTTAAACTACCTTCACGAGGGAACATTACACACACAAGTTCATTGGGGTTTTTTTTTGATGTGTGGTGCATAGCAATAAAGATTCCTTCCGCTTTTCTCCCCTGCCCCCCAGCCTCTGTGCTGGCCTGGCTGTCCCCGCCTTCTCGTTCTCCCCTCTTCTCCTCTCTCATCACTGAAGGCAGCGAGCTGCTTTCAGTGTGACACAACCATGATGTCGTTCGGAAGAATTTGCCAGGACAGACTGATTCTTGGTGAAGGATGACGTGTGTTCTCATGGCAGTGTTGTAAAATGATCTCGTTTGAAGCTTTTTCATTAACATGTTTACCACCAAGAACAAAATGTTGGCCAAGGCTGATGCCGGCTTTTAAAAAGATGCTGGTTAGAGGAGAGAGGGGGCCCTCTTCACGCTCGAAGGAGGGTCACTTCAGTGAGCTTGTGATCATTTGTAAGTTTAATAGTGTGAAGTCTTACTGCGCACTGTTACTCCTGTGTCCACCAAGTTGAGTATCGTGTAGGAAATGTAAAAAGATACAGCCGCCCGCTGTTACTGGTGTGAAATTCTCGTGTGCAAAAAAAAGACCAATAAGAACCAAATGTGACCTTGTACATATTTTGGCAGCTGAAATTCTTTAAGGCTACTGATGGGTGACCCTGAATCAGCCCTGTCTTTGACAGCCGCGTGCCGGGAAAGGGTTTTCCTTTCACGTTGTTTTTCTTTGGGGGGGGGCGGGGACTGTTTGCAAAAATAATCATTTTGACATTACGGGGACTCCTGCTAGAGCTCCTCCACCGCAGGCTTTGATAGCTAAGCAGCAGCCGCGTGTATCAACTGTGTCCACTCACTGTCAATGGTGGCATTGAGGGTAGCTAGCTTATTTCCATCACTACGTTTTTTTGAGCTTGCTCTTATGTTTTAAGAGGTGCCAGGGGTACATTTTTGCACTGAAATCTAAAGATGTTTTAAAAACACTTTTCACAAAAATAGTCCTTTGTCATTACATTATTTACTCATGTGTTTGTACATTTTTGTATGTTAATTTATGAATGATTTTTTCAGTAAAAAATACATATTCAAGAACCAAACCTTGGTGATCGTCTCTCTTTGTCTCGGACAGTTTGGCCCCTTGAGGCCTTTCCTTCCCCCTGGGAGTTCAGCTCCTGTGTGTCCTTCAGGCAGCTTGGCTGACCTCCGGATGCTCCTCAGGGAGATGCTGCCCGCGCGGCCCCTGCACCTGGACCATTCCGTGAAAGCTCAGCCCTTGTAGCAGAAGCTCTGAGTCCACCGTGTTGTCCGGGCGCCCTCCCGCACTTGGGTTTTTGTTCAAGAATTGGCCCAGGTGATGCCCGTCAAGTTGAATAGCTCCTCTGGGGAAGGGGAGGGGGAGGGTGCATGGAGCCTGGCTTCAGAAGGTCCTCTGGGACCCGTCCCGAGTTGCTGCTGTCTGCCTGGTCCTGCTTGGAGGTGGCAGTCCTAACTTCTCTTTGTTGGATAGTGACCACTCACGAATACTGAGTGTGGAGTTCTGTGCCCAGGCGCTAGGGACTGTGATGGTTAGCAGGGTCAGAGGTCTCATAAAGCTTACTGTCCTTTTCTCCCCCAACCCCCAGGCGGAGGGTATTACGACCAAGATAAGTGCTCTAGAGATACCCGTAGGCACAAGTACATGATGGGGAAGGTGTCGCCAGTGGGCAGTGGGTGAGCTGCAGGAACTGAAAGCCAGTGAGGCTGGAGCAGAGCGGGCAAGGGGGGGCAGCGGGCACTGTCAGGCTGGGGAGATGGACGGGGCCAGACCGTGTGGTGCAGGGCCTTGTGGGCCCAGGTAAGGAGTTTGGATTTTATCCTAAGAGCAATTGGTTCAAGAGTCTCCAGCAAGTAGGGCTGTGTGCGATGTGATTAGACAGTAATTTTAATAGATGGCTGTGGCTGCAGGGAGGGTGGGGGATTGTAGGGGAGCAAAAGAGAAGTAGGAGAGCCGGGTAAGTGAGTGCAAGTCATGTGGGGGCAACATGGAGGGGTGGAGATGGAAGGATACTGGCATGGAGGAGATGAGACAGAGGGATGCTGGCATGGAGGAGAGGAGATGGGAGGATGCTGGCATGGAGGAGACGAGACAGATGCTGGCATGGAGGAGAGGAGAGGAGACGGAGGGATGCTGGCATGGAGGAGAGGAGATGGGAGGATGCTGGCATGGAGGAGAGGAGATGGGAGGATGCTGGCATGGAGGAGAGGAGACGGAGGGATGCTGGCATGGAGGAGAGGAGATGGGAGGATGCCGAGAGGTAATACAGGACCTGGATATGCATTGCTGTTGGGATGGAGGAATCCACCAAGCTGCTGGTTTCCCTCCATGCATGGATCGCAAGGCCGTTTCCTGAGACAGGCACCGGCGCTGGGCCAGGTTGGTGAGGAAGGTCAGAAAATCAGTTGTGAATGTGTTGAGTTCTGGGGGCTGCAAGACCACCAAGCAGAAACAGCACATGGGCAGTTGTACATATTCTGGTTTGGGACTCAAAGGAGGGACTGTGACCACGGACGGATTTGGGAGTCTCCGGGTGTAGGAGGTAAGTGAAGAACTGAGTGGATGAGATCGCCTAGGGTTGAGGAGAGCAGGAGCAGAGGGAGAGGGGAAGGTGGCCTGGGCCCAAGCCTTTAGGAACTTTGTTTAAAGACAGTTGAGAGGAAGAGGGTGAGTGAGCGAGGCAGGCGGGATGAGTGGTAGGAGGAGGCAGGAGTGGTCAGGAAAGTCAAGGGAAGATGGGATGCGCTGAATGTCACTGAAATGCACTGAAAGTCAAGGGGCTGGCAGACGCACTGCATATGCAGCGAAGAAGTGATAGAAGTTGAGGAGGGAACACTAAGGACAGCAGTGGAGAGGACGCTGGTCATGTGGCGGGAGCCATTCTGCTGAACGGGGTGGGGAGCGCACAGGAGTGGCTGAGAGAGGAAGGGAAGCGGCAGTGGGCACAGGCACGGCTTCACTTTCATGCGAAGGGATAGAAAGAAGGCTGGAAGCTGGGGGAAGAGGGAGCCTCAGGGAGGGTTTTGATTGTCCAACAAGAGAAACCTGAATGTATTTTGGAACCGTAGGGAGATGCCCACCTGAGAAAGCAAGCTGAATATACAGAAGAGACAATCCAGCAGGAATGTTCCTGAACTAGTGGCAGGAGAGGAGACTCAAAAAAGAAAACAAAACTGGGTAGGAATCAGGCGCTCCTCGTATGCCATCTCTAGCTGGCAGACGGACCCCCTCTGAGGACCCGTGTTGCTGTTGAGAAGATCGTGGATCCGTTCCAGCAAGTCACCAGAACTGGAATTCAGCAGAATTGATTCCTGATACTACCACTTCCTTCCTTCTCAAAATTTTTTTAACTCGGGGGAAGTCCAGTCCAAAATAGTAGTTCCCATTTATTGAGGACTTGTCCTGTACCGGTCTGTGCCAATTAAGCATATTGTACACAGTTAGTCCTCAACTCTGCAAGGTAGATGTTGCTGCTTTTTCTAGAGCTGGGGTTTCTCGACCTCATCTCTTCACGTTTGGGGCTGGATAGTCCTTTGTACGGGGGTGGGGGTGGGGTTGCTGTCCTCTATGCACTGTCGGCTATTTAGCTGCACCCTGGGCCTCCACCCCATAGATGCCAGTAGCAGCACCCCCTCCTCCCCAGTTGTGACAGCCGAAAATGTCACCAGACATTGCCAGATGACCCTGGGGAGAGCCAAATCGCTCCACTTGGGAACCATGGCTCCAGAGCTGGGGAACAGAAGCCACCGCTTGCCTGAGGTCACAAAGCTGGCACACTGAGCCAGCCAGGATCTGAATACCAGGTCCTTTTTACCCCCAGGTAAATGCTCTGAACCCCTAAGCTACTTCTCATCCAGCTGCTTCTTTGTGTATGTGCTCTTAATAGCTTCACAGACACAGTTCACAAACATTTTTATGTGAAAAGTAATACGTGAGTACATGCTTGCTGAAATAAAGTTCTAAATCTCTCTCCCTTTAATGTTGGCAGTTGGGCTGGTGTCTTTATCTATACCTGGATCTGTGTACCTGCCTAGATGTATAGGGAGACAAAGATGTGTACTTTTTTTAAAAGATTTTATTTTTTTCCTTTTTCTCCCCAGAACCCCCAATACATAGTTGTATATTCTTAGTTGTGGGTCCTTCCAGTTGTGGCATGTGGGACGCCGCCTCAGCATGGCCTGATGAGTAGTGCCATGTCCGCACCCAGGATTCGAACGGACGAAACCCTGGGCCGCCTGCAGTGGAGCGTGCAAACTTAACCACTCGGCCACGGGGCTGGCCCCCAGAGACGTGTACTTTTAAAAGAATGTAAATTGTCTTGTAATTACTTTTGGCTTTTTATCTTAATATTTCTTGGAGACCTCTTCTCTGTGATTAAAGAGCTTCCAAAGTAAAGTTCAATGTCACCTCCTCTGAGAGGCGTTGCAGGAGCACGCAGCCTAAAATGCCACACCCCCCACTCTCCTTTATTTTGCGTCTCAAGATTTCTTCTTCTGAATCCTATATTTTTATTGGTTTTTTGTTCATTGACTGTCAACCCCGCTAAAATGTCATCCGCATGAAGGTAGAGACTATTTTGTTCTCTGGTCTATCCCCAGCACCAAGAACTGGTCCTGGCACATAGTAGGTGCTTAATAATATTTATTGAGTGAACGAATGAACCTGTCTTACTCCTTTGCGTGGCTGCGTGTAGGAACCTCCTGTATGGATGGATGTAGTTTATTTAGCTGTTCCCCTCCTGATGGCCGTGGAGGTTGTGTCCAGTTGTCCACTATCACATTATATGCATCACTGAGCACAGCTGTGAGTAAATCCATGTGCACATAGGTAAGTGGGTCAACTTGAGAGAATCCAAGAAGTGAAATTCCAGGGCAAAGGTTTCACACATTTTAAATGATGGAACACACCAAATTGTCTTACAAAAAGACAGTATGAATTAACCCTTCTACAATCTATGTGTGACCATACCTTTTATATCTTTAATCCCCTGGAATTATTCTGTGTATGATGTGAAGGTAGCGGGGGGGGGGGGGGGGGGGGGGGTCCAGATTTCTTTTTTCCTGAATGGACTGCTAATTGTCCCAACAGTATTTATTATAATTTATAATTTCCCCATTTATGTGAAATACCATGTCTCATACATTAAATTCTGCGCAAGATTCTTCTATTCCACTGAGCTATTCATCTCGTTCTGCTTTACATGCTTTATGTTTATATTCCTACGTCCCTACAGGATGTTTTCATAAGACAAGTGCCTCTCACTTGCCATATCCTCCTCCAACTTTTCAAACATAAGCTTTTCTAAAAGTGCAGTGAACAGACAGAGAAGTCCGTAAATCATAAGTGAACAGCTCTTTGAATTGTCAGAGTGAACGCGTCCCTATAACCTCAACATTGTTGATTATCAAGATTTACTTGGTTATTATGTATTTTCTTAATCCAGTGAAATTTAGATTTATTTTGTCCAAGTCTATTAAAAAATATATGTGGGATTATGATTGACTGGACACTGAAACACTCATCTGGGAGGACTTAGTATCTTTACAATACTAAGTCTTATCTGCAGAAGTACCACATTCTTTTGCTGAGAGAAATCTCGGACCACCCACTCCAGCCGTGACCAACTCATGACCTTGCAACCACCTTTTCACTCGTCAGTGGATCTACGACCAAAAATAGCATGAAAAAAGAAAAATCCCTAAATGATAGGCAAACCTATCTCACGGCGTCTTTCTGTTCTGTGATATTATTTTGCATTTAGTTCCATTAAGATAATTCTTTCAATAGAAACGTCAGTCATCTTGCCACCAACTAGAAATCTGGGCTCCAAGTTACTTCTCCTAGTGCGTTGATCTTAAGAACTAGGCTTTAAAAGTAAGAAGAGTACCTTGGGTTTACGTGTGATGCTTTGTAGTGAAGCTGCCATGATGAAACAGCCTCCGCTGACTGCCCGCTTACCGTGGGTCAAGTATCGTGCTGTGTAGTTCACTCTTCACAATGACCTCATGTGGAAAGTCTTGTCACCTCCCTTTTCCGCAAAAACAAGGATCGGAGAAATGTGACGTTAGCAAGGGCACCAGCTCCTAAGTGGGATTCAGAGCTTGCTGTGTCTGGCTCTTTCTACATCCACTGTCTTATCTCATTTAGTTCTTTACCTGTCAAATTGGAAAGGTTCAGCCTTTCATTCATTCTGCAAATATTTAAACACCTTGGGTCCTACCATATGCAAGTCCTGGACTCAGTACTTAGCACTGAACAGTGAGCAAAGCAGGGTCCTTGGTCTCCATTCTAGTTGGGAAAAAAGATGAACAAAGAAACAAGACCCACTTCATAGTATATATGATGTTAGGGAGTGACGGGTGCAGCAAAGATTTCAGTTCTAAACTCTTTTACCTCCAACAAGTGTTGAGAAGGATGTGGAGAAATTGGAACCCTTATGCACTGTTGGTGGGAATGTAAAATGGTGCAAATGCTATGGCAAACACTATTTCTTACCAAAAAATTTAAAATGATGTTACTGTGTGATCCGGCAACTCCACTTCTGGGTGGAAATATCCAAAAGAGTTCGAAGCAGAGTCTTGAAGAGAGATTTGTACACCCCTGTGTTCATAGCAGCATCATTGACGAGAGCCCAAAGGTGGGAGCAACCCGAGTGTCCATCAACAGATGAACGGATAAGTAAAATGTGGTGTATACACATGATGGAATATTATTTACCCTTCAAAAGGAAGGAACTCTGACACATGCCAGGACGTGAATGAACCTGGAGAACATTATGCTGAGGGAAATAAGCCAGTCACAAAAAGACAAATGCTGTATGATTCCGCTTAATGAGGTTTCCAGAATAGTCAAACTCACAGAGACAGAAAGTCGAATGGTGGTTGCCAGGAACTGAGGGGAGGGGAATGGAGGGGTGGTGTTCAGTGACTATGGAGTTTCATTTTTGCAAGATGAAAGAGTTCTGGAGATTGGTTGCAGGGCAATGTGAATGTACTTAACAGTACTGACCCGTGCATGTGAAAATGACTAAGATGGTAAGTTTTCTGTAGATTTTACCACAATTCAAAATAAAAATAGTAATAGTAAAATTCTGCGTCTCAACAGCCCCATCCAATAGAAACTGCCATTTTAAATCTCGTCGCTATGTTAGGTGGCCCCTAACAGAGCAGGCCTTTATTTAGTATTGGTTGAATTAGTTTGTAATTTAAAAATTAAAAACCTGTTTTGTCTCTATTCGGTTTTTGGTCATCTGTTCAGGCAGAATGACGGACACAAAAATGCCATGCCCGCCCTTGCCTTGAATCTCCAGTTCTCTCCGTGGCCACGTCCCAGGATCAAAGAATGTACAGTTTAATGTTGTGACCAGCACGTCCTTCCTGTGGTGTGTCCTTTCTTCACTTGACAGGCTTGCTTTTCAGCGTTTCCTGTAACCTGCCACTCTTCACTGTCACTTCCTTTTCCTTCGTGTTGCCAGAGCCTCGCTTCTCTGCCCACTCTTCTCTAGTTGGCTGTTCTGTTTCCTTCCGTGTCGTTGCTGTTAGCTGTTCCACGGTGATAAACCAGCCAGGACGCGCTGTTGGTTTCATTTTTCCTGGACTCCTTCCTTGTTCTGTAATCCTCCTCCATCATTCATATTTCTAGCCTAGCTCAGGAGTCGGCAAACTCCGGCCAGCGGGCTGCCTCGTCCTGTAAATAAAGTTTTATTGGAACGCGGCCCTGCCGTTTGTTTCCGTATTGTCCATGGCTGCTTCACGTTACAATGGCAGAGTTGAGGAGCTGTGACAGACACTATGGCTAAAATATTTACTATCTGGCCCTTTACAGGAAAATGTTGCCAGTATCTTGCCTAATAAATTCAGTTTCGAGTACAAAAGGTTAAATTTTGTATTTGAGCCTGGCACGTCTTGTGTAGGGTAGGAAGTGAATAATTGGCATGTGTTTCAAGCTGACGCTGGGGAAGTCAGCTTCGGGGGCGTTGCCCTTGCCCCTCCCTCTGCTGGGAGCCCTCTTCCCATCTCAGATGTTAGCTGTCCGCCCTGAACCCCTGGCCTGAAGCAGCCGACCGTCCAGGCCCCTGCAGCTGCCTTCACACCGCATCACCAGATGAGCCTACTTCTGCCTTTATTTGTCCACTGGTTTATTATCGCTCCTTCCCTTTTACGCTGTAAACTCCTTGAGGACAGGAATCACAGCTCTCCTCACCATCCAGGTGTGTGGCAGTAGATGGTGTTAAAATATCTGTCAAATGAAAGGAAGAAAAAAAGAGAGAGAAATGTGCCTGTCCGACTGCTCTGCTTTTCAATTTGTCCTTCTTGCAAAGATATGGACCATGCCTGCTTTCATCTGATTTCTCTTTATCTGACTTCGAAGGAAGTGGGGTCCCTGAGAAGAGAAGTGACTTCCCCGGGCTGTGGAGTTCTGGCTGAAGAAGTGGAATCCAGCTACAGAGCTTCTTTCCGGGTCCCTGTTCTTTCTGGAATTAAGAGCAGAAGATTTATACCCCGCTCTCCCCAATTCCTGACCCTCGGCTTCCCTGCAAAGCAGAGACGTCTTTCCTATCTGGCCACTTCACCAAGCCACCCACCATCGTCTGGAAATACATCACACAGCATCTGTGGTGCCATGTCTAGCAGTAGGAGGCAGCTGAGGGGGCAGGGTGAGAAGGCAAAGGCGAGAGATCTGCCTGGGGCCATGAGAGCAGGACACAGGGCCTCCTCTAGGGCTGCACGGCTCATAACTTCCTAGGGAAGTTTTCTGCCAGCAAAAGACAGAGTTCATTTCACAAGCGGCATAAATTACCCCTAACAGTCCATCCTTGCGGCTCATTTGCATGTGGTGGCAGATATGAATCATTACTCAGGGATTATGATCCTGAAGGGAACAGCTCACCCCCACGCTACCGAAACGGTGTGGGTGCCACCTTAGGAGGGAGCATTTGTGCCTGTCATACGCCAGGAGCTTCATGTCAGGCCTAGGGTGTTACGATGGTCAGTGGTGGCATGAAGGGGTAGCTCAGGGCTGTGGGAGGTGCCTTTGGTCCCTTCCCCATAATTTCAATGCCCCCAAAGCCAGCTCAGATAAACATCCAACATATGGGGGCCGGCCCCGTGGCCGAGCGGTTAAGTTCACACGCTCTACTTCCGTGGCCCAGGGTTTCGCTGATTCAAATCCTGGGTGTGGACATGGCACCTCTCAAGCCACACTGAGGCAGCGTCCCACATGCCACAACTAGAAGGACCCACAACTAAAAATGCACAGCTATGTACCGGGGGGCTTTGGGGAGAAAAAGGAAAAAGAAAATCTTAAAAAAAAATAACTATAAAAAAACCCAAAAACATCCCACATAAGTAAAGACAGTGAGTTTGCTAAGCGATGGCAGCTTCAAGACAAGCTCCCCAGCCCCACTTTCAACCCAATGGCCACAGGTCCCTTTTATATAGAAACTCTTTAACTGCTATTTATTGTGTCCACTTTACTGATGAGGAAACAGGCTCAGAGGGGCAAAGTAACGTGGTCTAGTCACAGCTGGTAAGTGGCAAAGTCAAGATTCACAGTAGAGGTTTTTCTAAGTCAGCTTCTCATTTCGTAATCCAATATAATTAAGAATAAATCCTCAGAAGAGACCTCAAATTCTTCTTGAAAATTAAGAGCTCCTCTTCTACATAACCCTTGAATCAGAGGAAAATCAAAACTGAAATGGCAAATTATCCAGATGAGAGAGTAATAAAAAGTAGATGCCATTCACACCAAAGCATAAGAGATGTAGCTAATGCTGCCTACAGAGGAAATTTATAGCCTCACAAACTTTTATTTAAAAAAATTGAATTGAAAACAAATGGATTTAAGTATTTTTAATATAAAATATAGTTTAAAAAAGAGTAGGAGTAAGAAATTAAAGGTAAACTCTGCAATTAATGAAATAAAAACAACAAATGAGTAGAAATGATACATTTTTTTAAAAAAGGATTCTTTGGGGGGAAAGCACTATAAAATAGAGAAGTCCTGGAAAATCTGAGTAAGGCAAAAGTAAAAAGAGCAAGATTAGGAATAAGTAAGGAGACAGAATCACAGAATCAGGAAATATTTATTGATTCATTCAAAAATAGGTCATACCTACAGGCTCCAGCCACTGCTTTAGCCACAGCTTTGGTCAGTCCTGGCTCTGCTCCCATGCCACCTGCAGCAGAAGTGAAGAGGCAGACAACATTCCGCCCCTCCTGGAGTTTATTCTAGTGGGAAGAGATGAGGGGCTGGCCTGGTGCTGCAGTGGTTAAGATCACACTTTCCGCTTCAGTGACCCGGGGTTCACCGGTTCAGGTCCCAGGTTCGGACATATGCACCACTTGTCAAGCCATGCTGTCACGGGCATCCCACATATAAAGTAGAGGAAGATGGGCACAGATGTTAGCTCAGGGCCAGTCTTCCTCAGCAAAAAAGAGGAGGATTGGCAGTGGATGTTAGCTCAGGGCTAATCTTCCTCAAAAAAAAAAAAAAAAAAGAGAGATAGGAAGTAAACAAATAAAGTCATAAGATAGTTTCAGATAGTGCGAAGTGATTTAAAAGAAAGGCGATGTCTGAGGGAGTTCCTGGGACGTGGGGCTGCTTAGGTTGGCTGGTCAAGGAAGACCCCTCTGAGGAGGGGCCATTTCAGATGAGACTTGAAGGATGTAGAATCAGCCATGGGAAGATCTGAGGGAAGGAGCGTTAGGCAGCAGGAACAGCAAGTGCAAAGGCACTGGGGTGGAACAGAGCTGCCTCATGAAAGAGAGAAGGCCGTGAGCTGGAACATGGTGACAGAGGGGGAGACAGGCCACAGGCAGAGGTGGGGCTCACTCACACAGGGCTTGTGGACCACGGTGAAGAACTGGGATTTTCTTCGGAGTGAACTGGGAGGCCATTAGAACTTTAAGCAGCAGAGTGAATGATCTGATTCATGCATTGGAAGAGCCCTCTGGCTTTAGGCTGCTGCTGATGAACTTGGTGAGTTGGTGAAGGTCAAGAGTGGAAGTGGAGACACGAATGAGGGGCCTGAGGCAGCTGTCCAGGTGACAGGTGGTGGGTTGGCTCCAGGTGGTGAAGGTGAAGAGAAGGGGACCATAGTGGACACCGTGGTCCCCCAGCTCGGGAGTGTGGGAGTCAGCCGCTCCAGGACTCGCCTTCAGCCTGAGACCACGCCCCTCCCCAGGGTACCCACATCCAACGTCTGGTTGATGTGGACATCTAAAGACCCTGTCCCCTTGTCCCAACGGAGGACAGCTCGGAAGGGCTGTCCCAGCTTTAGAGCTCTGCTGAGACCTCTCTTGCAACTGGATCACCGCTGGGCGTCTCCCTCTGCCGCATCCTGGCGCTCTCATTCCTCACGGGTGGGGTCCGCGAGAGCTCTCCCCAGAAGCCACCGGCACGCGAAGCTCTGTCTCTGGGTCTGTTTCCCAGGGAGCCCCGCCAAAGACGGGGACCAATTAGAAGAACCATAAAAATAGTGTAGGCTACTGTGTGGTGACAAGTCCATTCTCCAGAGATGACTCCAAGGGCCCTACCCCAGGTCACACAGCTGCGTCTCCTTCCTGACAGATCTGCTCCCACCCCACCTGCAAACCCAGAGCAGCAAGTCTGTAAGGGCCTGAGGGATGTGCAAAGGCAGGAAGGAAATCAGCAGGACCGGAAGTCGAGAACCTTCACTCCGGGTGCTGTGCGCCTTCGAGGCTTTGGTCGGAATGGCGTGGGACTGTGTTTTTAGGCCTCTGACACTGCACAGCGCTTGTAGTTGGAAGGTCTGGTCATTGTCATTCAAGTCATCCCGTCCTGAGCGTCGCTGCCAGCCTCATCTCTGCTAGGTCTCCAAGTTCCTAGTCATCACAAAGCCCCAGCTTTGCACACTTCCGAAACCCCGACCAGGAGCAGTGACCCAAAACAGTGAAACTGCCCACATTCTAAATTTGAAAAGTTGCACCCTCTGGGTCTGAGGCCTCCTGCTCCGGAGCCTTCTCACTTGCTGGCTTCGTGGTCACAGCAGGTGGCTTTCCCTCGCTCTCTCCCTCGCTCGTGTGTTTGTTCATTGGACCTCTCTGCTGCTGCTGGCCGGGGCTAAATGCTGAGATACTGAGATGAAGATGACAGAGACCCTGCTCTCAAATGGCTCACGGCCAGGTCGGGGAGGCAGACAGCTAACTGACCCACTTCCTAATGGTTCAGTCTGAACAGTTTTTTTATCTTCTGGGGGTACAGTGAGCATCCTATTTGGGACCAGTTCAGAAAGTTTTGACTGTCACAAAGAAGAGTTTGCTGCGATGGGCAGTGGGGAGCCAAGGAAGGCTCTTGAGTGGGAGAATGGCATGATTAAAGGTGAGATTTAGTTTCATTTATCTTGTTTATCCATCCATCCATCCATCTGTCCATCCATATATTCACCCATCCTTCCACCCATCTATATATTCACTCATCCTCTCCTCCATCCAACCAGCCAGCCAGCCAGCCAGCCCTCCATCCGTCCATATATTCACTCATCCATCCATCTATCCACCCCTCCATCCACCCAACCGACCACCCATCCATCCATAATTCATTCATCCACCCACCCATCCATCCATCCATCCATCCCTCCACCCATCCATCCATCCATCCATCCCTCCACCCATCCATCCATCCATCCATATATTCACTCATCCATCCATCCATCCATCCAGCAAATACTTATTGAACATTATCATGTGCTAGACACTGTGCTGTGCACCTGGCTTCTGTCTACAGCAGTGAAGAAGACAGACATAAATTCCTGCCTTCATGGGACCAACATTCTGGAGTGGAGGGGTGGATAGACAATAAACAAGCAAACAAATAAATCAATAAGTGAATTCCAGAGCTATGAAGGAAATAAAGAGAGAGACAGGGTTGAGAGCGACCAGGACACAGGGTGGGGCGCCTCCGATTGGATGGTCAGGGAAGAGACCTCTGGGGAGGTGATGATTCAACTGGGGTTTACAAGAAGAGAAAGAGGCAGTTATGACAAGAACAGGGGAAAGAGTTACAGGAAGCGGGAAGAGAAGTGCAAAGGCCCTGAGGCAGGAAAGAACTTGGCTTGTCAGAGAAAGTGAAAGGAAGCCAGTGTGGCTGAAAGGGAGAGAGGAGGCAAGACAGGGCCTCGGAGGCCGTGGTGAGAACTTTGGAGTTTTTGGAAGGGCAGCCGGAGGCCACTGGAGGGTTTCAGCAGGCGAGTGGCATGTTTTGATTTTCGTTTCTAGAAGTTCCCTCTAATCTGCTGTGAGGAGCAAACGTGGCAGCAGAGAGACCAGTGTGGAGGCTGTAGGTGAGGATGGCGGTGGAGCTGGACAGAAGCGGACGATTCAGGACAGACAGTGGAGGTGGCGGTGAGAGAAACGGAGGAATCAAGTGACCTTGGAGCTTGGGCTACTGGGGGGTGGCAGAGCAAAGACTGGAGGTTGGGGGTGGGGCTGGGGGGAGGAATGGGTGTTTGGGGGAATCAAGACGTCTTTTTAGGGTATTCCGGTGGCAGTTAGACAGCCCAGCCCAGAGCCCAGGGGCGATGGGGATGCTGATGGGAATGCGAAGTTCCTTGCGCACGTGGTTACTTAAAGCAGCGGAAGGAGTGAGGTCGCCAAGGACATGGCTGGGGGCGTGGCCAAAGATGGAGCTCGGGGAGAAGGTTGCTGAGAGGTGACCACAACTGGACTTGGCAGCGGGATTGTGACCTCAAGAGCCATTTGGTGGCACAGAGGGTGGCAGCCTGGTTGGAGGACACTGAGGAGGGGTGGCATGGGGTGAGAACTGGATCAGGGAGCATGGACGAGGCTCACCAGAAGCTCCCTCTGGCAGGGAACGGAGGAACGGGGCGCTTGTGGGAAGACGACGGGGTCCGGGGAGGGCATTTGATGTTTTCAACACAAGAGGTCCCGAGAGGGAGAAACTGGGGCTGCACCAAGGGGCAATTGCTGGGAGAATATCCCCGAGTGGCCCAGAGGGAGCACACGGCGCCAGGCCTGCTATTCCGTGGGCATCACCAATTGTGTCCACTCTCTCCCCGTGTGACCTTGGGCAACTTAAGGACGCTCCGGGCCTCCATTTTTACGACTCCAAAATGGGCCACACAGGCCCCAGATGACTTGGGTGTTGAGGTGACAGGTCCCCGGGACAGAGCAGGCTCAGCAGGGAGGCAGTTGCGATGGCCGACGCTCCTCAGTTTGTGTTGTCCTGGACTGTCCCCGGGGAGGCCACCAGGTTCCACCAGGCCCACCCCGCTGCATTGTCCAACGCTGCCTTGCTCCAAGATTCACAACCAGGCCTGGCTGGCCCCTGGAGACTCCACCCAAAGTGTTGTACTTTTTGGGGGGGGGAATGAAAGTTTTCAAGTCTGAGGGGCTGCCAGGCCCCGTGGAAGAGGCTCTGGATGCGATCCCATATCTGCGCTTGCTGGCTCGGGGACTTTGAGCAGGGGCGTTTCCTCTCTAGGTCTTAGTTTTTTAATCTGCAAAATGGGCATCATCATCATCATCATCGTTGTTGTTATGAAGATTAAGTGACATGGTTCCTCCCACCCTTCCTTCGTCTTACAGAAGTCAGGTTCTGCCCCCGGAGTCCCCCTCTTCTTGGCTCATGTTATCTGGGTGGGGCCTGGGCCCCTGGGGTTCTGTTGAGGCAACCTTGGCGTCTGCCGCACCCACAGGAGTCTGGGCTTATGGCCCCCCCGGGGGCTCTCCACTGCCAGAGTTTATCTGTCCTGCCCTTCTGCCCTCCAGCCTGGACCCAGTATCAGCTGTCGGCCAGGAATCCACGCAGTACGAAGGGAGGGGCACTGCCGACATAGGGGTTGGGCCAGACAACAGGTGCAAGGTTGGCCCAGAGAGGGCGGTGGGGGGTTGTCCAAGGCCACAGAGCAAGTAAAGGGAGGAGGGCAGATCTGGTGGCAGCTTCCCCCCCCCCCGCCCCCGCCCTGTCTCCTATGGGGCATTCAGCCCAGGTGGCAGTGGCCGGCCACCTGGGGAGCAGAAAGGGCCTGACTGTGCTTGGGAGGCCCTGGGGCAGATGCCGAGGACAGACGCTGTGAGGACACCTCCTGGAGGCAGCTCCAGGCTGCTAGAGGTTTCTCTGGGCCCAACCCGGTGGCTCAGGAGACCTCTGTGCTGGGTCCAGCAGGCCTCTTCCAGTCCCCCTCCAGCCCCGCAGGCCGCAGAGACAGACAGGCTGAGGTGGAGTCCTGGCTCTGCCTCCTAGGACCGAAGGAGGATCCTGAAAACTCTCGAGCCTCGGCTGCCTCGGCTTCCTCGTCTGTGAACTGGGGGTGATAATGGCAGTTAAGCCCTTTGGTTAGGAGGATGCAAACTACAAATAAGATGAAGCTTCTCCTCTGCTCACCCCCTCCGGAGCCCCACTGCCTTGGGGAGAAAGTCCTCTCCTCCTCTCACCAGACCTTGCGGGCCTGCGCCCCTTGCACCCCGTTTTCTCTCCCCGCCGCCACTCTGGCCTCCTCGACGCTCCTCCATCCCCCTGAGCTCAGTCCCACCTCAGGACATCGCCCTTCCCTCTGCATCCCCTCCGTGCTCCTGCAGCGCTCCCCGCCCAGCTGGTCCTCAGAGAGGCCCGGCCCCCGCCACCACTGCCTTGTTGGCCCCACGGCGCTGAACTCTGTCTGAAGGAGTTGTCTGTTCCTTCCCTGTTCCTCATCTGTCGCGGAAGCGTGGGCTCCACGAATGCCGATCTGGCAGGACCTGGCACCTGGGAGATGCGCCACGAACACTAGCTGCTGTAACTTTTCTAGAACTATTTCTAGATCGCTCAAGGCACCTAGTGCTGTGTGCATGGAGAAAGTCAAGGCCAGGGCCAGCTCTCAGGGGCTGGGTTCTCATTCGCCCTGTATGTCATTTATTCCTTCAGACCCATTTCCCCCAGCACCTGCTGCGTGGCGGCTCTGAGTGGGGGCCAGGGAGGAAGCTGTGAAGTGGGGATCCTGGCTGTGCCACCTCCATGGGAGGGACGGCTTGGTCCTCAATTCCCAACCCTCTGTGGCTCCCTATCACCCCAGGCCAGAGTCCAGGGCCCTATCTCAGCGTGCCATGCTCCCTTATCTGCGTCCAGCCGCGGTTCTAGAGGGACGTCTGCAGGAGCCCCCGCCTCCGCTCAGTGCTTTCCGTTCCCAGAGGCTCTGCTCTTGCTGCTCCCCCAGCCCGAGACACGCTTCCCCCCAACCTGCAGCCGAGCTGCGGACGTGTTCACGCAAACACGGGGCTCACGGCCCGTCCAGGCCCTGCTTGCACCTCTGTCCCCCCGCCAGCTCCCGCGAGCCTTGAGGCCTTCTTGGTTCTGTGTCATCAAATTGGGCCCCAGCCTGTCAGCCATTCTTTGCATGGACCTTCTCTTATCAGGACCTCACACCGACCCCGTGGCCCTTATCCGTGTTTCACAGAAGAAGGCACCAAGGCACAGAGAGGTTTAGTAACTTGCCCAAGGACACACGCCTAGAACATGGGACTTGAACCTGGCAGACTGACCCCAGGTGCATTCTTCATGTCCTTGCTCTGCTGTCTTAGCTATTTAGTGGGTCTTTCCAGAACCCCTGCCTGTGATCAGCCTGTAGGGAACATGCCCTCCCCCACCCCCACCTGCCCGCCTGAGGCTGCCCTCGGAAGCTCTGGACCATTCTGAATGCACAGTGCCAGGTCCCCATGCTGGGTGCTTCCGAGTTATGGCCCCGTGTAAGGCTCTCGTTAGCCCTGTCTTACAGATGGGGAAACTGAGGCATGGAATGGGGAGATCACACCTGCCCCAAGCTAGAAGGCGGGAGATCTGAGTCAAACTCAGGCTGTCTGAACCAGAAACCCAACCCATGCTCCCTGCTGGTCTTCATGCTTAGTACCCCATGGCTGGCCACCCCAGCTGACCACCCACCATCGAGGGCCTCCTGGGTCACGCCTGCTTCTCGCTGTGCTCCACGTGGCTCCATGCCACCCCTGTAAGGCCGGTCTGTTTTTCGCCCCATTTTAGAGATGAGGGAACCGAAGCGACCAAGGTCACCCAGCTAGCGAGGGGTGGGGCTGGGTTTAGAACAGGGTCGTGGGAGCTCAAAGCTCTTCCGTGGCTGCCCCGCCTGTCCCAGTGACCAGGCCACCTGCGTTTCTCTCCCTGGCCCCAATCCCACCCCAGGGAAACTTGAGTCTCCTGGGAATCTCCAGACCTTCGATTGTTCCCAGCCAGAGCTTCCTGGGAGCGGACAAGAGGGAGCCGCCTGCTTGGGCTGCCCTTCCCGTTCCGCTGTCAATGGGCCTTTGTGTGGCTAGGTCTAGCCCAGCCCCTGTCCACACCACATGGCTTCCTGACAATTCAAGGCTCTCAGCCAGGAGATGTGTGTGGCCTGGGAACCCACCACCCAAAGTAGCAGAGTGCCCAGACAGGCCTGCTCTGTGGTTAAGCAGCCCCCGGACCTTTGCACTTGCTATTCCCTCTGCCAGGAAGGATCTTTCCTCAATTTTTCCCACAACCAGTTTCTTCTCGTCCTTCAAGTCACCACTCAGATGTCACCACTTCAAAGAGGCCTTTCCTGACCATCTGGCTCACTAGAATATGAGTGCCAAGAGGGCAGGAGTTTGTCTGTTGTGTGGCAGAGACCAACAATAAGAAGTTGACACTTCAACAAGATCCTTTCTGCTAGGGATACGTGCTATCAGAAGAATCAGGTAATTGGATAGAGTGCCTGGAACAGGGGGCCTCTCCCAGGCAGTGAGATTTGAGCAGAGACCTGGATGAAAGGGAAGAGCCATGCCAATATCTGGGGGAAGAGAGTTCTAGACAGAGGGAACAGCAAGTGCAAAGGTCCTGAGGCAAGAATATGCCCATGTGTGTGAGGAGTCTCAGTCTTGAGGAGGCCAATGTGTCTGGCACAGAGTGATTGAAAGAAGAGTAGGGGGAGATGAGGTCAGGGAGATGAGATGGGGTGGTGTCTATCACATAGGACTTTACAGGCCGTGAACTTTGGCTTTTACTCTGAGTGAGGAGAGTTCCAAGGGACGTGATCTGACGTGGGTTTCCACAGGGTCCCTCAGGCTGCCTTGTGGAGAACGGACTATCTGGGGGCAAAAATGGAAGAAGGGAATTTATTCACCCACCCAAACGGAGCCCCTACCTTGTGCCAGGCATCGTCCCGACACTGGAGATAGAGCAGCGAACAACTGTGACAAAAAACCTCTGTCCTCAGGGAGCTCACGTTCTTGCGTTGGGAGCCTGGGGATAAACTGGAGAAGTGAGCAAAGCCCTTGGTGTGCCAGGTGAGGGTGTGGAGGAAACCTAACAGGGGAGCATCCGGGAGCGGGGGCTCATGTCCGCACCAGCAGGTGCAGTATTCACGTTGCAGATGCCGTGTGTCCAAGCCTGTGAGCTCCCGCAGGGGACCGTGGCCTTGCCATGGCTGGATCCCAGACCCCAGCATGGGGCTTGCCTCCAAAATGGACCCTACCTCATTCTACATGTGGGGAAACCGGGGTTAAGACACCTACTCTGACTTGCCGGAGGTCACACAGCTAAATGTGTGAATGGCAAAACCTGGACTGACCCAGGGCTCCTCTCACCCGTGGGGTGGATGAACTTGGCCCTTGGTGCCCCACCGTCCTGAAGGGGCCAGCTCTGTCTGGGTGGGATCCCTGCTGGAGGTAGGTCCCCTGGGCCGTGGGCCCCAGCGGAGCCAGGCTCAGGCACACAGTAGGCGCTCAGTAAACGCACGCCGTTGAGCAGGCACCAAGGCAGCGGTTCTCGCTGCTCCCGGGCGACTTTCCCCCGCCGGGGGATGAGCGGCAGTGTCTGCAGATGGTTTGGGCAGTGACACTGGGAAGGGGGGACGCGCTGCTGACCTCGAGCGAGGAGAGGCCAGAGATGCTGCCGCGCGCCCTACAACGCACAGGACGGCTGAGACCCGCCCGGTCCCCGGTCCCCCGCCGGCCTCGGACCCGCCCGCTGTGCGCTGGCACCGCCCGGTGGCGTCACGAGGCGCGGCAGCATCCCCGGGAGGAGCCGGGCCCCGAGCGGTCCTCCAGCGTCCGGGTGACACCTGCCACCGCGGCTCGCCCACGGCTCCAGTGGGCGCGTGTGGACCTGCGGCCTCCAGCTCAAGGGCGGCTCCCCCTCCCCAGATGCGCTGGGAGTCCCCCGACCCCTCGCTGGCTGTCATCCCCGTCCCTCCCGTGCTCAGAACCCTCCGTGGCTCCCACGTTATCCACCGGGAAAGTCGAAAGCCCTAAATGGCCCCCGCCCCACTGTTTAAAACCGAAACACACTCAGCTCTCCTCCTCCGTCTGCGCTCTGTTTTTTATATTCAGCAACAATCACCAAGGGACGTATATTTCGCTTATTTTTCTTGTTTATTGCCCATCTCCGCCACGTGAACAGCTCCCTGGGGCCTGGACCCTGCTCTTTCCCCAGCATCCAGCACCGTGCCCGACACACAGTCGGTGCTCCACAAGTATTTGTGGATTAAAATGGATGGATCGATCTGCACAACCTCCCCGGCCTCACACTAGAACTCTGCGGGTTCTAGTCCCACCTCCACGAGCAAGGCTGTGCCTCATAGGACAGGCTAGTTAACCTCTCTGGGCCTCAGCTTCCTAAGAGGAATAAAAGTGCCCACCTCATTGCGTTCTGAGGGCTTTAGATGTGTCACTCCACACGTGTTTAGACCCGTCAGTGGCGCCCAGTGGGTGCTCAGTGCGGACAGGGCCACACTTCAGTCACCATTCCCAGCCTTCTTCTCCTCCTCCTGCCCTCTCCACTCGCCGAGCCCCTCAGGGGAGGGCGCGGGGCTCGGTCTTCTTCATCCTTCGCACACAGTGGGTGCTCAGTACATGCTGGTGTTGAGGGAAGGACATGGGTAGACCTTGTCCCCGGGCACCGTGAGGCACGCTCTCCTACCCCAGTTTCCGGGGAGAACCCGAGGGTCCCACGGCCAGCGGCAGGACGTGTCCCTCGGAGCAGGTCGGGTGCCCTCCCCCCGTCCCCCGGGGGTGAGGGTCGGGGACGCGCTGGGCGCAGGGAAGCGCTGTCATTCTGCAGAGTGGCCAGCAGGGGGCAGCGGAGCCCGGGCCGACGCCGGCCCTCGGTCCTCCCGCGCCCGGAGGCAGCGCGCCCCCCCTCGCTCTCCGCGCCCCCCCCGCGCCCCCCCGCTCTCTGCGCCGCGCGCCCCCTCGCTCTCCGCGCCCCCCCTCGCTCTCCGCGCCCCCCCCCGCGCCCTCCCCCGCTCTCCGCGCCCCCCCCCGCCCTCCGCGCCCCCCCGCTCTCTGCGCCGCGCGCCCCCTCGCTCTCCGCGCCCCCCCCCGCTCTCCGCGCCCCCCCCCGCTCTCCGCGCCCCCCCCCGCTCTCCGCGCCCCTCCTCGCCCTCCGCGCCCCCCTCGCCCTCCGCGCCCCCCTCGCCCTCCGCGCCCCTCCTCGCTCTCCGCGCCGCGCGCCCCCTCGCTCTCCGCGCCCCGCCGCGCCCCTCCTCGCCCCGCCGCGCCCCTCCTCGCCCCGCCGCGCCCCCCCTCGCCCCGCCCTCCGCGCCCCTCCTCGCTCTCCGCGCCGCGCGCCCCCTCGCTCTCCGCGACCCCCCTCGCCCTCCGCGCCCCTCCTCGCTCTCCGCGCCGCGCGCCCCCTCGCTCTCCGCGACCCCCCTCGCCCTCCGCGCCCCTCCTCGCTCTCCGCGCCGCGCGCCCCCTCGCTCTCCGCGACCCCCCTCGCCCTCCGCGCCCCTCCTCGCCCTCCGCGCCCCTCCTCGCTCTCCGCGCCCACCCTAGCTCTCCGCGCCCCCTCGCTCTCCGCGCCCCTCCTCGCTCTCCGCGCCCACCCTAGCTCTCCGCGCCCCCCTCGCCCTCCGCGCCGCGCGCCCCCTCGCTCTCGGCGCCCCTCCTTGCTCTCTGCGCCCCCTCGCTCTCGGCGCCCCCACCCGCTCTCCGTGCCGCGTGCCCCCTCGCTCTCCCCGCCCCTCCTCGCTCTTCGTGCCGCGTGCCCCCTCGCTCTCCGCGCCCCGCCCCCCCCGCTCTCCGCGCCGCCCCCTCGCTCTCCGCGCCGCGCCGGCCTCCCCCGGGTCCAGCGCAGTCCTGCCAGGAGGGCCTGTCGCGCATCCGGCGCGGATGTCCTCCGGGGCCCCGAGCTAAGAGCTCCCCGCACGTCGACTCGTTCCGCCTTCCCAACAACCAGAGTGGGGCGGGTACTGTTATTGCCCCCTTGCTCGGAGGCGGTCGCGGAGGCCGGACGACAGGCGAGGTCGGGAGCCGGAGGCGGTGCCGGTGCACATCGCCCTTGGGGTCTGCAGGCAGTTGGCGCGCCCTTGGATCACACGCTGGGATGCAGCAGACATTGGCGAGGTCTCCTTGGGGAGGGGGCGTGTAACTGCCTGCTGAGGAAGGGGAGGCAGACCCTTGAACCCAAGACGGTGGACTGCAGTAGAGCACAGCAATTTGCTTAAAAGGTTCATGGGCCCTCCGTACCAGAGAATCAGAAAATGCCGGAGAACCAGGAGCCTGGGGGAGCGCGGAGAGGCGAAGCTTGGCCCGGCCTCGCAGGTGCTTTAGGGCGAGGGGGGAAATCAGGAGCCCACCGGATTTTTCAGGGAGGAACAACGGTCCCCCAGGTGAAAGCAGGAGGATGTTTCACACCAGAGGAACAGTGTGTGCAAAGCCCCTGGGGTGGCTCAAGGCACCTCAATGGCTGAGTCTGGCTAAAATGGCATAAAAAAGATGGAGGGAAGGCAGGATAGGCAGAGAGAACTTGAGTCTCAGTTCGTTGAGACTTAGAGGAAGGGCAGACCGCTGGGCTCAGACACAGGCCGCGCAGGGTGCCACGGGGTCCCAGAGACAGCCCCCAAGTCCCGTGGGAACCTCAAAGGACTATCACTGTGCCCCTTTTACAGATGGGGCAGCTGGGGCTCTGAGAGGTGGGGACAGCTTGCTCAGACGGCCGGTAAGAGGCGGGCTGGGGTTTGAACCAGCCCTGTGAACCTCCAGGCTCTGCTACTTTTCCAGGAAACACCAGGAACTCCGGAGAGACCTTCACTGAGTTCTGGCGGAACGAGTGAGTTGCCTGAGTCCTCCACATGCCTGGCGCTGTGTGGAGTGTTTCCCCGCATCGTCTCATCCAATCCTCAGAAATAATCGTGTGCGGGAAGTGCCGTTATTTTCCTTTCTTTTACAAATAAAGAACCAATGCTCAGAGAGGGCAAGTGATTTGCCCAAGATCACACAGCCCACAAGTGTCAGAACCAGGATCCCAGCCCAGGCCCGCAGGCTCTGGCGTCTGCCCTTGTAACCCTGGCACCTGAGTCTCCCAGACTCCCTTCTGCTCCGAGTGTTGTGTCATCCGTGCTCTGTCTTCCTTCCTCTGTGTTCTAAATGGACTCCCCACTCGCCCTTTTTTTTTTTAACTAAACCTGTTTCTGTACAAAAGAAACCGTATATCATTAGCAGAAATGGAGAACCTATATCATTTATCACGAATGGAAGATGATGGAAATAAACCCAAAGGGAGCCCCACAACGTCATCCCCTTCTTGTCGGAGGCTGTTGCCAGCCCAGCCTGGACACAGAGGCTGCTGGAGCTTCGGTGAAAGGGAGGGAGAAAGGGTTAGCGAGGCGCCACAGAGATGCCGGCAGAGGGAGCTTTGCTCCTGAGATGCTCAGAGCAGCGGCAGGGTCCCCTTGCAGGGGAAGCCGCCTCTCTGTGACCCGGCCCCGCAGACCCGGAACAGCCCGCGCTCCTGAGCTACCCGATGGCTGGACAAGCTGCTCACCCCCAGACCAAACCCTTCTCCTCAGCTCATTCGGGCCCTGTGTCCACAAACCCCACGTCTGGGCCGAGGTGGGCGGGGGTCCCGTGAGCAGAGCCTGACTGTCCGTCTCACCGTCTGCTCCCCGCCCCCCCCCCCCCCCCCCCCGCCCCACACACAACCCCACAAGCAGCAGTGTATACAGCTGGCGCTCAGCCAGGCCTCCTGGGCTGCAGAGACTCAGCATTTGGTGGTTGGTCTTTTCTGTTTTTAATAGAAAAATGTTTCCTGCACCACCAACTCTCCTGGGCAGGGTCTGGAAACCGTTTCCAGATGGGAGATAATTTTAGGGACGAGGAACGGCTCCAATTGTGGGCCATTCTGCCACCAGCTCCCACGGGAACGTTCCCCGAGGCGGGCGGGCGTGTCTGCGCCGGGGAGAGGGGCCGGAGGGGCTGTCGAGCTGGGAGTCTTGCCAGGCTGAGCCGTGGCTGGGCCATGGGGCTCCTGAACAGTCTTGGCTGCTGCGTTTAGGGGCTGCCACTCACGCCAGGCCCTCCCCTCACACCCTCACTCCCCGCCAATATCCCTGATCCAGCCTCTGGACCCAGCTGCCATTTTGCAGGAAATGCCAAGCACAGGGCATGTGGAACACACCACAGAGCTACCATCAACACAAGCCAGTCCTGGGGAAAGTCTACAGGTCAGAGGGCTCATGTTCTGCAACTGATACACTGTAAGGAAGAACGGGATGGAGGGGAAACAAACGAAAAGGCTTGAAAGATACCGGGTTGTTTTTTGTGGGGTTTTTTTTTTTTTTTTGGTGAAGAAGATTGGCCCTGAGCTAACATCTATGGCAAACTTCCTCTATTTTGTATGCCAGATGCTGCCACAGCATGGCTGGGTGAGCAGCGTATAGGTCTACACCTGGGATCTGAACCTGCAAACCCGGCCCACTGACTCAGAGTTCCTGAACTTAACCACTATGGCACCAGGCCAACACCAAGTTTTTACAAAGATGGGCAAGACAAAATATAGTGTCTATGGACACACACAGAGGTAAGACTATAAAGAAACACACATCACAGCCCTAAAAGTCAGGGAGGTGCTTACTCTGGAAGGAGGGAGGGGCTGTGAGTGGCCAGGGTTCCCCCAGGGGCTTCTGGGGCAGCGGTCAAGGTCTCTTTCTTCCCCCGCAGGTGGTCACAGGAAGCTTAGTTGCCTTATTGTAAATCATTAAGACGTATGTTTGTGCTGGGTGCTTTTCTCTATCTTTGTTTTATTTTAAAAAAAAAAAAAAGATTTAAAAAAAATAGAAATATGCCCCATGCAGATGAGGACAGGGAGCCTGGGGGTGCTGCGGCTTCCCCATGGGTCGTGAGTTGGGGGCTGCCCTGTGAACCCTGCCTGTAATCCGAAGCTTGTGTATTCATTCAACAAGTAATTGCTGAGCTCCGAGTCTGTGCCAGGCGCCGGGGGCCACAGCGGCTGGTGAGAGACATGTTCCTGCCCTCACGGGGCCCAGAGGCCGACAAGTGGGACAAGGCAGAGAACCAGGAACCGCTCCTGCCAGGACCCCTAGGGACTCTGGGTAAAACGTGACAGGTAGCTTTGTACATGATCGCAGGATGTGAGGGAAATCCTACAGCCTTCAGAGCAAAGAGGAACAGAAAACTGTAGCCAGAGGTAAGGCCATGGGAGGGTTTACTCCCCACGGTGGGACCCCAGGGACTGTTGAAACACTTTTAATTCTGAAATAAAAGTTGCAAGAATAGTATAATAAATTCTAAAGCCGTTTACCTGGATTTACCAACTGTTAACATTTTCCTACATTTGTTTCATCATTCGCTCTTCCTCTCTCTTCTGGAAATTTTTTTCCCGAATCCTTTGAGAATACACTGCAGACGTGATGTTCCTTTACCGCTAAATATTTTAGTGTGTGTTTCCTGAGAATAATGACATCCCCTTAGCAACCCGTGGAGCTGTCAGCTTCAGCACCTTTAACACAAATCCTATCTGAAGCCCAGAAACATTTTGCCAATTGTCCCAGTCATGTCCTTCATAGCAATTTTTCCCCAATGCAGAACCTAATTTGTTTTTTGGGTTTTTTTGTTTCTGTTTTTGAGGAAGATTAGCCCTGAGCTAACTACTGCTAATCCTCCTCTTTTTGCTGAGGAAGACTGGCCCTGAGCTAACATCCGTGCCCATCTTCCTCTACTTTATACGTGGGACACCTACCACAGCATGGCTTGCCAAGCAGTGCCATGTCTGTACCCGGGATCCGAACTAGTGAACCCCGGGCCACCGAAGCGGAACGTGTGAACTTAACGGCTGCACCACCGGGCCAGCCCTGAAGAACCTGATTCAGATTGCACGTCACATTTAGTGATTATGTCTCTTTCGTCTGTTTTAATCTGAGAGATTCGTCCTCAATCTTGATGTTTTTTTGAAGCATACAGGCCAGTGTGTAGCGTGTCCCTCCGTCTGGGTCTGTCTGATGTTTCCTCGTGTTCAGACTGAGATTATGTGCTTGTCAGGAACCACGGAAGTGACGTTGTGCCCTTCTGGGTACATCCTATCAGGAGGCAGGGGATGCTGATTATTGTTAATAATTGTTGATTGTTATTATCATTTATTGGTGATGTTAACTTTGATTCCTTGGATAAGGTGATCAAAGGTTTTCCTACAATCTACTATCTCCCTTTGTCATTAAGAATTACTTTGGGGCCGGCCCGGTGGCACAGCGGTTAGGTGTGCACATTCCGCTTCGGTGGCCCGGGGTTCGCCGGTTCAGATCCTGGGTGTGGACATGGCACTGCTTGGCAAGCCATGCTGTGGTGGGCATCCCACATATAAAGTAGAGGAAGGTGGGCACAGATGTTAGCTCAGGGCCAGTCTTCCTCAGCAAAAAGAGGAGGATTGGCAGCAGTTAGCTCAGGGCTAATCTTCCTCACACACACACACAAATAATAATAATTACTTTGGGGGCTTGTATTTTAATGTCCCCTGCAGGGAGTGGAGACCGTGCCTTAGGTGTTAGAAACCAAGGGTCCAGGAAGGGGAACCCTTGAAGAGCTTTACTCTCTGTGAAAGGGGAATTAACAAAAAAAATCCAACTTCTATGTGTGAACTCGAGCCCTAGGTTGAACAGATGACCCTTGAGACCAGGTAGCCGTGGGCGCTGCCCTCACCTGCTTTGGATTTAGATTTCCATCTGGACAAGGAAGAGCGGATCCAGGTTGATGGGCTGGTCGCATGACCCAGGCCTGGCCAATCAGAGCTCAGGATCCTGTGGCCACGGTGATTCGTGACAGATGGGAAGGGACCCAGGCCGGGCCAATGAGCACCTTCCCCGGGACGTTTTCTGGTGTGCAGTGAAGGAGGCCGGGTCAGTCTGCTGGGGCTGCCACAGCAAAATGCCGCAGACGGGGGCCTTAAACACCAGAACATTTTCTCACAGTCCCGGAGGCCGGAAGTCCGAGATCAAAGTGCCGGCAGGCTTGGTTCCTCCTCAGGCCTCCCTCCTTGGCTGGCACATGGCCGCCCTCTTGCTGCCTCTTCCTGCTGTTAAGAAACAAAATTCAACGGAGTAAATCTGGAAGACCTTATTGGCTTTATTCAACGATTCATGAATTCGGCAGCATCCAATCTGGCAGATAGGACGGAGCTGCGAGGAGCTGGACAGATGAAGGACACTATAGGCGGAAGAGAGAGGAACAGGAAGCCACACTGGAGTGTTGCAAGGCCACTTTCCTTTAGAGGAGGCAGGGTCTGTGAGGCAGATGTCTTGACGAGGGCTGAGCCGGCCGTTCCTCATCCACTGGTTTAAGATTCCATTTCTGGGAAAGCCAGAGCTGTAGTTAAGTCTCAGTTCAGTGACAAGGGGTTTAGCATGAGCGACTCCATTTTGGGCCCGTTGTCTTCTTTTCAACAGCAGGGTCATCCCTCTGAGCACCCGTCAGATGGCATTAGGGCCCACTCTAATGGCCCTGTTTAACTCAATCCCCTCTTTAAAGAGCTTGTCTCCACGTACGGTTGCATTCTGAGGCAGGGAGTTTGGACTTGATCCCATAAATCTGTGGGGAGACACAATTCAGCCCACAACAGAGGCCTCTCTTCCCACTGAAGGTGCTAAGTGAACAGGATAAAAGCAGGCGCTGGGATGCGTTCTCACCTGCTCCGGGGCCCCAGAAGCACAGGCGAGGGAGGAGGCCGCATGCCCGGGCTGGGGCCTCCCCGGGGCTGTAAGGAGGGCGCCCGTCACTCACCAGCTTGCCGGAAACAAGAACCCCCAGCGCTGGCATGGATGTGGGGACATGAGCAGTCTCTTCCCCTCTGGCAGCACTTAATAAGAGAAAAGCACACCCATCTTCTGACGTGGCAATTTCACTTCTGGGAATTGATCCCACAAATGGATTAGTATGTGCTTACAAACACGCACCTCTGGGTTGTTTGCTGCAGTGTGTTTGTGATACAGAAGACCTGGAGACAGCCTCAAGGCCCACCAACAGCGGCTGTCCAGGGGACGACGCTCCTCCATCTGGAGAAAGAATATCTGAGGCCAGATCCCAACTCCGCTGCTTCCGGGCTGTGCGGCCTTGGTAAAGTCTCTGGGCCTCACAGAGAAATGGGGATCGTGACTGTTTCCACCTCTGACATCACCGTGAACACTCGCTGAGTTCGTTCACATAGAATGCTTGGCGTACAGCGACAGGGTTTTGCATGTGCATGGGTCTCTTTAATTGAGAGAAATGGTGTTCTCTCATTTTGCATTTGTGCAAAGATCCCCCCGCTACTCAAAGCATACTCCCTGGCCCAGCATCATCAGCTTCACCTGGCAGCTTGTGAGAAATGCAGCATCTTGGTCCCACCCCGACCTCCTACACTAGAATCTGCATTTTAACAGGGTCCAGGAGATTCGTGTACACATTAAAGTTTGAGCGGTGTTGCTGTAGACTTAGTTCTGGAACACTTGGAAAGAGGTGCTCCCTTTTCCCTGGGGTTAATGAACTGGATGAAAGCTGGGAGCTGCTAGGGACAACCTTTGTCACCTCATGAGGAGAGGCTGTGTGGAGCCAAAGCAGAGACAAGAGCCAGAGGGAACATATCTCTATAGACATTATCTGAGCATCTGGATCCAACCCTGCCTGAAGTCCACTCTGTACCTGCTTTTTTTCAGATATATTTGACATATATTCCTTTCTGGCTTAAGCTGATTTAAGTTAGGGTTCTGCGCTTTTCATCTGATAGAGTCCTGCCTAAGATGCTTGCTGTGTGAGCTTGGAACTTCCTTGCCCTCTCTGCATCCCAATTTCCTCTCTGAAAAACACAGGTGACAAAGTGGGTGGTTTTAAGGAACATATGCAACAAGAATGGACCAAAGCCTGGCACATGGTAGGAGCTCCATGAATAGCAGTTGTTACGGTTTTTATGATCCCCGCCCCAGCTCACACAGCCCCGCCCTGGGAGCTCCATCCCTTTCTCTGGGGTGGAGATTTGAGGACAGAGAGCTGGCGCACAGTAGGTGCCCTACATGTGTGATAAGGTGACCGTAGAGCACGAATGTGTGGAGCACCGGGTCTGGAGTCAGACAGATCCGGGTTCAACTCCAGGCTCTCCCATTCACTGGCCGGGCGACCTTGAGCAGCCGTGACCCCTGCGGGCCTCAGTCGCATCATCTACAGGATGGCTTGGTGGCCCCGGGCTTTGCCTGCAGTCCATGCGCAGTGAGAGCTTGACGTGGGAATGTCCAGAGATCACCCAGGCATCGCCAGCCTGCTTAGGGTGACCACGCAGGCCCTCGACTGGCTCCTCGACTGCTCAGCTGGAGCGACGCCTGCTCATCACCGCGGACCACCCCGAAGGCAGGAAGACCCAGCCCCGGAGGGGAGAATGGTGGCTTGCCACGAAGCCTCAGACCCTGAGCCACTGCTCCGTTGCCCACGCCTTGGCTTGGGCCACCTCTGGAAGCGGACACGGAAGGAGGATTCAGGGCAAGGTGTTCATCTGGGAGGCCATCCCAGAAGCTCTGGAAGGGGAGGGGGCGCGAGGGCAGCCAGCACTGCTGTGAATGAGCAGCTTCCACCGCGGGCAACAGGGCTCAGCCCCGCGGGGACCTCTGGGAGACGGCGAAGAGCACCGTCAGCACCCAGGCCGGGGTCTCTATCACTGACTGCCATCCATCTACGGCTGCAGGTCACCCCCAGGGGCATTCACTGCCAGTACTTTTGGTCTGTCTCATGCCGGGGCCAGGAAACAGCGGGGGGTGGGGGAGCTAGCTGTAAGATGCTGGGGGCGTGGACCGCACTGGCCAGGGCCCAGTGAATCTGGGTGGGGTGTCGACTGCGTCTGCCAGCCCCCACCTCCTCTCTGTCCCTTGGCACAGCACGGCTCCTCGGGGAGCCCAGAGGGAGGGGCACAGGCAGCTGTGAAGTACGGGCCTACGCGGTCTAGCCTTGGAAGCCCGGCTCCTTCCTGATACTCTGCTCTCAGGGAGAAGCTTAGAGAAACAGGCCGAGTGAGGGATGGGAGAGGACGGGGCGGGGCCGGGGCACGGGCCTGCAAACCACGGCAGGAAAATAGAGCCCTCTCCCTCGACTGCCCCACGGCCCAGAGCCGCCAGACCCCACCTCTGTCCCCACCCGGACTGTAGGATCCACGTGCCCTAAGGGCCCCTTCTGCAGACAGAGAAATGTAAACTGTGGCTCTGGGGGCATCTGTTCCTGCTGCGACCACTGAGGCTGCTCTGGCAGGCCCTGTGCGGGGGGCCGGCAAGGCAGAGAGGAAGCAGAAGGACGCGGGGCTTGAAAGACCCCTTGGGAACACGTAGTGGATATGTGCCTCAACAGGGCTGGCAGCCAAGAGGTACAGGGATAAGGGGAAGGGAGAGATGAATTCCACCTGCAGGAGCTGGTGAGGGCTTCAAGGGGGAGGTGTCATGTGAGGAAGACTTGGCCCTTGAACAGTGTTTTGTCATGGGGAAGGTGGAGTGGTCAGGGGACAGGCTGAGCCAAGGCCCAGAAGTGGGAAGAAAGGGAGGATTTAGGGAAGAGCAAGTTGAGGGGCAGAGAGGAGTGGTGAGGGGGCGGAGCTGGAGGGCCAGCACATTTCCATCAGGCCGGGGGTTCCAGGGCCTGCTCAGGACTTTGGACATTTCTGGAAGGCCATGGGAGCTATAGAAGAGTATAGAACAGCAGGTCCATGACCAGGGGAAGGCAAGAGAGACGTCTAGGGTGCAAAACATAAGGAGGCCCCACTGCCAGGGTCGGGCAGCTGCAGGGTCTCACCGGAGAGGGAGGGTCTCCGGATGGTGTGTGCCCGGCCGCCTCCCCTGAGTGCCCGCCCTGCCCCAGAGCAGCCAGGAGACGACGGATCTGAGCTTCAGGACCCTCTCCCTGACTGCTGGGTGGAGAAGCAACTGTGGGGCCAGGGTGGAAGCAGCAAGCCGAGGAGGTCTGCTTGCAGCTGTCCTTGCGGTGGTGGCCGGCAGGGGTGGGGAGACCGAGGAGGGTTGGATTTGGGACTGTGGGGTGAAGGGGACTCCTTTTTGCTCAGTGGTGCATCCCACCCTTTTCCATCTCACATAAACTGCGTAACCTTGGGCAAGATACTTCACGTCTCTGTGCCTTCGTTTTCTCATCTGTGAAAAGGGATGACAACACCTCTCCAGAGGGGTGTTGTGGGGATTACATGGGTTGACGTGTGCAAAGCACTTGGCTTCTAGCGAATGCTATGCAGTGTTGGCCACTGTCATTAGTATTGTTATTGTTAGTATCATCATCATCGTGACCTCCCTCCGAACTCCACAGCAGTGACGCCAGACTCCAGAAGTCCACGTAAATCTGGACGTTAACTTGCCACCGAGCACGTTATCTGTTAATCTCGCTCAAACCTTGAGGGTCCCAGCCCCCACTATCCGGGACCCTCGTATCCCCTCCTGGTGCTCTAGGACCCCCCTCACGAGTTTCTGGCCCAACCCCAGCCTCCCCTGTCCGGGCCCCTGCACCTGGCGCCGTCCTGGCCAGGACAGGCATGTGGGCACAGTGTGGACTTGTCATGGAGCTCATGGCACCCTCCCTCCCGTCTCTGCTGCCTGCACACCTGTCTCTGACACTCGTCTCCTGAAACCGGACACCTCTCTGTCTCCATGGCCCATCCAGGCTGCCATCTTCCCTCACCTTTACAGCTGCCACTGCCTCCTGGCTCTTCTCTCACTTAAAGGAAAGAGGTCTTATGTTTAATTTCAAGTCACGCAGCTTGTCATCCAAGTTCGAACAGCACAGGAGCACGTCAGGATTCAAGGTCACATGTTACGTCTGCAAGCTGTTAGTAGTGGTTTCACGAGACGGGTTAGGGACAATTGGTTCATACTGTGTGCATTTCGTAGTTTAAATTTTGTGATAAATGAGCATTGCTTTTCTATTTTTTCTAATTACATTCAAAACATAAGTAAGACACAAATGGTAAAAAAAATTGAAATGGCACAAAAATATATGCAGTGGAAATGAAGTCTTTTCCCCACCCTTGACTCCCAGGCAACCCTGCTTCCAGTTTCCTGTGGGCTCTCCCAGCAAAAGTCTGTACATATGCAAATACACATGACCAAAGACTCTCTTTATTTACATAAAAGGAAGTATAATACACCCAATGTCTTGCAGCTTGCTTTTTTCACTTACCATATCTTGTTGATCTTCCTAATTGGTCACATATGCAGTGGCATCACCTTTTTCACAGCTGCATAGTATTCTGTGGTGTGGCTGAACCATATGTTGCCTGAACCATATGATCCCTTACTGCTGGATCTTTAGATTGTTTCCAGCTTTTTGCTATTACCAAACAATACTGTAGCAATCGTCTTTCTCCTTAATATCTTTGTGTGTGCGTGAGTATATCTGTGGGAGAAAACTCTGGAAGTCAGATTTTATGACAGATTTATGCATTTTACATTTAGATCCGTATGATTGAGTTGCACTTTGTTAATGTTGTACCAACTTACTCTCCCACCAATAGTGGGTGCGGGTGACTTTTCCCCCCAACCTTGTTGACACCGTGTGTTATGACCTTTTTGTTGTTGTTGTTTTTAGGAAGATTAGCCCTGAGCTAACATCTGCTGCCAATCCTCCTCTTTTTGCTGAGGAAGACTGGCCCTGAGCTAACATCGTGCCCATCTTCCTCTACTTTAGATGTGGGATGCCTGCCACAGCATGGCGTGCCAAGCGGTGCCATGTCCGCACCCAGGATCCGAACTGGCGAACCCCAGGCCGCCAAAGTGGAACGTGCACACTTAACTGCTGTGCCACCGGCCGGCCCCATGACCTTTTGGATTTTTTGTTGCTCTAACACATGCAAGCAGATATCTTTGCATAGTTTAAACTCCTCTTTTTAAATCGAGAGAGAAGCAAATTTCTTCTGTTTGTTAAGTTATACCTGCTATCATCGGTTTGCATCAGGGACCTCTGTCATTTTGTTTTATTATATTTTGTTTTATTTTTTCCTTGATGCCCAGGCCCATGACACGTGTCCCTCAGTGTGCATGTGTCTTTGTAGAACGAATGGCATTATTTTACGTGTGAGGGTTTTTAACTGGAGACCGGTTCTCCCACTCCTCATTTCTTTCCCTCAGCACCGTTCCCAGGCCTCTGTGTGTCGCCGTGTGTCGCTGAGCATCCTTCGTGGTGCTGGAAAGCTGTTTCTTTCTGCTTCTTTTCCAGCATGCCACTTGTTCATGTCCTTCAGGGTGGAACATTTTTGAGTCATGAGGAAACCCGGGCCCCGAGCCCGTCTCCTTTGAAGCCAGGAAGACGCGGGGCTGGGAGGGGAGCTCCAGCTGCTTCGTGACTAATGCTGGGTCCTGCTGGCCCAGCTGCTGCGGCCCCAGATGAGCGGGCCAGCCTAGACAGCCGTCTGCACATGGCCTGGCCCGGCCCTGGGAGGGGAGTTCTTCAGGGCCGTGGGGGGGCGCGCGGAGAGGGGTGTCAGGGTCAGGACCGTCCCCTCTGTGAGCCTCCCAGACCTCAGGCGGTCTCTCCGGGGCTCCCCACACGGCCTGGGGCTGTTGGAGAAACCACAGCTCGGGTGTTCTTCCAGAAATGGGCTGAGCCGAGTGATAAGGGAGCGAAACCACCCACGTCTGACCTTTCTTTGCGGGCACAGGGTGACGGCACAGGACGCGTTCCAGCCAGTGCAGTAAGGTCGGGGCTACGTTACGCCTCCCCAGGCCTCTGAGCCGGTCTCTGCGTCAGTGAGATGGGGAGGACCCTGGGGTGTTGGAGTCACTTCTCATGCCGCCCTTTCCTCCAGCCACCACGCTCTACTCCATCCACCCGTCTGGTCACTGAATATTAGCTGAGCCCCCACCAAGCGCCAGGCACTGGACGTAAAGTAGTGAACCACATGGACAGTAACCTGTGGCCTCCTGGAGCTGTTCTGGAGTGTGTGTGTGTGTGTGTGCATGCGTGCGTGTGTGAATAATGCGCCCCCCACCCCGACCCCAAGATGTCCACGTCCCGATCCCTGAGCCCTGTGGATATGCTAGGCTACATGGCAGGGAGGAGTTAAGGTTGCTAATCAGCTGACTTTGAGCTGGGAGATGACCCTGCACTCTCTGGTGGGCCCGGTGTAATCACAAGGGTCCTTATGAATAAGTGCGGGAGGGAGGGAGGAGAGCTGGAGCCGGAGGGATTCAGCGCCACAGACAGGGCTCGCCACGGCTGGCTTTGAAGACGGAGATGGAGCCGAGGATCGTGGGCAGCCTGGAGAAGCTGGAAAAGGCACGGAAACAGATTCCCTCTTTGAATCTCTGGAAGGAATGCGGCCCTGTGACTCGACTGCAGCCAGGGAGACCCGGTTGGAACGTCTGACCTCTCCAACTGTAAGAGGATAAATTTGCATTGTTTGAAGCCACCAAGCTGTGATGATTTGTTACAGTGGCAACGGGAAACAGATACAGACATAAACCAGTGTAACGTGTAATATGTGAGATGGTGACGAGAGCTGTGGGGAACGATAAAACCAGATGGAGGAGAGGGGATATTGGGCGGGTTTGCAGTTTTAAACAGGGCGAACAGGCAGGGAGGGCCTCCCTGAGAAGGTCGCATTTCACAGAGGCCTGAAGAGGCGAAGATGTGAGCCGTGTGTATAATGGAGGAAAGTGTCTTGAGCAGAGGGAACAGTAAGCTCAAAGGCCCTGAGGTGGGAGCATGCTTGGTATTTTCAAGGCATAGCAGGGCAGCCATCGTGACTGGGGCGGGGTGAACCAGGCGGAGGGAGAGAGGGGAGATGAGGAGGTTGTGGGTGTCTCAGATGAGCTCCGAGGAGATGGGCCTGGCGCATAGGACCCACTCCATGAGCTCTCTAAGGGCGGTGCTGGGCTGGAGGTCCCAGCCTCAGCAGCAGGGCATCCTTCTCCAGACGGGAATCGAAGCAGGATCTGTCCTCTCCCAGCTCTGCCCGGCCTGCTGGGGAAGGAATGCGCCCCCCCGCCCCCCCAGCTCTTCTTCCCAGGCCACCTCATTGCTCAGAATCATGGAATCACGCTCCATCTCAGGGCCTGATACGGCCTGCTCCAGGCCGGGTGCACAGAGATACTGTGACCTCTCTCTCACCCCAGAACTGCCAGGCCTGGGAGGAGAAGTCTGCGCTGCCTCCCTCGGGTTCATGGCCGAGCAGGCCAGACTGTACGCTGAGCTGAGGCAGCTGGGCTGTGGCTGGGGGAGAAAGATCGCCATTTCCCCTCCAGTTCCTGTGCTCTCTGACCTGGGGCTGGTGGCTCACCCCCGCTGGGTCTCAATCTCCACACCTGTGCCGCAGATGGTTGGATTAATCAGGGATCTCAAAGTGACAGCCTTTAGCCACATCCTACTCACAGATGTGTTTAAATGCTTTAAATCAGTTGTCAACACTTAAAAGTTGGGAAACTTCGTGTAAAACTCTAGATCTGGCTGCTCTTGAGAAATGGGAAGACTTGGCAGCTGGGGACGGGAGCTGAATAGTGGTGACTGCAGTCCCCACCCAGCCCGCTTGGTCACTTCTGACTCTTGTCTTAGGACATTGGGGGGTTCGAGTTCGCAGCCCTGGACTCCGATGGCCCTTGCAGCTCTGCCTTCATTCATTCGTTCATTCCACAGCTATTCTTTGAGTGTTTAGTACGAGTGGGGTGTAAGAGAGAAGGCTTCTAACACTCATTTTACAGATGAGGGCGGGAGGCTCAGGGAGGGGACACGGTTTGCCAGGTCACAGAGTCAGGGATGAGGGCTGTATCTGAGCCATAATGGACCAATCAATTGACAATTGACCCAAAAGGCTTTGGCCAAAGTTTATTGACTACTGACCACTGGCCCAGCACCAGCCAGAGCCCTGAACCCGACAGGCAGGATCCCGCCTTCACGGGGTGCCTGAAGGGTCCCTAACAGACACCTAGGCAGACAAAATGGCAAAGGGAGGGAGGAGGTGAGGTTAGAGCTGTTCCCACGGAGTGCGAGCTGGAGGCTGCAGCGTGGTGGTCTCCCTTCCTCCTCTCGCATCCATTGTGGACACTTTGCTGAGGGCCAAGAGAGTGGGACAGGCCCCACTCCGTGAGGTTGACTTTCCACTAAGACGATGGTGATGTGTGGCTCTGGAGCCAGGCCACTGGGGTGCAAGTCCTGGCCTTGCTGCTCACCTGCTGTGTGACCTCAGACAAGGGACTTATCCTCTCTGAGCCTCAGTTTCCAAATCTGTAAAATGGAGACGACATGAGTGTCTGCTCCGCAGGGGCGGTGGTGGCAGCATGCAATGAGTTCTGAACGACAGCTGCCTGGGACACAGCTGGAGCTCAGTCACAGCCGTGATTAGAGTGTCCTTCTGTTGGGGAGAAGCAAGAGGCTAAATAAACTATAGAGAATCCACTCCCCAGAGGACTGGCTGGTGGCGGGAAGGGGGCGATGGGGGATATATCGCTAGGTGGCCCCGTGTACAATGGTGGGATCGGAACCACGACTGACTCTACTGCGGGAATTTTCCGCCAAGCAGAGGGGCCCAGGCAGCCTGGGGGGTCCCGGGGCGAGGGTTTGAGGAGGAGGAAGCGGTGAGGGGAACACGGCGGCGCCTGGAGGCAGAGGACCCCTGGTGGGAGGAGCAGCACTCCTGTCAGTTCAGGGCAAACCCTGGTGTCCCCAGCAAATCACAGGCCCCCTGCCCCCTGGGCCCTTCCCAGCTTCCCAGGCCCCCTGCCACTTCGTGTGACTGAAGGGGGTGTGGGTGGTTGTGGGGAGGGCTGCCCCGCTCCATGAGGGCGGGGACCTGGGTGTCTTGCTCACCACCAGACCCCAGGGTGAAGGGCCCCTGCTTCGTCAAGCCATAGTTCTCTCTGTCTCTGTCTGTCTCGCTCTCTCTCTCCCCCTCTTCTTTTCCCTCTGTCTCACGCACACATGCCCTGACCCTCCCAGCCACAGGCACTGCCGTGGCAGTCACCTCTCCACTCTTCCACACCCACTGTGTGCCTGGCCCTGGGGCACAGCTGGGGACAAGATGGACGTGGTCCCTGTCTGCTGGAGCTGCTGGTCAAGTGAGAGACACAAACGAGGACACACGACTCCCCCACCGAGAAGCCAACGTTGGGATGGGGAAGGAAGCCCAAGACGGCAGGAGCCCAGAGGAGGCACTGGCCCCTGGAGAGGGATTCCGGGCGGACTCCCTGGGGGAGGCAGGGCCTGAGCAGAGACCTGCAGGTGAGCAGGGGAAGAGGAGGGGAGGGGTTCCAGGCAGAGGGCCCAGCCTGGGCTCAGGCCTGGAGGCCAGGGAGAGACTATGGGCCGGTTGGAGAGCTGGAGCTGCAGTGCGGGGAGGGGGCGGGGAGGGGGCTGGGAGGGGGTCAGAGAGGCTGACAGGGCCGCGTCGCAGCTGGAGGGGAGGGGAGTCTGGACTTGTCCTGAGGTCAGAGGGGGTCCTGGGAGGCCTGAGGCCAGGAGGGACAGGGTCCAATGCTCTGCCTCACAGTCCACGGAGGTTCCTCTCTCCGTCTCTCCCTTTCTCCGTGCCCCCTTCTCCATCTCTGTTTCTGCCTCTGTCTGTCTTTCTGTGTCTGTCTCTCTCTCTCTTACTGTGTCCGTCTCTGCCTCTTTCTCTCAGTCTGTGTCTCTGTCCGTCTCTACCCCCGCCTCCCCCATCTCATGACACACAGTCTCTCCGCCCTCTCCCTCTTGTCTTCACCACCAGCTGCTTAGAGGCTCCAGGAGCCCAGCCTGAGCCCCAGGCCCTCTGGCCTCAGTCCCGGGAGGGAAACCACAGGTTTCCACTTATTCCTTGTGGTGGGAGGGACTGGGGCCTCTGCAGAGACACCAGTGAAGTCCTGATTGCTCCCTCTTGAGCTTCTCCTAGTCCCTTGATCTCCCAGGAGAGGGATTTTCCCAAGAAGGAGAGAGTGGAAGCAGGAATGAGGAAGGGTAGGGGCTGAGAGAGGCCTGTCTAGTCCCTACTTCAACTGCTCGGTGCAGGCACATAGTAGGCCCTCAATAAATGCTGGATGGATGGATGGGTGGATGAATGGATGGATGGAGGGGTGGGTGGATGGGTGGATGGAAGGATGGCTGGATGGGTGGGTGGAAGGATCGGCGATTAGAACTTAATCTTGAGAACACTGATCTTGGAGGAAAATGACTGAGTCGTCATGATCCAACCTCGGAGTCACCCAGGCCAACTCTACTTCCCCACCCTCCTGGCTCCTTCAAGTCCAAGGATCTCCAGGGAAATGGTGTGTCTCTGCTCAGAGACGTTTGAATGTGTCTTTGCTCAGAGATGGGCCATGTGATGCCCCAGCTTCTGTGTGGGTTATAACCGCCACAATGCCTAGCACGGTGCATTTGTGCATATGACACTCTGAGTAAATAAACACACCTGGAAGCCCATGCAGCTTAACCAGATCTTGCTGGTGTCCCAGGTCTTACATAGTCGGGAGCATCACAGCAAGCCTGTGAGAGGCAAGATTCTTATCATTCTACAGATGGAGGATGTTGAAGCTCAGAAGAGAGCCGTCGCTAGGAAGGGATGAAGGTGGCACTGGGCCTGAGCCAGTGTCCTCTGTGTCCCAGGTCAGTGCTTTTTCAGCTGTGTCCATTGGTCTCAGATTGGCCTGAGGACAAGATCCGCCCTGTTAGGTGAGGGAAGAGGAGCAGAGAAGGCAACCATAATGGCGCTAGTGTTTCTTGAGCATTTATTATGTGCCAGACTTCCTAAGTGTTATCTCATTTATCCTTCCTGAATCAGTCAGGGTTCCACCAAAGAAACAGAACCAGGAGAGGGAGAGAGACTGATGACGAGAAATTGATTTACACGATGGTGGAGTCCGGCTAGCCAAGTCCCAGACCTACAGGACAGGCCGTTAGGAAGGGCAGGCTGGAGACTCAGGCAGGAGCCAAGGCTCCTGTCCACAGGGGGAATTTCTTCTTCTTTAGGGAAACCTCGGTTCTGCTCTTAAGGTCTTTCAACTGCTTGGATCCGGCCCGCCCAGCTGATCCGGGATAACGTCCTTTACATACAGTCAGCAATTGCGGATGTTAATCACATCCACAAAACACCTTCACAGCAGCACCATCTGAGCTTGTTTGATTGAATAAGTGGGCACAAGAGTCTAGCCACGTTGACACACCACAGTGACCATCACACTTCCCAAGAAGCCTGGAAGGCAGGTCCTGATATGGCTTCCACTGGGTGTGAGAAAGCCCAGGCTCACAGAGCAGGAGCAACTGGCTCCTGAACCACAGCTGGTAGAGAACCAGGTTCGGAGCTGGGCTGGGTTCCTGCACATCTCGAGTTCTCCCCACCTCACAGGTAGTCTGGGCGTCCTTCTTAGTCGCATAGACAGGGACAAGGGAACTGAGGAGCGAGCGATGCCCACGTCAGAGGTCAGCAGTTAAACAGTCCACTGGATCCTCAGATGCTGTTTCCTATAGAATAGGGAAAGATCTTGGGATGTGGATCGAGCGGTTAAGATCGGGGTTCAAATCCTGGCTCTACCACCTGCTAGCTGTGGGACCGGCCTGGGCAACTCACTTAACCCGAGTGTCAGTTTCCTCATCTGCAAAACGGGGGCAAAGGTGGACCCGAGCTCGTGACGTCACAGCGCCAAGTGCAACAACATGGCGGTCCCTAAGTTCTGATGGAACCATGGTGGTACTTGGGTTGACTTGAGGCCATCCTCAGACTCAATATTTTCACTTCAATTCTCCTTTAATCCTATTAACTGTGGCCAGGAGAAAGCCACAGACTGGAGCTACCGCGTCATGAACGCCTCTCTGACATCTGCCAGTCCTTTCATCTTTTTTTTTTTTTTTGAGGGAGATTAGCCCTGAGTTAACTACTGCCAGTCCTCTTTTTGCTGAGGAAGACTGGCCCTGAGTTAACATTCCCTGCCCATCTTCCCCTACTTTCTAGGTGGGACGCCTACCACAGCATGGCTTTTGCCAAGCAGTGCCATGTGCGCACCTAGGATCTGAAGCTGTGAACCCCGGGCCTCCAAAGCGTAACGTGCGCATTTAACTGCTGAGCCACGGGGCTAGCCCCTGCCAGTCTCCTTCTTTTTTTTCCTAATTGATTTTTTTTTATTGAGTTATTGATAGGTTACAATCTTGTGAAATTTCAATTGTCCATTAATGTTTGTCAGTCATGTTGTAGGTGCGCCACTTCACCCTTTGTGCCCACCCCCCACCCCACCTTTCCCCTGGTATCCACTAAACTGTTCTTAGTCCATAATTTTAAATTCCTCATATGAGTGGAGTCATACACAGATTATCTTTCTCTCGCTGCCTGCCAGTCTCCTTTTAAACAAAAACAAGCAGCCCTGGGCCTGGCACCTACTGCAGCGTCAGTACCCGGTGAGAATTTGATAACCTTGGTACATCTTCATGGAATTTATTTGTACCATTTTCCTGCTATTATTGGCAAGTATATGATGATACTGGTTCCCCATTTGTAGTGATACCGTCAAGATTCCTTTATATAAATTTCTTTAAATAAAGAATTGATTTAAGGAAAAATGCTAAGTAACAATAGTTCAGAGAGTACACAGATACGGCAGAACAACAACAATAACAAGAACCCAGAGGTAATGGAGAAGGGTTTCCTTAGCATATGGTGGGCTGTCATAATATGGTGACTCTCATTCATTCATTTATTTACTGAGCACCTACTATGTGCTGAGCACTTATTTACATCTTATCGAAAGATAAGATCCTTTTCCTGTGGAGCTGACATTCTAGTGGAAACGTTAACAATAACAATCCAGCAAATAATCAGACAGAATCGCGTCATCAAGTAACAAGTCCAATGAAGGAAACGTTCCTGGGGGAGGGATGTGTAAAGAGGTTTGGAGAAAGGGCCTCCTCTGGCTGGAGGGGTGAGGGAAGGCCTCTCAGTGGAGGTGACCTCAGAGCCTAGACCTGGTTGATAAGAACCGGCAGGCCGTGGGGAGATGGTGGGGAAAGCATTCTAGGCAGTAGGAACAGCAAGCGCAAAGGCCCAGAGGCAGGACCACGCTTGAATGTTCAGGAGCAGAAAGAAAGTCAGCATGGCTGGACCCTAGAGAGTGAGGGGGAAAGCGGGAGGAGATGCAGTCAGAGAGGTAGCAGGGACCGGACATCCAGGGCCTCGAGAGCCAGGATTATTATTTTTACAGCGATATGTTAGAAATTACTCTTTTCCTTTAGCATCAGCCTGGAGGGGCCCGTGAAGAGGCGGGAGGGAGCCTGTTCCGTGAGCAATCCATGCACATGGCCGGCCTGCCAGCCGTCAGAGGTGCGGCCCAGGGTATCTGTCAAAGAGCGTGTTGTCTGAAGCCAGGGGGGCGGGGGCCAGCTGCTGCCCGGCACCGAGTGCAGCCTCTTGAGGAAGTCTCTCCCCGCTGCAGGGAGCCAGGCTGGGGCCCCTCAGTCCCCAGCCTTTAAAGAATTTTAAAACCATCCCAGGGGCCGGCCCCGGGGCCGAGTGGTTGAAGTTCAGCACGCTCTGCTTCCGGGGCTCAGGTTCGCGGGTTCAGATCCTGGGCGCCAACCCAGCACGGCTCATCAGGCCTGCTGTGGCCAGTGGCCCACATAAAAGGTAGAGGAAGATTGGCACAGATGTCAGCTCAGGGACAATCTTCCTCAAGCAAAAAAAGAGAGGAAGATTGGCAGAGATGTCAGCTCATGGTGAATCTTCCTTAGCAAAAAAACCCCAAAAACCAAAACCCAAAAAAACCCACTCCAATAACACGGGGATATATTCTCTTTCTAAGAAATTAAAACATTAGGCTTGAAGCTGTGAAGTCCCCACCGCGGCCCCAGCCTCCGCAGCCCCTTCGCTGCCTTACTTTGCCCCCTAGCTTTCAGCGCTGTCTTAGGAACTGCCTTATGTGTTTCCTGTCTCCCCCACAAGAACGTCAGACCCACAATGGCAGGAATTTTTGTTTGTTTTCTTCTCTGCTGCGTCCCCAGTACCTAGCACAGCGTCTGGCACATAATAGATGCTTAGTAAATATGTGTGAAATAGATGAATGAATGAATCAGGAATGAATGAAACATCTCCATCCCCCTCCCATCCCCCACCCCCCCCCCCCCCCCCCCCCCCGGCGGTAACTGATCCTCTCTCTCTGAGACGGCCCTTCCAGATTTTATTCCAGTAGTTCTAAACTGGGGGCGATGTTGCCACCAGAGCACATTTGGCAGCGTCTAGTGACATTTTTGTGTCACAACTCGGGGCGGGGGGTGCTATTGCATTGAATGAGTAGAGACCAGAGATGCTGCGAAAGATTCTACAAAGCACAGGACAGCCCGACAACAGAGAATTATCCGACTCCAAATGTCAGTAGTTCCCAGGTTAACAAAACTTGCTTTATTCTATGCAGCCACACAAATTTATAGAGACTTGTAGAAAATACCAAGAATTTTTGCTGTGTTTGTGAATAAATGGTACCATATTGCTCATTACTCTCCGCTTGCTTTTCTCTCTTAATAATAAATCTTGGAGATTTTTCCAGTCCGCCTATGCAAATCTCTCCATCTTTTTTAACAGCAGCACACAGTGGATTGTTTCCAGTTTTTGATCATTACAAACATTGCCTCAGTAAATATTTTTGCATTTCCATTTACATGAGCCAATCATTTATTCGTTTTTTAAAATTTGCTTTGCTTTTGCCGGGCTGAGCTGGGATTTTAGCTCTTGTCACAAAAGCACCTGGGGACCCTGAGGAGAGCTGAGCAGGATTATGTCGAAGAGCCTTCCGGCTTAGACATTCCCTGAATCCTTAGTGGAGTGAGCACCTGCTGGGGGAGGTGCCTCTCTGAGAAGGCAAAGAGCCCCTGGAGGGACTTAGCAGGGAGGGAGGGCTTGCCAGGTGGCAGCGACAGCGGGGCACAGGTCTCGGGGCACAGGGATGCAGCCACGCTTGGCCGACGATGATAAGGCTCACGCCCGGCAATGAGCTCAAGCATCAAGCCCCGAGCTGAGGCCCGGCCCCTCCAAGTGTGGTGCCCAGACCAGCAGCATCAGCGTCACCTGGGGGCATATCGGAAAAGCAGAATCAGGCCCCACTCCACACCTACGGAGTCAGAATCCACTGCTTAACAAGAGCCCCAGGTGTTTCCGATGCACATTAAAGATGGAGAAGGCTTGGTCTCGGTTTAGAAACATCCAGAAAGACATTTTTATCCTACAAGAGAGGCGAGGGGACTGAATTGCTGCTTCTCTCTGTTTTCACATCTCTCAAACACCTTCCAAAACTTTCCACTTCGATGGAAGAACAAAGAAGGAAAAAAAATGCAAACACGTGCATGCGTGTCCGTGCACACACACACACTGGTGGTGTCATTTGCCATTCAAGTGACGCCTAACAGGCACATATTTCTTCAATGAACACCACTTCCTACTGAAAACACTCGTAACGTGATCCTCCCACCGAGATGGGCCAGCTCTGGGGGTCACCCCGCCTAGAGGTCAGAGGTGAGGTTTCAGACACTTAAAGGACAGTCAGCAATAAAACGATTTGACGGCATGAAGGTCCTTATTGTTCTCTGTCGCCTGGGAGAAGAGCCCATTGGTGGGGCCCGTCATCTTCGATGGAGAGCAGACCCCACTGCGCCCTAAATTGTCAGGACCCTGACCTTGACGACTCGGTCACCCAGGGGCCCCTCCTCATAAACCCACCATCTTTAACGGCTCGGAGTCAGGCTTTTTCAGCAACCATCTGTGTAAACAAAGTATTTTTGGGACTAAAAAAGTGGTTTCTTCTCTGGACAAGATTTTTTGACTTAATTGTCCCCTCAGCTCCAACTCCCAAGCTTAAAAAGATCAAGACTGGGCAAAAGAAACATGTCATTTTATTCCGCATCTCTTAAGAAAACAACACATTCAAATTCCACGCCTCCCTGAGGGGGATGACTGTGTCGGCAGCGGGTCCTGCTCTGAAAGGCTCTGGATGCCAAGCTGAGGAGCTGGATGTTTATTCCTGGCCTCCAATTACTTTCTCCTGACCTCTGGCCTCTGGCCTCTGGCCTTGACCTCCCCGTTCCCGGGATTCTGACTCCCTGAAGCTCTCGGTTCCATGTCTAAGCCGCCATCTGCCCAGGCAGGAAGGAAGAATGAGTTTGCAGGATAAACATTTGGCCTGAAGGTCTTGGCCAGTGTTTCGGGGAGGCTCCTGGCAGCGGGGTTCCAGGCTCAGCTGACCTCACGGCTTCTCCCAAGGGCACCATCTTGGTCCTTTCCGCCTGCCCTCCGTGCCCCGTCTCCCTCAGCCCCACCATCCAGGGCACTCGGTGGTGGCCTTAGAGGAGACGTGGTGGAGGCGGGTGAATTCGGCTCCCCCATAATCTCCATCCTCACTCCTGGGAACCGCACCATCTGCCGTATGGCAGCTCACCTCCTCGGCAGGCTGCTCCTTCGGACCGGACCGCGGCCCCCAAACCCCCCCATAGGCAGTCTGGGTCTGCCACGGCCTCCTTCACAGCAGTGGCTGACATCCTGGGCTCCGAGCCAGACTGGAGCTGAATCCTGCTGCTTCCTAGCTGGGTGACCACGGGCAAGATGCTGTGGCTCTCCGGGCCTCCATTTCCTCCCTGTAAAAGGAGGATGAAGCAGTGGGTCTTAACTGGGGGTGATTTTGCCCCATGGGAAACATTTGGTGATTTCTGGAGACATTTTGGGTTGTCACAACTCGGGGACGGAGCTATAGGCATCTAGTGGGTGGCGGCCGGGGATACTAAGTACCCTACTGGGCGAGCCCAGCCCCCACAACAGAGAATGATCGGGTAGAAACGGCAACAGTGTCGAGGCTGAGAAACCCTGGGACAAAGTGACCCCCACGTCGTGGGGTGGTTGTGCGGGTGACACTCACGAAGCAGCTGACACGGGGTCTGGCGCATGCTGCGCACTCAGTCCCGGGCCGCGAACGTAGTGATCATTACGGTCCTCTCTGTGGACCCCATCCTCTCTCTCAGGCCCACACCATCTCCCAGCACAGCTACAGGGGCCTCCTTCACGGCGGAGAGTCCATAAACGGCACCAGCTGGCGCTGTGCCAGAAGGACATGCCGACCATCCCCACTTCCCGCCCCCACAGGCCTGTCCCCTGGACTCCTGCAGTGGCCTCCTCGCTGGTCTCCCTGCCTCCACGCTTGCTCCCCTCCACCACCGTCTCCACACTGCCACCACAGTGAGGCCCTAATACCCAGTGGTTTTTGAGCACTAAGAAGGTTCTAGATCTGTGTTGAGTCCTTATGTACATTATCTTACTTATTCCGTAGAGGAACCCTGAGAGGCAAATACTAAGATTGTCTTCATTTTAGAAGAGGGAGTAAGGATCAGAGAGGTACAGTAACTGGCTCAAAGTGACACAGCAAGTAAGTGGCAGAGCTAGGATTTGAAACCAGGTTTGGCCGAGTCCAGACGTTTTAAGTGGAATGTTATGCAGCATCTGTGTACTCACTAAAACAGTGGGTGTGCTTCAGAATCACCTCAGAGGGGATCTGTTAAAATGGACAGCCCATCTACAGCGGACCCCAGGAATCTGCCTTCTGACAGTCTCAGCCCCGACTCTAAGTGATTCTGATGCTGAGGGTCCATGGACCACACTTGGAAAAAGACTCTCAGATCCTGTTGCTTCTCTTCCTAAAACCATCGACGGTTCCCTTTACCCCTCAGAATTGAGTGCGCAGTCCTGGACATGTCGCCCACTTTCTCTCATTCCTCCTGGTTTCTGAGTGTGTGTCCTCTCTCTGACCCCCGGGCATTTGCACATGCCGTCCCCCCTCTGCCAGCAGCCTTCCCTCTCCCTCTGCCTGGTTGGTTCCTGCAGCTGCTGAGCTGGCAGTTCGGGTTCCTGGGTCTGAGCCTCATCAGGTGGCCGTCACCCAGTATCCCCTTGGACATGGTCTTCACTCTTTCTGGCTCAGTCTCTCCACTTGAGCCATGAGGATTTGACTAGCTGCTGGCTCTGTGAGCAGAGTCGGCCAGGGCCAGGCACCCGGGCGGCCCCTTGGTTGCGGGTCAGCAGCCCGGGTTGCTGGCAGGTGCGAAGCGCCAAGTCATGCAGCTGAGAATTTCCAGAGACGCCCAGTCCCGGCGCTTCGGCTCTCTTGTTTTGGCCAGATCGATGTTTCTCCACCTTATCTCCACCCGGCTTGCTCATAATATTTAGACACTTGGCCTCAAGCTGAGAAATCCAGTGATTCAGAGAGAAGGCAGCTGTGGCCGGCTCCCGACCCAGAGCCCTCCACCCGGAGGAGGGAGAAGCATCCCTTCCCCACCAGCAGCTCTTCGCGGAGGCAGGAGGACGCGGAGGGCTTCCCGAAGCCACACAGCCAGCCAGCGGCAGGCGTGCATTAAACGTTTACTGAGTGCCTACGCAATGCAGGCCCCCGGGGCAGGTGCTGGGAGGGTGGGGGGAACAGGACAGAGAAGAGAACCCTCCTAGTGGGGGTTTTACTCACGACCAGAGACTCTTGGTCCTACTCGAGGCCAACACTGACGCAGCTCTGATGGCTGGTCCCCCCTTCAAGTGCTTTACGGGATTAATTTATTTAATCCTCAGAAGAGCCCAATGAGGTGCCTGCTGTCATTTTACGGTAAGGAAACTGAGGCACAGTGAGGGTACCACGTTTGCCCGAGGTCACACAGCTAGTTTCATGAGCTGCAGGGTGGACCTCCGAGATATCAGGTCCTAATGTCTGGAACCTGAGAATGTCACCGTCTATGGAAAGTCTTTGCAGGTGGGAGTAAGGATTTTGAGATGACGGGATTATCCTGGACTGTCCAGCAGGACTCCAAATGCCACCACACGTGTCATTGTCAGAGGAGGGCAGAGGAGGAGACGGAGACTCAGAAGAGGGGAAGGGGATGTGAAGACAGAAGCAGAGACTGCAGGGATGTGGCAACAAGCAAAAGGATGCTGGCCGGCACGGGAGCTGGGGAAGGAGCAGTGATGCTCCCCTCAGGCCTCCAGAGGGAGCACGGCCCTGCCCTGCCGACGCCTCGGTTTTGTCCCAGTGAAACTGATGTTGACCTTCTGGCCTCCAGAACTGAGAGAGAGTGAGTTTCCGTCGTTGTAAGTCACCAAGTTTACAGTAATTTGTGGCAGTCTTTGGGGCAGGAAAATAATACAGCAAGTAAATGGCCAGGCCGGGATTTGAACCTGGGCAGTCTTCCAGTTTTCACCTTTGCAGATGCCCCTTACTTCTGTTCTTTTGGCTTCCGTCAGGCCTAGTCCTGCAAGAATGTAAATGAGATTATTCAAAAGCAAAAAAGGTTACTGGGAGGCAGGCCTAAAGGCAGGACCCGGAGCTGCCACCTGGCACCCAGCAAATGAGGCTGCATGTTGGGGGTGGCTAATTCACCTCACCAGCCCTCGACCAGTGATCTGTTACAGGAAGACAGAAATAAACTTCTCTGCTGTTGAAAGGAAGGAAGGAGGGAGTGAAGGAAGGAGGGAGGGAGGGAGGGAAGAAGGAAAGAAAGAGAGAAAGAGAGAAGAAAGGAAGGAAGGAAAGAAGGAAAGAAAGAAAAAGAAAATAAAAGAGATCTCATTATCTGAGTTCTTCTCAGAGACGCCAATGAGTTCATTTTCCTTTATTCCTCCTCTCTTCCTCCTCCTCTGGCTCCTCCTTCTAAAAGATCAGGTGAATAGGCTGTTACAACTCATTTCCCTTTTCACCTTAGCTGCCAGGAAACCCAGATAGTCAGTATTCAACTGTCATGGTTGATTCATCTCAGGTACATGGTAACATTTGCGTCTATGCTCCACTGAATTGAGGTTGATCACTTAATATTTTTAGTTATTCTGGAGGACTTAGTAGAAGAGACCAAAGTTCAGATTCCTCTCTCTCTTACCAGTGGAGGAAACTCTCTAAGCTTCCATCTCCCTACTTCAGAAGGGAGATGATAATCACAGAGGACAGATCCGCACGATTCGTCCTGCCCTCCCAGGAACAGATCTCATCTCTTCTTTCAGAAAGCCCCCTCCTCCACTCAGTCCACATGGTTCTGGCCGACTGGCCCCTGTATCTGTCAGCTTCTAAAACATAACAAATCGTCCTAAAACTCAGTGGCTTAAACTAACGCATATTTATTATTGCTCACACTTCGGTGGACCCACGGGGCGGTTTTGGTCTCAGCTGCTCTCACGCCTCTGTGGTCAGCTGCGGCCGGGGTGGGCAGCCCTGCCCATCTTGGCTGGGCATGCTCACATTTGGGGAAGTCAGGGGGCTGTCAGCTGGCCTGCAGGGGGATGGGCTCCCTCTCACGTGGCTTCTCCTCCTCAGGCAGACCAGCAGACCGGCCCAGGCCTGTCCTCACGGCGGCTATGCAGGGCTCCAAGAGAGGGCGTGGCCACTTCAAGCACTCTAGGGGCCTTCACTGGGAATGGGCATCCAGCACTTCCCCTGCCTTCCAGCCGCCAGGGCGAGGCTCACGGCGGACCCAGATGCAGACACGTGGAATAAAGTCACATCGCAAAGGGCCTGGGTCCAGGGAGTCCGCTAATTAGGGCATCAGTACGGTGAAACTACCCCAGTCTCCGCCTGGGGCTCCAGAAGCGGCTGGGGGCCAGGCCTGGCCAGTAGAGCACCCCACAGGGCTCCAGGCATTAGTGAGGGGATCTGCGTCTCACTTAGAGCCAGCCCGAGTCGGTCCAGACTTTCACTGAGACTCCTGACAACGAGCCTCCTTCTCCTGGGGTTTCTGAACCGGCAGGATCTGAGGCTGCTAAGAGCCATCTTGATATGACACCGAGAGAGGCCACCTGAGGGCGAAGCCAACACTGGGGAAAGTGGAGCTGAGAGATGGAGAGAAGCGCATCCCAACAACCTCCTGGGAGCTCCTGGCTGCTGCTGTGTCTGCAGCTTTTTTTTTTTTTTTGAGGAAGATTAGCCCTGAGCTAATATCTGCCACCAATCCTCCTCTTTTTGCTGAGGAAGACTGGCCCTGAGCTAACATCCATGCCCATCTTCCTCTACTTTATATGTGGGACTCCTACCACAGCACAGTGGGCCAAGCGGTGCCATGTCCACACCCGGGATCCGAACTGGTGAACCCCAGGCCGCCGAGGGGAATGGGCGAACTTAACCACTGTGCCACTGGGCCGGCCCCGAGATTTTGTATTTCTTCCCGCACGAAGGCTCACAAGATCGGACTAGGGACGGAGAACAGTAGCAGAGAATGTCGTGGTGTTTACTATATGCCAGACGCTGGTTACATGTGATCCCCAAGGGACACTGAGACCCAGAGAGGTGCAGTGACTTGCCCGAGCCCACACAGTGACAAATAAAAATGGCAAGCAATAGGATATATTGGAGTATATGAGGAAGCCATTTGGTATAAACCTAATTCGGCCTGACTTTTTTTTTTCCTCCAAAAGGGCCTGACTGGCTATTGAGCACGCATTGCATATCTGCTTAGAGATTTCCGATGGCCAGAACAAAGGCCCTTGTGATAAAGATGCAGCTTCCCCCCCACATTAGCATTTTTCCTTAGGCTAGGAACTGATTGCTGCACTCACCTCCCAGTTCACCTATGACCACCCAGCTGGAGACAACAGACTGCCACCCTGCTGTGTTCACTGAGAGAGAAGACCTACCTGCTGTTTCCATCAATCGCTGTGCCGACAGAGCAGTCTCGCGACTATTGTAAAAGGGACATTCCAATCATATGTGAAACATCCTCTTTGAGGATATATAACCACCCTTGTACCCCCACTTCTTTGGAGTGCTCTGTTCCTTTGTGGAAAGACTCTCCCGGGTTATAATCCTCAGATTTAAGCTCAGAATAAACTCACCCAAATTTTCACTTATAGATTTGATATGGATTATTTTCGTCGACAACGCTGGTTACATGTGACCCCCAAGGGACACTGAGACCCAGAGAGGTGCAGTGACTTGCCCGAGCCCACACAGTAAGTAAGTGGTAGAGCTGGGATTTGAACCCAGACCCTCTGGCCCCAGAATATCCCTGGTTCCTAATCATTGCACTAGATGACCTCTGTGGAAAACAAAAGGGCTCATTGTTCTTTGCCTATGCGAATTCAAAGGGGGGAAACCTGCCACTCCCGCTGTATCTGTGTAAACAGGGCCGTAATTTCTGCGTGCAGAAAGGATCCTTCCAGGACTCACAAGCCAGCCACGCTCTGCGGCCTCCAGACCGCCACATGTTTTATTTTACATTTTGGAAAAATAGGCTTTTTTTCCTGGCTTCTCTTGAAAAGCAGAGGGCTGGAGTTGAAAGGCAGGGCGGACGGGAAGGGGGTCTGCTCGCTGCAGGGGGAGCGGGTGGAGGCGGCGCGACTCTGCCTGCAGCTCGGCCTGCGGCATTTCCTGCGCCCGGGGCCTCGGGGTCGGGCGGCTCGCCCGGAAGCCAGGCGTTCACTCCCCCAACACAAAGCCTTCTTGTTCTCCGCCAGCCTGGAGCCCTGGCAGGAAAGGCAGCGGGGCCTCCGCTGGAGCCCGGACCCCACAGTCCCGGGGCTCTGTGGCCTTGCCGATCCCTGTCCCTCTCTGGGCTTCCCTTTCCTCGTCTGTCAAATGGGCCTGCGGCGGAGTCCCCCTTCCCACCTTGTCTAGCTGTCCATCAAGCCAGTGGGCGGGCACATGACTCTAACTCAGCCAATCAGATGAAGCAGGTCCTGGGGGGGGGGGGGGTGTGTGTGTGTGTGTGTGTGTGTGTGTGTGTGTGTGAAGCACTGGAGGTTTACAAACGTAGAATGCAACCATAGGTTTAACCCATTAAGCACCAAATATGGAACAGATATTTTCATGTGCCATTTTATTTAGTCGTCAGAATGGAGAACTTTAGTGATTGCAAGTGACAAAACCCTAACCCAAACTGGCTTAAGCAAAAAAGAGAACTTAATGGTTCATGTAGTCAGATGCATCTTCAGGCATGGCTGGATCCAGGGGTTCAGATTGTGCCTAAAGAAATCAGTGTTTCTCCATCTCTTGGCTCTGCTTCCCTATGAGTTGGTTTTGTCTCAGACAGGCTTTCTCCAGGCAGAGGCAGAGGTGGCCCCAGGACCTTGTCATTTCAGAAGTCACAAGCAGGAGCTCCTTCTGATCACCAAGAGGAGGTGAAACGGGCTCAACACAAGGTTGACATAAGAGAAGCCATATTGAAGAAAGGAAACCAAATTGTAACTTTAATGACCTCGGATTAACTAACCCAGACATGCAATAAAGTCCTTTCTCTCCTACCCCCTTGCCTCCTGACTAGTGGCGTGTCTTCCAGCGGGCAGAGGAAGCCCCTTGGGCGGTAACAGAGGGAGACAGTTACAAAACTCCCTCCATTCCACTTCTGTGTGTTTGTTCTGAGTGGAGGAAGGTTGGAAGGCTGCGATAAGAAAGCTAACAGCCTACATTTATCCAATACTTCCAGATATTAACCCCTTATCCTCACAACCACCCTGGGCGGTAGGTTCTATGATCATCCCCATTTCACACATGGGAAAACTGAGGCACAGAGAGGTTAAACAACTTGCCTGAGCCACACAGCTTTTAAGGGGAGGTGCCAGACTTTGAGTCTGTGCAGTCCAGCTCTGGAGCTCCTGATTGACACTACAGCACATCTGCGGAAATGGAACCCGTAGACATTTGGGCTACGTGATGGTCCATGTGTCAGAATTTGGCGCTGTGGACCACGAGCATGGCTGAAGAGCCACCCAAAGGCTTGCTAATTTTTTTAAACAGGGTAGAATTTTTTTAGATGAGATTGTATGTAAATGTAGAACAGAGCCAGGGGCTGACGCCTGGTGGACGTGGGGCTGGGTCTTCATCGTCTGGCGTGTGTAGCAGCCCAGCCCTCCTTCCCACCCCAGCGCCTCCCCAGAGGTTCCGGAGCAGAATCCGGAGGCCCTGAGTCTACAAGACCTCACAATTTCTAGGGACTTTGTTATGATTAGACATCTTCTCTGGATGTTCTGGAAAGAAAGACAACCTTTGACAAACTCCTGTGTGTGTGTGTGTGTGTGTGTGTCCCTGTCTCTGTTTCCAACCCCTGTGAGAGCCCAAAGTTGAGAAACCCAGAAGTAATTATAATACAAAAATTGAAAACTATGTGATAGTTCATGACATACAAAGTGCTAAAGTTAACTTTTTAAATTTCAAAACAATTAAAAAATCTTTATTACCTTGATAATACTATTTCATTGAAGAAAAAGTGAAAACTATGGAAAAATAAAATAGCAATACTCGTCCTTTCATCCAGAGACGGACATTGGACACACATCTGGTCTTTTCTTCCAGACTTAGGTCTATGCAACAGGTCTGGAAGTGAATATACATAATTACGGGTACATGGGGTGATCTGTTTCTTTTTGAGAAAATGGGTTCATCTCCTGTCATACACACTGTTTGTGACCTGCTCCTTTCATTTCATAGTATACTCTGTACAACATTTAATTTCATTTCTACAACATCATTGGGAATAGACACCACATGAAGAAAGAGACCATATGGAGGATATCCAGCCCTAGCAAACCAGTTGCCGTATCACTGACACTGCACAACAGACCCCAAGCAAGACCAGCAGAGGAATCATCCAGCTGAGCCCCAGGTAATCCATAGAATTGTGAGATATAATGACATGGTTGCTATTTAAAGCCACTAAATCTTCAGGTGGCTTGTCATTTGACAATATATAATCAAAAGAGTTATTCTTTTTCTTATTGATTTCTAGGAGCTCTTTATATATTACAGCATATTAATTTTTTTGTCTGTTGCAATATTTTTTCCTAGTTATTTGTTATGATAAATTTGGCCAGGCACAAGTTTTTTTATTTTTGTGTGATCAAATTCATCAATCTTTTATGCCTGGAAAGTCATTTCCCATTCCAAACAAGCTATTCTTTTGTGTTTTACCCTAGTATTTTAAAGATTTGGATCCAACTGTATTTTCTTAGTGTAGGTGTGAAGTATGCATCTTGGATTAATTTGTTGCAGACAACTGCTCAGTTGTCCCAATACCATTTATAGACTAACTCCTTTTTCACCACTGATTTGGGACGCTAACTGTTACAGGTATCTTTTGCTGCATAAAAATTACCCCCAAATTTAGTGGCTTAAAACTGAAACAATAATTTCACGAATGGATCTTCAGCGTGAGTAGGTGTCCGTCGGGAAGACTGCCTCTGCTCTGCTCGGTGGCAGCCGGGCCGGGGCCACCGAGGCTGGAGGATCTGCCTTCAGGAGGACTCACCGTGGGGCCGGCCTGGGCTTCGCCGGTTCGGATCCCGGGTGGGGACATGGCACCGCTTGGCACGCCATGCTGTGAAAGGCATGCCACGTATAAAGTAGGGGAAGATGGGCACAGATCTTAGCTCAGGGCCTGTCTTCCTCGGCAAAAAGAGGAGGATTGGCAGCAGATGTTAGCTCAGGGCTAATCTTCCTCAAAAAAAAAAAAAAAAAAAAAGATGACTCACTAACATCACTGGCAAGTTGGTGCTGGCTGTGGGCTGAGAGCTCAGCTGGGGTGGAGGTTTGGGGACCTTGATTCATCTCCACACAGGCCTCTCCATGAGGCCGGGGCTTCCTTCCAGCCTGGTGGCTGGGTTCTAAGGGCAGGCGTCCTGGTATACAGAGAGAAAGCCAGGGGGAAGCTGGCCTTTACGACCCAGCCTCAGAAGTCACATAGCATCACTTCCACTGTCCCTTATTAGTTGAGGCAGTCACAAAGGCCTGCTCAGATTCAAGGGAGGGGCCAGGTTCTGGAAGAGCATGGGGGCCAGAAATACCCTGAGGCCATGTTTGAAAAATACAAGCTGCCACATTTAGTATCATACACTAAATTCTTTAACAGATTTGGGTCTATTTCTGGGCTTTCAATTTTGTTCCATTAACCTGTCTATTGATATATACCAATATCACAATGCTTTAATTATTGAGGTTTTATCATATGTTCCCCCTCATTGTTCGCCTCTTCCAGAGATTTCTTGGATGTTTTTGCTTGTTTAATTTTTCAGATTATTAATTTTCTCTCTTTTTTTTTTTTGAGGAAGACTGGCCTGAGCTAACATCTGCTGCCAATCCTCCTCTTTTTGCTGAGGAAGACTAGCCCTGAGCTAACATCCATGCCCATCTTCCTCTACTTTATATGTGGGATGCCGCCACAGCATGGCTTGATGAGCAGTGCCGTGTCCGCACCCGGGATCTGAACCGGCGAACCCTGGGCTGCTGAAGCGGAACGTGCGCACTTAACTGCTGCGCCACCGGGCCAGCCCCCATACTATTAATTTTAAAATTAGTCTATCAGGTGAAAAAGCTGTTGGTACTTTTATTGTGATAACAATGAACTTATAAATCAACGAGGGATAACAGATATTATTCTCAATGATGAAACTTCCCATCCAAAATCATGGTAGACCTTTCCATTTGTTCAAGTATTTTTTAATGTCCTCGAGCAGTGATTTCAAGATTTCTTCGTGTTGGTCTTACACATCTTTTGTTAAATTTATTCTAGGAGTTTGATCTTAATTTTGTTACTGTAAGTGGGAACGTTTTCATTATACGTTCCTGTTGATGATTGTTTGAATTATTATTGTTTGAAGCTATGGACTTATGCATGCTAATTTTGTATCCCCACACCTTACTGAATTATATTGGGTTTCCTACACACGGAATCATTTCATATGCATAATCCTGGCGAGTTTAGCTTCTCCTGTTCAATTTTTATGACTCCGTATCCTTTTTGCCATCCTATTGTGCTGACTAGTACTTCCAGTACTATCTTCAATATCCATCCTGTGTCAAGCTACAGTGGCGATAATGGACATTTTTGTCTTGCTCCTGCAGTGGGAATGCTCCTAGGCTTTCTCCAATAAGTATGACGTACTCAGATGTATTTTATCATGTTAAAGAAGTAAAATCTATTTCTACTTTACTGAGTATATGTGTACTTATTTATTGAATGCATGTGTGTGCGTGAGTTTTCATCAAGAAGGGATGTTGAACTTTCTCAAATGCCTTTTCAGCACCTAAAAAGAATCGTGACCAGGCCGGCCTGGTGGTGCAGCGGTTAAGTTCACAGGTTCCACTCCAGCGGCTTGGGGTTCACCGGTTCAGATCCTGGGTGTGGACATGGCACTGCTTGGCAAGCCATGCTGTGGCAGGCATCCCACATATAAAGTAGAGGAAGATGGGCACGGATGTTAGCTCAGGGCCAGGCTTCCTCAGCAAAAAAAAAAAAAAGAAAAAAAAAGAGGAGGATTGGCAGCAGATGTTAGCTCAGGGCTAATCTCCCTCAAAAAAAAAAAAAAACATGACTTTTTTCTCCTCAGATCTATTAATCTGATAAATTACATTAATAGACTTCCCAATATTGAACTGTCTTTGCATTCCTGGAACAAAACCCACTTGGTCATGACGTATAGTCTTTTTCGCGTTTCTGATTCTATATACTAACATTTTATTTAGAATTTTGCATCAACAGTTACAAGTAAAATTTATTACTTTCTTTGTGCAATCTTGGTTGGGCTTCAATATCAAGGTTTACTTGCTTCACAATTTTTTTTTTTTTTTCACTGAGGAAGATTGACCCTGACTAACCTCTGTTGCCAGTCTTCCTCAGTTTCGTATGTGGGTCATGGCCACAGCATGGCTGCTGGCTGGTGGAGAAAGTCTGCACCCGACTGGGAACTGAAGCCTGGCCGCTGAACCAGAGCATGCTGAACTTAACCACTAGGCCACCAGGCCAGCCCCAAACACAATTTTAAAGTTTTCTTTCTTTACCTATGCTCTGAAACAACTTAAATACCTTAGAATGATCTATTTTTTTAAAGTTTCATAGGATTTCCCTGTGAAACTACCTCAGTTCAGGTCTCCTATGGTGAGCAGATCTTTGACAACCTCCCCTGTTCTCTATGCCCTTCACACTCGTCCAGACACAGCAGCGTCTGGGAGCTTTACAGAATTCGGGTCTTGGGCAAAATCCCGGAACCAGAATCTGAATTTTAATAAGGTCTTCAGGTGGTTTGCATGTCCATTAATGTTGGAGAAACACCTCCACGGGAATTGGTATGTTTTTCCTCTGTTCTTAAGCCAAATACAGTAAATTATATTTTCCTGAAAATTGTTCTTTTCATCTAGATTTTCAATTTTAATTATATAGAGGTGAACAAAACAGACTCTTGCGATCCTTTTAATTTTCTCCTTTTCCTTGGTTAATTCTCCCCTTATCATTTCTTATTATATATCCTCGTACTTTCTCCGGTTTTTCTGGGTTGTGTTAACTTGTGTTTATCTATTTTATTGTTGTTGCTCACTTCCTGCCATTATCAGAAGAACCAGCTTTTTGGATTTATTTATTAGTCTATTTTTTTTCTACTTTATAACTCACTGATTTCTGCTTTATCCATATTAATTGTCTTTGCTTTTCTCCACTTTATTTTCTTCTGTAATTCCTTTTCATAAAATTTTTTGCGTCAAACGCTTGCTTCATTTTTCTCTTATTAGTGATATGTAATGCTGATAAGGAGATTTATGGCTGAACATCACTTTAATTGAAGCCCCCAGGTTTTGATATGTAGAATTTCTATTATCACGGTGTTTTAAGAATTCTTCAATATTAGTTTTATTTCCTCTTTAACTAAAGAGCGAAGAGATAGTGTTTAAAAAAAGTTTCTAGGTGAATGGGCCCTCTTAAATGACTTTAGTACTTATTTCTAACTTCATTGCATTGTGATCTGAGACTATTATTGATACTATTCCACTTTTTAAAAAATTATTGAGGCTTTTTTGTAGCCTAATCTATGGCCAGGATTGGTGAATTTTCATTCTGTTATTTGGGTCTTCTATAGCCTTATTTTCGGTCTTCTTGGTCTTTCAAGGGCTGAGGGAAGTGATTTAAAGCGGCCTCGCCCCACGACTGCTTGTTGCTGGGTCCCGCGGTGCCCGGTGCTCATAGCGTCCGTCCGTCTCCGCTGACGGTTGCTCCCTTGCACTGCAGGGAGCTCCTCGGGGTCTCCTTGTTACCTTCTCGCCCTGACGCCGTCCCCTGGGGGCTGCGGCCCCTCCTCTCACTGGGTTTGCATCTGCCCGACGCGTTTTGCCCGCCCCCCCTTCATGCGTAACCTTTCTCTGTGGCTTTGTTCTAGCTGAGCCTCCTGCGCATGACATAAAATCAGGCTCTGCTCTGTGATCCGATCAGAAAAAAATGTTCTTCCCGTAACTCGTTAAGCACATGGATATTTATTGCTGTGGTGACAGGGGAGGTCTTAATTCTGTCATTTCAGGGGGTTCGTGGAGGAGGGTTAAAAGTCCTTCACTGTGAAGTCGGCTTGTTAAAATTTTGCTTCTTTTTTGCAGATAGTCTTCCAATACGTAGGAAAGTTTGCAACTTTTTCCTAGTGAGTACCTTTATGCGCATAAAATGATATGCTGTCCCTGGTCCTTTATTTCTTTAGGGAGTGTCTACTAGTTCCCTTTTATAAAATTACATTTTCTCTTTCTTCCCGCCCCTTCCCTCCATTTCGTGGTATTAGTCAATAAATTTTCATGCTTACTTTTGTACCATGAAATATGCTTATAGTTCTCTCATGTGATGTATCGGCTTTGAATTACACGCTCTGACTCCCAGTTATTGCAAATGAGACCATTCGTTTTTTGTCTGTTTGTCCAAAGAATTCTTGCTTTTTCTTTAATGTATAATAACTTCACTGGCACGTGGCTTAGTGTCGGCCACTCTGGATCATATGCCCTGGCACATAGTGTAACTTTTTGATGTACAGATTCGAGCCTTCGGTTATTTCAAGTTCTCTTGAATTATATCTTTAAGTATTTGTCCTCTTCAATTGCTTTGTTTTTCGTCTTTGAAGTCTCCAATTATGCATACGTTGGCTCTCCTTTGCCTGTGTCCTATACCTATCATTTTCTTTCTAGTCTTTGTACTGCTTTCTTTACTTCTGTTCCATTTTTTTTCTCTTTTCTCATTTCTGTCATCTGTGTTCCTCACTGTATTTTCTGAAAGGTCCATTCTCCTTTATATTTTTTCCAAGTTTGTCTTAATTTCTGTGTTTTTCTCCCTTCTATTTTTTCCCTCAGCTCTGCCAGCTGGTGCTCACGACCTCCTGTTGCCTGCTACTTTCGTTCTGAGTTCTTCAATTATTTCTGCTTTATTATTTTCCTTCATAGAAATAATTGCTCATTCAATTTTTTTTACTCATGCAAAAATGGTCTGGATACAATTTTCATCCCCTCTGTGTTAACATTTTTCATCTCTTGGTAGATTTTTATGCTCTTTTCTGCATAGTTTACTATTATATCTTTGTACCAAGGCTTTTACACATTTTTTTTTTGTAACTTGTAATTGGAAGGGCTTGGTTTTCCCGGGTCAGCTGTTTGCTGATCGTTTCGGTGTGTGTGGGAAGAGGGAGGAAGGTTTCCTGGCTTCATGACTGAAAGGTTCTCTCCTTTCTGCCGGAGAGACGGCCTGCTCCCTGCAAAAGTGTCTTCTCTCTCTATGAGGCTCTGTTGCATTTCCTCTGTTTCTCTGGGCCAGACCAGACCCCGAAGAGCTTCTGCTGCCAACGCTACTTACCCTTGGAAACGGGTCTTCACCTCAGGGCGGGCACTCATCCTCCGACATGTACTTTTGCTGATGCTGTCTGAGACTTGCCACCACGGAGCCCACTCACCACCTCCCGCTTCATTTTAAAGCTGCTTTTGGAAAATTTCACACATCCCATGAAGTCCGTGGATTATACCCTTCTTTTGGTTTTGCTAAAAATGGAGTTTGTGGGTTTTTTTTTTTTTTTCAGTTTCCTTGATGCTCTGGTATAATTTCTAGAAGGAGAAGGGGAAAATAGTGCCCTAGGCAGCCATTTTCCTGCCCCCCATTATCTTGCTGGGTCCTTTCAGCTGCTCTGTGACATAAGCAGAGCAGCAGTGATCATCATCCCCATTTTCCCCATGAGAAAGCAGAGGTGCTGAGGTGCTGGGGCTGTCGGGGTGCTGCAGGGTGGCAGGAGGCCAGCACTGGGGTCTGTCACTGCATCTGATCAACGTGGGTCTGCTTTCTGCTTGTCCTTTGTGTCAGGCTGGCACTCGGGCAGGACAGTGGGCACTGGAGGAGATTGAGGTCTGGCTACATTACTTTTCCCACTCCAAAGTGCCAGAGCAACCGGCTGGGAGCCTTGGGGCCCCCTGTAGCCCGTCCTGGGGAAATCAAAGGAGGGGAGGTTTGCCAGCCCCTCTCCTCCAGCACCCGGACCCTCTGGCAGATAGCCTGGGAAGCAGGGAAGGCCACTCCCGAACACCATCTCCCCGCTGAGACGAGGCCCACGTGGGCTTAGCCTGGGAAAGCTGAACCAAAGCCCGCCCAGCTCAGCCCTGCTGGCGTCTGGGTAGCTGCCCCCAACCCGGGCTCTTTGCCAACAACCACATTCCCTACGTAATCCTGGCTCTCCTGGGGGACGGATGCTGGAGGACGGCTTCATTGCAGCCGAATCTTTGTTCATTAGAGACCCTCAAATCTCCTAACCCACAGATATGCCCCCATCGTATAGACAAGCAGCAGTAGGGCCTGGATGCCAGAAAAGAGGGCGTTTCCTCCATCCCTGTGCCTCTGATCCAGACATGCTTTTTCTACTCCTGTACAAAAATGACCAGATGGGGAGGTTTGCCTTCTTTCCTTCCTCCTCTAAAATTCCTGATAAAGAGGCTAGCACAGTCCTGGGAAATAAACACTCAGCAAGTGTGTGCTGGAAGAATTATACTTCATTCCTTTAATTAAGTGCCTACTGTATGCATTAGACACACAACCTTCTTGAGTCCTTCCGACCACCATGGGAGGGAGGCCCTGCCATTGTCCCCTTGTACAGATGAGAAAAGCAAGTTTCAAAGCATAAAAAGTAGCCTATTCTGTATCTAACGATTCCAAGAACATCTCATCAAATTGACTCAAAGACGTTCGGAGATAAGGCATGCGTTAGTCAGTTTTTGCTGCGTAACAAAACCCTCAAAATCTCCGTGACTTAGAAAGCAAATCATTTTTCTTACTTATAGGCCTTCAGGTCAGTGGGAAGTCTCTGCTCAGCTGCAGGTCGAGTGTGGGTTTTCGCCATGTGCACAGCTAAGGGCACACACCAGGAGGGGCACGTGGGGATAGAGGATTCTTCTGGGAATCTCTGCTCAGAGCAGGCGCACCATCACTGCTTCCCCTGCTGTCAGAACAAGCCGCAGCCTGAGCCCCCATCACCGGCCAGGGAGATATTCTCTGCCCTTGATGGGAGGCATTGCCGTCACGTGGCAAAGGGTGTGCATGTCTAGCTCCAATACGAGGAGAGTGTAAGAACTGGGGACTATGCTCTAATCTGGCACAGGACAGCTCCAGGTGGGTTAATTCATTGTGTGACTCAGCAAAGACTCTCCTCAGGCTTCAAGACGGCGACCACAGGGACCGGCCCTGGGCACAGTGGTTAAATGCGCACGTTCTGCTTCTCGGAGGCCTGGGGTTCGCCGGTTTGGATCCCAGGTCCAGACATGGCACCGCTTGGCAAAAGCCATGCTGTGGCAGGCATCCCGTGTACAAAGTGGAGGAAGATGGGCATGGATGTTAGCTCAGGGCCAGTCTTCCTCAGCAAAAAGAGGAGGATTGGCAGCCCTTAGCTCGGGGCTAATCTTCCTCAAAAGAAAAAAAAAAAGTTGGCAGCCACAGCTCTGACTCCCTCTCTGGTCAGCCTCACCCACTGGCTCACGGCAGATGTGTGTTGATAGTGTGACCAACTTCCTGGTTGCCCGGGACCGAGGGACTTCCCAGGATCTGTGACTTTCAGGACTAAAACCAGGAAAGTCTGGGTAAGTCAGGAAGAGTTGGTGACACTGTGTGTGTAGCAGACTGTTCCTCAACATTTGGGGGTGACTGGGGGTGACATGTCTGAGTGTGTGAATGTGTGTATGTGTAAGTTGTTAATCCACAGCCCAACACAGCAAACAACTAAACACTCTTTATTACACGTCTCCAATCATGATGGGCGTTTGGTCGCTCCCAACTCAATGGGGAATTTCATTTGGCAGATTTTCTACACAGGTCCCCAACCTGCCCTCATGTCAGCCTCATGTCACATCTTCTCTCTCAGGCTTCCCCCTAAAGCTATTATCCTTCCTTAATTCGACAGGGCAATTTAGTTCAACATGCCAACTCCAGACGTATTTTGCCTTCCCCCAAAATGGCTAAGCCACTGGGCTTTGGCACAACTGGACTCCAGGGCCGAAAGCAGGTGGCAGAAGTGTGTTGTTGGCCTACACAGTGTTTTAAAGTAATGGGAGCCATTACTGCCAGCTTCTTTTGAATCAGAAGCCCTGGCCACACTGGGCATATGTTTCTACATGGCCACAGTTGGCTCAAACTGAGTGGAGGCAGCTGCCTTTCAGATGGAGCAGCATTCTCCAGTTTTCCACTGTCCTCACTCCTCCCTATTGCCTCCCTGACATGATAGCTCCCTTCATTCACTTATCGGACTTGCTTGAAGACTGGAGTTTGCCGCCCTCTCTTTAGCAGCACAGAAAATACAGAAATTTTGCAGCTTTGGTCTCTCCTCCCCCTCCCCCCTCTCTAAGTGGAAGAATTTACTCCTGCACTGATAAGGTTTGTGCCTATGGCGGTGCATATAGTCAGCGCTGTTGTTTTTTTGGTGGTTGTAGATAGCATCTGTCCTTCCCTACTTCAGCGGCTGTGAGAATGCGCTTCTCAGGCCTCCTGCCTGGAGCCTAACTGACAGACTGACCATGGCGTCAACCTCACAGCTGAGGGGAGGCCGCGCTTCCCAGGGGCTGCTCCCGGTTGATCACAGAGGGCGCAGGGATCCTGAGCAGGCCCAGTCCCCAGAGAGACAGGACCCCTCTGGAGGCTGAGGACTTCCTGGCAGCCTTGCCGAGCTTTCTCAGAACTGCACTGTAGTCTACAACCAACCAATCCTTCCTTCCTTCCCTTTCTCCAGCCTCCTCTGGCTCCCTGCTCACTTCCCACCCCGGCATTTTCCTCCACAAATCTCCTGTATGTCTCATCTCATCTTGGCTCTCTCAGAGGACTTGGACTAAGACACCTCCCCATAACAGATTTGGATCAACCAAAAGGAAGAGAAAGAGGGGGCTTGCAGGCAGGTAAAGAGCGAGAGTAAAGGTGTGGAGGTGGGAAAGCTTGGGGTGCGTTCACACCACACGGGGGGTGGGGGGAGCGGGAGAGAACTAGCCTGTTCTAAGAGCATCAGATTCCCATGCTCTAACCTATCAAAAGAAGTACTGTGTGACTTTGGGTGCGCTACTGAACCTCTCTGGGCCTTGGTTTCACCATCTGCGAATCAGTAATAACAATAGTACCCATTTTATAGGATCTTGTGGGGATTAGATGAGTTAATAGGAAAAAGCATTTGAAATGGCATAAATTACCAACTAAAGATAGAACTATAATAACAAAAATGTTTAAAACTGCCCCTCTCTGATGGGGCTGCCTTTCAGCTTTGAAGAGGAAAACACACTTTGCGGTTTCCTTTCCTGACACAATTTGTTGTGGCCTTTCAGATACAGACATGAGCCAGACCCAGTCCCTGGGGAGAGAGAGTGCGGGTGCTGGCTGGAAAGGGCTGCGCTTTCCCAGACAAAGTCCCCCATTTTCTGAGGGAGTCGGGTCTTGACATTATCCTCATGACTCCACAGCAGCCAGATAAGAGAGCGGAGGTTGGGCGGGACTGGAGAGTGGCCCAGATGTCTTGTCTCTGCTGGACAGCGGACATCTGGACACACTGAGACTCCTACAGGACAATGTCCGGACTCTTGTCTCTGGGTGGCAGCCCCCAGCAGAGCTGGACGGAAGGAGGAACTTCCTGAGAGTCCGCACCTCCCAGATGAAGGCTTTGAACCCTGCCAGGCGACCCCCTGCCATCACCGCTCCCAGCAACACGCCCGCTGCACAGATCAGGCAGCTGAGGCTCAGAGAGGCAAACGACCTGCTCAGGGTCACACAGTGACTCAAGCCCTTGTGTGTTCCAGCCCTTTCAGCAGGGGCTGCAGGGGTCACCCCCAGGGTCGTCTTCCCTCAGCTTCCTTCCTGAGGCCATACCGTCCGCGCCCTCAGCAGGACCCCGTCGGTCCACGTGGGTCGGGGGAGTTTGAAATCTCTGCCTTGTCAGAGCCCTTCCTGTTTCTGCAAGATGCCGCAGCCAGGGCTGGACGTCCAGTCAGCCTGATAAATGTCGAAAAGCTGAGTTGTAAGAAAACTAAGAATAATAAGACGAACGGACCCTTCTGGATGCTCGCCACGGCTGGCGCTGGGAAAGGTGCTCCAGATGCAGTGTTAGCTCATACAGCCCTTACCATGGACGTAACTGGAAGGTCGTCTTAGGAATGTTTTTGGCCGCAAGTAAGAGAAAGTCTGACTCACGGTTCTGAGCAACATAGACATTTGATTATCTCATTGAGCAGGGAGTCCAGAGGTAGGCGGTTCAGGGACGGTTACTCTGCAGCTCTGGTCTGGGGCTCTGCGACTTTCCTGGCCTCCCCTCACGTCACTCCCACCATCACGTCCTCACGCAATGGTCCCCAAAGAAAAGGAGGCAAGAGGGAGGACAAAATGTCCCAGAAGGCCCAAACAGATGTCCAGAAGGCACCCCCACGGCCACCCTCAGACCAATCTCTGGCAAAGAGGGACTTCCCAGGCTGGCTCAGACCAGGAGCGGCTCATTCCCTGGTTTCCGAGGAGCAGAGAGGGACCGTCTTCCAAAACACCTGCTCGATTCCTGAACAAAATCGGGTTCTGTCAGCAAGGGGGGAGCCAGGGGCCCCAACACATTCTTGTCTCTTGGGTGTGTGGACAGCTGGTCTCCTTCCCTGGGGGATTTTGCCCCTGGGTTGGTGGGGGAAGAGGGACATGCTCTTAGGGAGAGATTTGAACTGAGGTGACACCACTGTGAACTCAAGCCAGGGGTGTGGGGTCGAAGAGTTAACATTTATTGAGCACCTGCTGTGTGCCGGGCCCCGTGCTGGGTGACTTCACCCTCTCATCATGTGATTCCGTCCTCATGACACTCCTGTGAGGGAGGAACTGGTTTTCCCATTTTTCAGATGAGAAAACCAAGACCAAGCCCGGATCGCACACGCGGTGAGAGGCCACACTGGAACAAGCGCTAACGGCAGAGAACTGTCCCCAGCGCTCACTGTGTGTCAGGTACCCGGAGCTGAGTGTCACCCGGATTAGGTCACTGACTCCTCAACTCAGCCCCATTCCTGCTGACGGAAGGCTGCCCCCTGGGGCTCCCCAAATTTGGAGAAAATCCTCCAGGCCTGTCCTCTGGCCTTTTTGGGATTGTTGGCTCTGCCGGGGAATAAGCTGGATAAATAAACAAGAGGTTCAGGAAGCTCTTCTTGCCTCTTAATGTTCTCAATCTGCTGAGGCCACACGAGGCCATCCAGCTGCCTTGACAGCTGACATTAAACAGGCAGATAAATGAATCTCTAATATGATAGCAGGAAATGTTAAGTACTATCAAAAACAAACAAACAACCAAGTTAAGGCACTAGAGAGTGACTAAAGTGACTGCTTTAGACCAGGCGGTCAGGGAGGGCTTCTCTGAGGAGGCGACCGTTGAGCAGAGACAGAAGGACAAGGGAAGTGACAAAAAGAGCCAGCTGTGCAAGTCTCCAATAAAAGAGTATTCCAGGCAGAGGGAATAGCAAGTGCAAAAGCCCTGAGGTAGGAGGATGGTTGGCACATTTAGGGAAGGATGGGAGATGAGTGTGGCTGGAGCAGAGTGGGTGAGGGAGAGAGTAGGGGGACACGAGGTCAGAGAGGTAAAGCAGGAGGGGGTAGACCATGCTGGTCCTTGTAGGGCCTTGCAAGGACTTGGGCTGTGCTCTGAGTGAGGTGGAGCCATGGAGGGTACTGAGCAGGGTTCAGTTACAGGATCTGACTTAGGTTCCAGCAGGATCCTTCCAACTGCCGTGGGGAGAATGGACTGTAGTGGGATGAGGGCAGAAGCCAGGAGACCAGGAAGAAATGGGGCTCCTTGAGAGGGCTGTTGGGAAGACGAAATGAAAGCTGCCTAGGCCCGCCCAGCAGCGAGCCAGAGACAAGATCAGAACCAGACCTTCTGGGTTCCACATCCACGCTCTGCCCGCTGTCTCACCACACTTACAGGTGCCAAGCGCTCCATCGTCTGCAGCCTCCTCTTACTGACCAGCTCTCATCCACTCCTCTTAACCCCGGGGGGAGTACAGCTGGGCCCTGTCTGTCCCCAGGTAAGGAAGTGGTCTCAGACAGGGTAAGTTACCTGCGCCCGCTTTCCAGGGTATAAATGGGGGCAGGTGGGGGCGGGTGTAGGGAGTGGTGAGCCTGGAGTGAGGCCCAGGCCTTCCAGCTGGGAGCCCAGGTTCTCCCCCAGCACCCAAGGGTGCTCTCTTGCAGAGGCACCTGCACAGGAGGCTGGCACCCTAGGCACCAGGCAATCTCGACAACGGCCACCGTACCCTGAGCCTACTATGCTCCAGGTACAGGGATGTGCGCTTTACACTCATTTGTCTGTCCCTCACAGCAGCTGACGACACGGGCACTCGGAGCCCAGGCCCCAGTGGCTCTTACCCCTTCGTTACAGTTATTGAAGGTAATACACGGTGCGGTACAGCCCAGCCCCCCAACCCAGCCGGGTCCAACAGGCTAGGAATCTCAAGGCCTCTAACTGGTCTGGGGCGGGATGAGCAGGGGCCCTCGGCGGGGGAGACTATTTAGGTGGAAAGTGGTGGAAAGGCCCCTCTTGCTCTCCCACCACATTCTCTCCTCTCCCGCCAGGTCACCCTGCCCTCCTCATACTCCGGTTCCTTCCCCATCATCCTTTCTTCCCTGATATTCCCTCCCCCTCCCTCCCCCCCCCAATCCCTCCCTCCCTGCACATACCCCGCCTTTCCCCTACATCTCCCGTCCCGTCCCCCTACATCCTTCTCCGCCTCCATCCCACAACGCCCCTCCCCGCGCCCCCCCCCCCGCCCCCTGGCCCAGGGGGTGGGGGCCTGTCCCCGCCCGAGAGGAGGGGAGGGGGCTCTGCCGACCAGGGACGGCTCCGCGGCCCGCCCCCCGCCCTCGGCGGGCCGGCCGGCGGGGAGGGACCGGGGAGGGGCGGCCGCGGGGCGGAGGGAGCACCTGGGTGGGCCCCGGAGCCAGCCCCGCGGAGTCCCGCGCTCGGCCGCCGCATCCTCGCCGCCGGCCGTGCCATGTCCTGGGCTGTGCTCCTCGGGCTCCTGGCCGCGCTGCTGCTGCTGCTGCTGCTGCTGAGCCGTCGGCGCGCGCGGTGAGTGTCCCCGGCCGCCGCCCCCGCCCCGGCCCGCCAGCCCCCGACCCCGCAAAGAGGGCTCCAAGTGGAGAGGGGCGGCGCGGGAAGGGGCGAGGACCCCCTGGGTAGGTCCCGGGGGGCTGATCACCCATCGCTGGGCCCGGAGCGCGAGGGCTGGACTTGCGGGGGGTTCCAGGGAGGCCGAGGGTCTGCGGGTGGGGAGTGGGTGCGTGGACAGGCTCGCTGTGACCCGGGTGGAAGCGGCCTCTGCCTGGATCCGGCAGCTACTGGGGGCGCAAGCCCTGCTTGCTCGCAGCAGCCCTGCGGGGAGCCTTGCTCCTCACCCCGTCTCGCAGACGGGAGCGTTGAGGCCGGGGAGGGCAGACGCTCTGGGGATGTCGTCCTCCCAGCCCTGGAACCGCCTTCCACTGGATCCCTGACCTGGGTGAGGGGGCTGGGGAGGCTGGCTCTGTCCCTCTGCCTGTGGAGAAGCTCGGGCCCAAAGGGGTCTCCACTCCCCTGAGCCCCCACAGCCCGCGCGGGGTGCATCTCGGCTTCCTGCTCCATTGAGAACCTGCGATTTAGGAGAAAAAGTAAAACTCATACACCTCCGATCAGGGAGGAGGCCTTTTTCTCTTTATGAAACGTGTTTTCCATTAATTTGAATTGCACAAGGAGTAGCCGAATACGTTTGGCTTGAAACAAATATTTATCCCGTTTTAGATAAGACTGACGCCCTTTTAGCCACCCTTCCGACAATTCGGGACCTCTCCTGTTGATAAGCATGGGAGGAACCTTCCAGATTTTTTTAAAGTACACTTCTTATTTTAGACTAGTTTTATATTTATAGAAAAGTTCAACCGTCGTACAAAGACTTCCCGATACCTTGGCCAGTTTCCCCTACTGTTAATTATCTACTGTAACCCACTGTGCATTATCAAGGCCGTTTGTCAAAACTAAAGCACCAGCACTGGTCTGTTAGGATTAACGAAACTCCAGGCTTTGTTTGAATTTCATCAGTTTTTCCATTAATGTCCTATTTCTGTGCCAGAATCCAATCGAGCGTGCCACGCTGCCTTTAGTTGACATATTTCCTCAGTTTCCCCAGCTGTTTTTAAAATTGCTCTTACATAGATAATACAGGGCTGTGTGTGTGTGTGTGTGTGTGTGTATGTGTGTGTGTGTGTTTAAAGCAGAGTGTCTGAAAATTCCAGAAATTTATTGGAAACTTTTTATTTTCAAACAACATCTTAGTTAAATTTCCAAACAGTAAGCTCATGATATTTTTCTTCAACGACTAGACACCTTCTCAGGTGAAATTTAAAACCATGAATTCAATCATTTGCCTGGAAAAAAGGAAAAAGCAAATGAGAAGGGCAACAAGTAAGTTTCCCTGTGAAGAAATGAATTCGTCTTCCTACGTCGTCGGGCTTTCTGGAAGCTCGGTGCAGAGATGTTTCCAGACTGCTCATTTGCTTTTTTCACTCCGGATTTGGGTTGTGACGTCCGTCTATGTTGCTCCATAGAGATCTGGCTCTTTTTCATCTTCTGTGTAGTATTCCGTAGTATGAATAAATGGTTTCTTTTCTCCCTTTTATTCCTGTCCCTGTGGATGGACGTTTAGGTTGTTTCTGTGTTTTTGCTGTTTCAGACAGTGTGCTGTGGTCTTCCTGGGGGCCCCCTGGTCTGTGCTTTTCTCTGCGGGAGGTGAGGGGAGCCATAAAATACATGGATTCTGGGGGCTGGGGTACCTGGGTGCTCAGCATATAGAAATTCCCAGCCTCTGGGAATAAGAACAAGTCGAGGGGCTGGCCTGGTGGCTCGGTGGTTAAGTTCACACGTTTCACTTCTCCCTGGGCCGGGGGTTCGCTGGTTTGGATCCTGGGTGCGGACATGGCACTGCTTGAAAAGCCATGCTGTGGTAGGCGTCCCACGTATAAAGTAGAGGAAGATGGGCATGGAGTTAGCTCAGGGCCAGTCTTCCTCAGCAAAAAGAGGAGGATTGGCAGTAGTTAGCTCGGGGCTCATCTTCCTCAAAAAAAAAAAAAAGTTGAGTCACTGCTCTCTGCCTCAGTTTCCCAATCTTTAAAATGGGGATGATGATGATAATCGTAGGTAACAGTGGAATTGCTGGGTTAGAAGAAATGCCAATTGCACATTATTTTAGCTAATTTTTGCTGTCAGTCCAGAGAGCTAATTTATCTTTGAGGGTGAGCCGTTGATTTTTATACCTGTGGGTGGCTCAGGAGGGTCAACAAGTGGGTACTGGGGAGAAGTGTGGGCGTGGAGGTCACTGGCAACTGGGGGGCAGTTGCGTGGACCCTGGGGAGACCCAAAAGGGACCCCAGTATAGGCTCTAGTCTCATCTTCTTCTCTCATCTCAGTCAGGGGGCACTTTGTTACCCCCTTTTTACAGAGGAGGAAAACCGAGGCTCAGAGAGGCCAAGCAACTTGCCCAGATCTGCCTGGATTAAAAATCGGGGCTGCAAGAATTTTTAATTCCCAGGAAAAGTGAATTTTCACTCTTTCCATACATTATATTTGTGATCTGAATGCTCAAAAGTCTTACGATCACATGATGTTAAGATAGTGAGAGATGTGGCTGCAACCAGAAGGTTCCTAAGGAAGAACAAATACCCGGTGTTAGAGAAAGAGCTGGTGATGCTGACGCCGTGTCACCATGATTCAAACCCTCAGCTCATTCCTTTCTCCTGACCGGCCCCCGCTGGAGGTGACGAGGTCACGTGCCTCCCCCCATCTTACAGCCGGGGCTTAGAAAGCCTGCGTACCTCCTTAAAGCCACACAGGAATTGTATTCCTCATCTAGCTGGTTCCAAAATTCATGCTTTTCCCAGTAAAAAAAAAAAACCAAAAAACCCACCTTTTTAGTCTGTCTTTACCTCTGGCTTCATTTTTGTTTTTTTTTTAATTAAAAATTTTTTACTTATGAAAAATTTCAACGATATGGAAAAATAAAAAGAATGGGAGAGCCCCCAGGTACCCATCATCTTGATTGACAGTTGTTAACATTTTTTTTTAATTACGGATAGACTATCTCACCACGAAGCATTTCAGCATGCGTTTCAGAAAACAATGACAATAGCAATTCTGTTATCCTGCCTGAGACTATAGACAATAAATCTTAACATTCTCTAGCTCCCAGTCCAAATTCAAATTTCTGGAATTAGGGCAGGAACTTTTAGGCCCAGCTTGATAGCTGTGCGTGTTTTCTTCTGGGAGAGGTGGTGAGGCCTGGGGCTAGAATTAGGGGTCTGACTCCTGTGGCCATCGAGGCTGATGACCTGCCATGTGGCTGTCAGAAGCCTTCTCGCCTTCCTGGCCTTGTTCTCTCCCTTTCTGCTCTGGGATGGTTCATGCGGCCGGGCTCTCACGCCCCAGCCACTTCGCCAGGCTGAGTGCATCTCTCTTCATCTTTGGGTTTGTGTGGCTGCTGTAGGGAGCATTGGGAGAGGTCTTCTGGGAGGGAAGCCCCTTTTCGGGGGGACCAGAGGCCACAGTGGCATTAGGTTAGGGTTCCTGGTGGCTCAAGGGCTGATCTGGTCCCTTGCAGGATACGAAATTGCTAGGCGCAAATAAATCTGTCTCACTCCAACGTGCACTGACCAGAGGTCACCAAATGATGGTCCGTGGCTGGATTCAGCCCCCGATGGATCTGGTGTGTACCACACAGTACAAGGGGAGAGAACTGGGGGAGTCCACACACAAAACTCCAGATTCCCAGCTTCGCGTGAAAGATTGGAAGATGTAGCAACACTTGCTTGGGACTCCGTAGTAGAGCCCGCTCTAAACCTTGGCACAGTCCCCACCACTCCCTGTTGCTCTCCAACACACAGCTGTTCTATTTATCACCATACGAGCTCTACTATTTTTCTTACGTTGAGAGACAATCCTCTGAAACTGTCTACTAGAAAAACAGGAAAACAAAACTAGAGCAAGTTGGCCACCTGCTTTTTCTACACAGCGGGAGGCAAAGGGGAGGAGTAGGGGCGGATCAGGGAGATGCTCATTCATGGCAGACAGCCTGTGGGTGAGCCCTGGGGAAAGAAGGGGTTAACCTCCTTCTGTTCCCCGATTAAATCCTTCTGGCGCCTGAGGCCCCGAATTGAGTTGAAACCACTGGACAGAGAGGTCGGGCAATCCACCAACGTTGCACAGCTAAATGATGCAGCCTCTGCTCTGGGCAATCCAGAACGTGGACTGTGTGCCAGGCTCTTAATTTGTGTTAGCTCCCTTAATGCTTTTAGCAACATTAGGAGGCAGGTGCCACTCACTGAGCACCAAGTATGTACATGATTCATTCATCTGACACATATATGTGAAGCACCTGCCATGTGCCAGGCCCTGTTCTAAGTGCTGGGGTCAAGAAGTGCCCGCCCCCATGGAACTGCCGTCCAGTGAAGGCATGACCCTTCAAAGGACCAAAGGCGGACTGTTATCCATCCTTGACCCTCTGCCCTGAGTCGGGAAGGGTCCAGTGAGAGAGAGACTGGACAGCTGGCGGGGGTGGGGGTGTCTGTGAGCGAGGAATGGGCAGTTTCTGGAGGAACCCGCTTGAGGGGAATCAAAGCTCCAGGGGGGGATCAGCAAAGGTGCCTCGATGTCTGAACCAGGAAGGGCAGAAGGGCAGGCGACAGTCAGCTGTGTGGGCGGGAGCTGGGGGAGAGGGGGTCAAGCCCTCCAGCCCTGCCCACCAGGGCCTGGCGGTGCCTCAGAACAGTGAGAGTGTCCGTAGGAGGGGCCGGAGACCGCAGACCCCAAAATAGAGCTCCCTCCTCCTGGCCGCAGGCTGAGTCACCCTGGAGTGTGAGCTGAGCCCGCCTGGGCTTCAGGCCCCCGGCTGGAGGAGCCACCACATCACGGGTCAGACGCCTGGGCTCCCAGCTTCCTGCCTTTGTCTGCGCCTCCTCAGGACTTTTCTGGGGACAGATAAAAGGCTGCCAGAAATAACACCTGGCTCGCTGGGGAGCTTCCCCAGCTTCGGCAGGGAGAAAGGGCAGGGAAAGGAAGCCCTGGCCCCACCCAGCCGCTCACAGATGTCTGAGGGGAGAATCTCGGGCCGGCATCTGTGCAGTCGCTGCAACCTCTCTGTGTCTCAGTTTCTGCGTCTGCAGAGTGGGGAGGCAGACGTCCGCCTGGGGTGACTTGGGGCCAGGGTAGCATCAAGAGCGTGGGCTCTGCGGCCAGTCCTGCATGGGTTAGAAACCCAGCTCCTCCAGGGTGGGCCCTCGGGCAAGTGAGTCAGCCCCTCTGGGCCTCAGTTTCGTCTGCTGTAAAATGGGCTTGATGGTAATAGTTCCTTCCTCATAGGATCACACAGTCAGGGCTCATTAAGTATCAGCATTATTACCAAGCGAGGAAACACTGGAAAATGCACAGGGCCTGACGTACGCTTGCTGCTCAATAAGTGGCACCCCGAGTCTTATTGGTCCTGCTGCTCAGACCCACCCCAGCTACCAGGTGCCAGGTGCTGGCCAGACCTCCCTTCATCTTCATCACAGCCTGGTGTGATCAGTAGTGTTGTCACTCCCGTTTTACAGATGGGGAAACTGAGGCACGGAGAAGCAAAGTCACACATCCAGTAAGAAGCTGGGCTGGGATTTGAAGCCAGGAAGTGTGGGGCTGAACTGGGGCCCATAACCACCACGGCCTCCTGCCTCCTGTGCAGAAGTCACTGCGCCCGTGTCCTGTCTCTCTGGGTGGACCTGGGCCGGGAGAGGGCTGGTGCGCACCACGCTAACAGGGTACTCCAACCCCGTGCTCTGCCAGCATGCCACGTTTCCTTTATTTTTTAATTGATTTATTTTTTATGAGGTAACTGCTTTATAACATGATATAAATGTCAGGAGTACATCGCTGTATTCGGTTTCTCTGGAGACTGCATCATGTTCACCACCCAAAGATTGGCTACACTCCATCGCCACACACGTGCCCAGGCTCCCCTTCCGCCCTGCTCCCTGCCCCCTTCCCCTCTGGTACCCACCGATCCAACCTCCGTCTCTGGACACATTTCCTTTAAATGGAGCCTTCAGGAGGAGCTGCCTCCGGCCAGCGGCTCACAAAGAGATGAGGGGAGAGGAAGGGCCCTGGCGCCCCCCTGGTGCCCCAGAGCTGCCACTTCGCGGTTCTCCGCCATGACGGGCCCAGAGGCAGGGGAGGGCGGGCAGAGAGCGGGGTGGGGGGTGGTTGGGAAGGCGCCTCCCGATGCCCTCAAACCTCATCTCTGGTTCTGCTCCCATCTTTCTCAAACCCCAGCCCGTAAATCTGGTCAGTCTTTCTGTCCACCACCTGTTCCACCCTTTGGGCTATGTTGGGGACAGCCAGACGGAGGGAGCAGGAGGCTGTGGTGGAGGGGGGTGGAGGGGGAGGGGAAGCAGTCCCCTGGACTACAGGGGCTGGCACCATAGCCCCCCGTCCTGGAAGTGGAGGGGTCGGATGCCAAGCCTGGCTCACTGGGGACGCGCCTCCGCTCCCACCACTGCGGTTCTCCGGAAGGTACTGGAAGTCTCCTGACACACCTCCCCCGTCTCCTTCTCTGTTGCAGCCTTCAAAAGCGTGATTGCATCGCTTCCCTCCTCCGGCTCCTAACCTTCCAGAGGACCCACGTTGCACTTGGCGTCAAAGCCAGACTCTCTCCTTGGCCTTCAGACCCTCGAGGTCCAGGGGTCATCTCCTACCCCTCACCCCCACACTCTGCACTCTGACCACGTATGCTCCTGCTGTCTTGAAAACCTCATCAGATGTGCTCCCTCTCTGGGGCCTTTGCACCTGCTGTTCCCTCTGTCTGTAACACTCTTCCACTGTACTCCCTTCTCATCCTCCGGTCTTCGCTCACATGGCAGCTCTGCGGGGAGGCCCTCGCTGACCGCCTTCTCTAAACTAGGCGCCTCGCTCTCTCCTATCACCCTTCTTTTTTTCTTTACTGAAATGTAATTCACATACTATAAAATTCACTCTTTTAAAGTATACAATTCGGTGGGTTTTCGTATATTCACAGGGTTGTGTGCCATCAGCACCATCCAACTCCAGAATGTTCTCATCACCCCCAAAGTAAACCCCGTGCCCGTCAGCAGTCTCTCTCCATTGCCCCTCCCCTCAGCCCCTGGAAACGACTAATCTCCTGTGTGTCTCTGTGGACTCGCCTTTTCTGGACATTCCACAGAAATGGAATCATGCAATATGTGGCTTTTGTGTCCGCTTCTTTCCCGTAGCGTAACGGTCCTGAGATTCTTCCACACCATAGTGTGAATCAGTGCTGCGTGCCTTTTTATGGCTGAGTAATGTTCCAGGCCGTGGACCTGCCACATTTGTCTGTCCGTTCCTCAGCCAATGCACATTTGGGTTGGTTCCACTTTTTGGCTGTTATGGATAATAATATGACCGTAAACAATAGCGTACGAGTTTATGCATGAACATATGAACATATGTTTGCAGTGTTTTGGGGCATATCGCTGGGCTGTGTGGTAACTCTTTAACCTTTCAGGGGCCTGCCAGACCAGTTCCCACGGCAGCTGCACCATTTTACGTTCGCAGCAGACACGCACGAGGATTCCAGTTTCCCCACGCCCTCACCAGCACTTCTTTTGCTTTTTTCACTGCGGCCGTCTCAGGCGGTGTGACGCCGTAGGGCATTGTCGTTTTGATTTGCACCTCCCCCCGTGGCTAATGATGTTGAGCATCTTTTCATGTTCCTACTGGCCATTTGTATTTCTTCTTTGGAGGACTGTCCCTTCGAATCCTTCCTGAGTTTTTGAATCGGGTTACTTGTCTTTTCGTTGTCGAGTTGTATCTCCTTGACTTTCTTCCTCACGCTTCTCACTCTCGGCAGTGATTTTGCTTTTTTGTTTCTTGACCTTCTGCCCTTATTAGCAGGGAAGGCCCACGCGGTCGGGCGCCTTGCTGTCCTGCGTGGTGCTGTCTCTCCAGCGCCCAGAGCTGACCTCTTCAGAGTTAATATCTGGTGAAGGAGTGACTGAGTCCGCAGTGAGGAGAGAGGCAACGAGTCACTCACTCACGCATTCGGCAGACAGCGAGCTTCCTGCATCCCTGTGGTTCTGATAATTCTAAGACTGAAACAGGGGTCCTAGCCTGGGTTTCGGGCCCTCCACGGGGTCCACCACGAGCACCGGCTCTTCAGTGTTGTGAGGCCCACTTTGTGCACGTGCTGTAGCTCTCCTTAGTGACCATCCCTCCCTCAGAGGATGCGATGAGACATTCATATCTTCGGCGCTTGGCCAAGGGCAGGGCCTGGGGTAAGTGCAGTGTAAGCCTGAGTGTGTTAGCTACTTCTTGTGTAACAAATTACCACACACTTAGCAGCTTAGAAAAGCACCCACTTATTGGCCTACAGTTTGGTAGGTCCGAAGTCCAGCACAGTGCGGCCGGGTTCCCTGTTCAGTCTTATAAGGCTGAAATCAAGGTCCCAGCCAGACTGCCTTCCTATCAGGAGCCTCCGGGGAAGAATCTGGCTGAAGACAGCTCCTTGGGATTGTAGGACTGTGGTCCCTGTTTGCTTGCTTGCTGTCAGTCAAGGTCCACTTGTAGCTCCCAGAGGCCGTCTGCATTCCTTGCCATGTGGCCCCTTCCATCTTCAAAGCCAGCAACAGAGAATTTCCCTTATGTCAAATCTTTCTCATGCTTTCAGTCTCTTTTGCCTTGTCTCTTGTAAGCCCTGTCCCCACCTGATTAGGTCAGGCCCACTAAGGAAAATCATTCTTTCTTTTTTTTTTTTGAGGAAGATTAACCCTGAGCTAACTGCTGCCAATCCTCCTCTTTTTTGCTGAGGAAGACTGGCCCTGAGCTAACATCCATGCCCATCTTCCTCTGCATCATATGTGGGATGCCTACCACAGCATGGTGTGCTAAGTGGTGCCATGTCCCCACCCGGGATCCGAACCAGTGAACCCCAGACCACCAAAGCGGAACGTGCGAACTTAACCACTGCACCACCAAGCCGGCCCCAATCATTCTTTCTTAAAGTCAACTGTACCATTTATCCCCGACTCAGTGGGAGGGGATTATATAAGAATGTGGGTCATCGTAGAATTATGTCTACCGCGGTGAGCTATAAATAGTTACGATGTTCTCAGAGACATCCCTCTGCTCTCACAGATGATTCTGAGCTTGAATATCACACATGCAACCTTCACCCCCTGGTGAACTGGCATGTACCCCTGGGACATCCCCACAGGCCATGGGCCTGGCCTCTGGTCCCCTGAGATACGTCAGATTCTGAGCTGGAGAGGGGCGGTCAGGGGTCAGGAACAAGGCCAGTCCTTCCTCCACCTTCTGCCACTCAGCCCTGCTCTCCAGTCTCATCTTTTCTCCGTGGGCACGACAGGGAGGGCGAGACGACCAAAACCCTGGTCCAGCTTGGTTCAGACAGAGAACTCTGTCTATACTACTGGATTCTGGAAGGCTCTCTCGCCCACAGAGAGATGACCATCTCGATTAGACTCTGGAATATGTACCAACATCAACTGGTCCCCAAGCTTCTGCTCTCAACCCCCTATAATCCATTGATCCTGGAAGCCCCTAAGCCAAATCATGCCCATTCTCTGCTCCAAACTCTCCCCTGGCTCCCACCTCACTCAGAGAAAAAGCTCAAGTCCTCGCAGCTGCCCACAAGGCCCTTCACGGTCTGGCTCCCATTACTGCTCTGGCCTCAACTTCCACTACTTCTTGCTCCCTCCAGTCCAGCCACGCTGGCCTCCTTACTGTTCTTTGAACACACCAGGCATGTTCCAACCTCAGGGCCTTTGCACTTGTGTTCCTCTGCCCAGAGGCTCTTCTTCCAGATCTCCATGTGGCTCCGTCCCTCACTACCTTCAGGTCTTTGCTCAAATGTCTCCTCAGGGAAGCCAGCCCTGCCCGCTCCATTTAAAACCACACCCCATGCCCTGCACCCTTCTCCTCTTCCCTGCTTCCTCAAGTGTGATCCGTGCTGTGGCTTCTGCAGGCGACCTGGCGAGCCTCCCCTGGACCTGGGCAGTATCCCCTGGTTGGGCTATGCCTTGGAGTTTGGAAAAGATGCTGCCAGCTTCCTCACTAGGATGAAGGAGAAGCATGGTGATATCTTTACTGTAAGTGCCTCTTGTGCCTCTTGGGAGGGAAGGAATGAGCAGCTGGGCCTGTCATACTGATTCCTTCTACGTTCTTCTATACGCTAACCTGCCCATGCAACATCCAGTGGTCCATCCATATGTCTATCCCACTATACACCCAACGCTTATCTAACATCCGCCTCTTCATTATCCCTCTAGCATCTTCCCAACATTGAACTGTGCCGTCATTCAATATCTATCCAATATTTGTACATCCATCCAGCTGACCCCTATCCATTCACTTAACTTCCATCTATCCAACATCCATCCATCTAACATCTATCTTTCTGCCTATCTACCCAATATCTAAGCAGCATCCTTCCATCCTAATATCTACACAACATTCATTCATATATTCCATTCCATCAAACTTCCATCTATCCGCTCATTCATCCATCTTTTCATCTACCTATCCAACATCTGTCTATCTAGCCATTTATCCAGTATCTATCTCTCTGTCTAGCCAAATTTATCCAGAATTCTTCTTTGCATGTACCTAACATCCATCCAACTTTCATCCATATATTCAAAATTTTTTTAAAGATTGGCACCTGAGCTAACATCTGTTGCCAATCTTTTTTTTCTTCTTCTTCTTCTCCCCAAAGCCCCCCAGTACATAGTTGTATATTCAAGTTGTAGGTCCTTCTGGTTTTGACATATATTCAATTTTCACCGACTTCTGTTCTTCTGTTTACCTACTCACCTTTCCATCCATCTGCCACTATCCACCCAATGTTCAGTTATCTATCCATTCAGTATCTGGTGTCTATCCACTTGATATACATCTATTTATATCTCCAGCCATCTATCCTTTCAACATCTATTCAAACCACCACCCATCCATCCATCTTCCACGTATCCTTCCAACTTCCTTCCACCCAACATTAATCCTCCAATCTATTTACCCAATATCCACTCAGCATCCTGCCATCCATGTACCCAACATTCATCCAAACATTTAGTTTCCAGCCAACCTCTAGCTGCCCATCCATTCATCTCTCCATCCAACATACCTTCACTGATCTATCCTTCCATTTATCCAACCATCTAACAATCCATCCAAAAGCATTTTTTCCTTGAATATTGGCTTCTATTTTATAAGAGAGTTTGATTTATGTGACTCATAGACCACACTTTGAAAATAAGGCCAAGGCGGTGGGTAGAATTATGTGGCCCCTTCCACAGACATTTGAGGGCAGACACCCTTACCCTTGTTAACCGCAGGATTGCAGCTCTCCAGAGCCGCTGCCTTCCCTTCTTGGGGAGCATGTTACATACCGAGCTCAGCCTCCCAGAGAAGTGGGCATCGCTTGCACGTCCACTAGCATTTACCCAGCAACACCCATTGTTTATCAGTCCATCCATCTATCCGTCCATCTGTCCATTCATCCGTCCTTCCTTCCATCCACTTATCCATCCATCCACCCACCCACCCATCTATAATCTATCCAGCAGCAGTTATCTACCAACATCCTTCCATCTATCCTTCCATCCATCCTTCCATCCATCCATCCATCCATCCAATCATCCAGTCCATCCACCTGTGATGCACACAACATCCACCTGCTGCCTACTGCGGGCAGACTCTCTCCTGGCTGCTGAATATATGACAGTAACCAAGATAACCATGGCAGGTGCTTAAGAGTGACGTGCTGAATTCCAGTCCTAGCTCTGCCACTTCTCAGCTGTGTGATCTGGGGCACATTAGGTACCTTCTCTAAGCCTCACTGTGCAGCTATAAATGGGTGGATGATGGTCCCTACCTCACGGGGTAGTCGTGAGGGGTATGGAGAACATTGTCCGTTGAGTGCTGGTGGGGCCAGTGCCTGGCACGGGGTAAGCCCTTGACACTGAGGTCTACTGTTATTCCTGACGCTCCTCCTCGCTGCATCCCCGCCTCCCCCAGGTGCTGGTCGGGGGCAGGTACGTCACTGTCCTCCTGGACCCACATTCCTACGAGACGGTGGTGTGGGAGCCTCGCAGCAAGCTGGACTTCCACGCCTATGCTGTCTTCCTCATGGAGAGGATTTTCGACGTGCAGCTTCCGCATTACAACCCCAGCGACGAAAAGGCCAAGATGAAACCGTGAGTGGCTGGAGACGGTACCTGTGGGTGGGCCAGGGTCGGGGGCCTGAGTCTACCTGCATAGCCCGAGTCCTGTGTGGGTCGGGCTTCTCTCCACAACAGGTGTCCAGTAAAGACATTTGTTTTGAATAAACAAACAAAAACAAAACAAAAAACAACCTAAAGGAATGGGCCGAAGAAGAACTCTAGCCTTCTGAGGAGGAAGCTTTGATTTTCGTAGAAAGAGACCAGGGTTTGGGTCAGCCTGATCTGGCTTCAAATCCCGGCTCCACCACTTCTCAGCTTTGTGGCTTTGGACGAGTCACTCCCCCTCCTGAGCCTCTGTTCCACGTCTATAAAATGAAGAGAGCTGAGTGGGGTGATTATCATTTTCGAGTCCATACTCTGTTCCAGGCATCATGCATGATCTCATTAGTCTTCACGACGGTGCTGGAGGGCCAGTAAGTTATAGCCCCACTTTATAGATGAGGACACGGGCTCAGAGAAGAGCAGTGACTTGTCTTAGGTCACACAGCTAGGAAGTGGTGCAGGTCCTGAAACATGAGGAATAATCACGTCAACCAGAGGACATATGAGCACACTTACTCTGCGTGAATTCAGCAAACATCAGATGACCTATTCACACTGGCCACCGTCCTAGAGGCTGGGGTGCAGAATGATGCCAGCCACCATTGAAGACACCTACCCCATGCCAGGGGTTTGATAGGCACACTTCCATATGTGTGCAGTAGTCTCAGGAGGTAGGCATTTTTACCCCTATTTCACAGATGAGGAAACAGGCTCAGGGAAGTGAGGTGGCTTACCCAAGGCCGACCGCTAGTAAGTGGCAGAGCTGGGATTTGAACCCAGGTCTGCAGCCTCCACAGCTAATTCTCTGGATCTGTCTCCAGGAAGTCACCTCCTGCGGTCAGGAAAAGCATCTAGAGGCAGGTTCCACAGGACGGCCAGCGCTAGGAAAGCCCAAGTGTGAGGTGGACATTGATGACGTGGGGCCCCGTCTGACCTTGGCTTTGTGGGACGGCTGCTAGGAGTGCTTCTGAGCCTGATGTCCTGGGTCCCATTAGCAACAAGACTCCACAGTTCACTGCATCCTATGCCCCACCCAGAGAGGACGCCAGTTTCCTCCGGGTCTACCCTAAGGGTTTCTGGGAATTTCTCAGAAGCCGGCATGATGTCTTCTGGGCATGGCTGCCACATCTGTTGAGGACTCCTGTCTCCATCAAGGACTAGCGCTTGGAGTGGGGTCAGGGGAACAGCTGGATCGCAGTCAATCTCTAGGTCTGCTCCCATTTATCGAGGATTTACAATGTGCCGGGTGCCTAATAAGCCCTTTACACACGTGATCTCCCATGGGTCCTGTCTGTTGTGTTTCCAACGATGTTCCAGCTTGAACATCCGACCGCTTTTATTCCCTGGGAGTTCACGGAACCGCTCTGGACGCTTTCCCCTCTTGAATTATCCAAGAACCCGGGCGCTCGCTCAGTCCGGAGGGGCCCATCCTCCTTGCAAACAGCAGGCGGCGGCAGAGAGCAGGAGCACCTGTTCCGTACACCTGCTGCCACACGGCGTCGCTGTGGAGCGCCGGCTCTGCCCGCCCCGCGGACTCTGCGCGCCGGCTGCAGTGGCCCCTTCTGGTCTAGATCCCTGGCAGGGTGCGGAGGGGCCTTAACCTTTGATACAAGGTCCCACCTTCTGGGCTTCTAATCGTGCCCTCAGCCATGGCTCAACGTTGATTCTGTGTTGCGGAGGCTCAGCACAGAGGGGGCTTCTCCTTTCAGCCACGTTCTCCCGGGTCTGGTTTTCTCAGACTCCTGGGCACACGATGCGACCAGGTCACAGGCCAGAATCCCTTATTCCTCACATCCCGCTCACTTGGGGTCGTGTCTTAGTAGCAGTCTTCGGTCAGGGGACACTTTAACTCTCCAAACAGGTCTCCCTAAGTTTGGATCTCCAGGAGAAAGGGTTGGTCTCTTGGTTCCTCTCTTCTAGAAGTCTGGGGGCTCCTTGTCCAAGCTTGTGTGCCCCGAGGAGGGACAGACTATGAGGGTGAAGAGTTCAGACTCTGGAGTGAGGCAGGTCAGCGTTTCTGTCCCAGCTGTATCACTTACTGGCTGGGTGACCTTGGGAAAGTCACTTTTCTGTCTGTCTCTGAGTTTTTCCATCCTTAAAATAGGTATCATAATAGTAATGATTGTCAAAAGATGAAAGAGATTATTGCACTCAGGACAATAAATGGTAACTATCGTCGTTGTTAACGATGCTAGTAATAATAATATCATTTTGTTTAAGCTGGTCTTCCAAAGGCCCCCATTGCCCTGAGGAACTGGAGCCCTGGGAGCCTGGGGTTCGGGAGGGAGGCCCCTGGCCTGTGTGCGTCTGTTTCCCTGGGGAGGCTGCTCTCTCACTCCTGTGCTCCTCGCCCCAGGACTCTCCTCCACAGAGACCTCCAGGCGCTCACGGAAGCCATGTATACCAACCTCTGCACCGTCCTGCTGGGCGACACCACAGAAGCGGGCAGTGGCTGGCAGGAGATGGGGCTCCTCGATTTCTCCTACAGCTTCATGCTCAGGTGAGCGTGTGCGGCTCCCCCTCTCCTGCATGGAGCCCGGCCTCCGGACCTGGTTCAGCCACTGATAGTGGCAGAGGAACCAGGGGAGCTCTGGGGGGAAGCAGTTTGGGACACTGAAAGCCAAGACTGTAAGATGACATTTTGCATCTGGGGCCCCAGGTGTTCAGCTGGCTCAGCCTCTGAGTTATAAAGGAGACTCCGGCCAAGAAAGGGGCCTGTCCAGTCACCCAGGGAGGGAGTAGGAGAGTAGGGCCTCAGAGACCGTCTTGTCCTGTGGCCTCCAGCCCTCGGAACTGCACAGCCCAGGAAGACAGACTGTGTGGGAGACCAGCCCAGGACTTGAGCTTTTTATCAGCCCTTGTAAACATCTGTTAAAACTGCACTACCGATGTTCCCTCCTTCAGCAGTGCCGGACACTGTCCCAGGCACTGGGAACACAGCAGGGACAAGACAGATGAAGTCCCAAAACTCACAGAGCTGACACTACTGGGGGAGACAGATAATAAACCGAGAAATAAAGCCGATTCTGTCAGAGAGTGACAAATGCGATGACGGAGATCCGTAGATGGGGTGACAGCACTGGGGGCTCTTTTAGCCGACTGAAAAGGGGGGCCTCTCGGAGGTTCTGGCCTCAGAGTGCAGACCTGACCATAAGATGCCCACCATGCCAAGATTCTGGGCAAAGGGAACAGCAAGTGCAAAGGCCCGGAGGTAGGAAGAAGCTTGGCAAGAGGCCAGTGTGGCTGGAGCCTGATGACCAAGGCCGGGTAGGGAGGAGATGAGGGCAGAGAAATTGGCGAACCAGGTCTCACAGAGCTGCAAGGCCAAGGAAGCCTTTGGAATTTTTTCTAAGTAAGACAAGTGACTTTGGCCGTTTAACAAGCCTGTGGCATGGTTGAACTCAGAGTTTTAAGAGGTCTCTTTGGCTGCCAGAAGGTCGGTGTGTGGCAATGAGGGAGAAGCCAGAGGACTCGGTGGAGGTGGTTGTAGTTGCCCAGGTCAGAGAGGACCGTGGCCTGGACCCGGGGGATGACATGGGAGATGGCGAGAATTGGGGTAGCTTTGGGGCCAGAGTTGACAGGACCTGCTGCAGGATTGACTGGGTGATGGGGCCAGGGGGAGCAGGAGCCGGGACAGCTCAGTGACTTTTGGTGGTGCCGTTAACTGACCAGCATCCCGTAAAGGAAAGGCCGTTTCAACCGCTCCAAGAATTTGGAGGGACAGAGTTCCAGCATAAAGGACAGGCATTCACCGACACGTATGGGCCCACAGGTACATTTATGACACATGCGCATGTGCGCGCATGCAGGCTCAATGTGTGTTAATGCATTCCATCCTCACAACAGCTCTGGGGGGCTGGAAATTTACAAACCCCATTTGACAGAGGAGAAAACTGAGGCCAGGAGAGTCCGGGTCATCGCCCGGAGTCCCGGAGCTGGGGGCGTGGCAGGGATGGCTGTGTGCCGACCCTCGCTGTGTACCAGGGCCACCTTTTCCCCATTTCGCCTGAAGCGGTGCAGACACCATCAAGGCTGTTGGTGGTCTGGGCGATGGTGGCCTGGTGCACCGTCATTGTATGATGGGGAGACCGAGGTCCAGGGAGAGACCTCCCAGCAGGTTCCCAGCAGGCCACCTCCAGGGCTCCTGGCTCCTGCCGCCCCGTGTCCTTGTGCGGGCCAAGAAGTCAGGGAGGAAGCTGTGGCACCAGGGGAGGTGGGGACAACGTGGTGGCAGCTGGGTCTGTGTAGGCCCACGGTAACGGCAGGCGCAGTTCAGGGTCAGATGTAATTGGACCCCGTGTCCTCAGGGCCCGAGGCCTCGGCTGGAGCTCCTGCCTCCTGGATCAGCAGGCTTGGGCCTTGTCGTCACCATCCGCAGACCCTCTAATAGGAAGGGAACGGGCGAGGTGGATGACAGGGACACTGACGTGGAGGTGCAGCTTCACACGGCCCCAGACTGTGAGATGCCACCGCTTAAACCTGCCACCTGTGCTATGCGGGCCCCTGCGTCACTCAGAGTCACGTCCGAAGTTCTAACCCTGGCTTACAGCATCCTGCACGATCTGCCCCCGCCCCTCCTGCCCTCATCCCTCCCAGTGTTCCCCTTGCTCTCTCCCCGCCATCTCAGCGGCCTCCTGGCTGTCCCTTGAACAGGCCAGGTGTGCCCCCACCTTGAGGCCTTTGCAGTTTCTGTTCCCTTACCTGAGAATGCTGTTCCCTACATGTCTTGTGGCTCCTGCCTCACTTTATTCAAGTCTCATCTCGAGTGTCACTCCTCAGGGAGGCCTTCCTGACCCCCCATTTACTATGACGGACCTCTCTGCTTACCCAGCCCGGGTCCAGCTTTATGTTCCCTTATGGCTCCTGTCGCCACCTATAGGTCATGCGTGTATTTACACATGTAGTTATTCACGTCTGTCCCCAGCCGTGTGCTGTGTTGCTTTGATGAGGAGGTGCCGTGGGAAGGGCCTTCACTGCCACAGTGTGAAACCGCGTGGCCTTTTTGGTTTTCTTTTCATTGCCTGTCTTTGGTAGAAATATATGTACTAGAAAATGGTTTTCTGCTTTAAGAATGAAGCCAGCGCGAGTGGGATGACTGATGGGGACAGGTGTTCAGCTGCAGTGTCAGGGGGACCGCAGTGGGGGAGGGGAGGGGAGGACGTCAGATCCTGCCAGCTCGTCCCCTCTAGGAGGGGCGGCCGTGACTCCACTCCCGCCCGGGGCTGCCAGGCGGGACTGGGCTCCTGGTGGCCAGATTCTCTCCTTTTTCAACATGAGATAAGGGGGAAATCCAGATTTTGCGTGAATTTCCCCAGATGTTTAAATACGTGTTCAGTTTGTTTTGACGAGAACTCTATTGACCAAACAAAACACATCTGTGGGCTGAATGCTGCCCGTGGGCTGCACCTTTACGGCTTCTGCTGCCGGGAAACTGAGGGCGTTAGTCTGGAGGAGCGGGACCCGGGGCCTCACACGCCGAGGAGAAGGGGAGAGACCTCCTTCTGGGCTGATGCCGAGGCCCCAATAGGGCCGGCGGGTGAGACGCTGGGAAGACCTCATTTCAGCTGTTCTGATGGAAGGATGGCTCCCTGCGAGCCCAGTGGACGGGCGGGTTGTGAGCGCTCCATCCCCGGGGGGCGGGGAATCCAAGGCTGGATGCGGGGAGGGGAGTGGGGTGCTGAGAGGTGGGACGGCAGCCCGGATGGCTGAGCTTGGAATCGTGATGTCCCCGTATTTCCCCGCAAGATCAGTGTTCTCAGGTTTAAGTTCTAACTCTCCATCTGTCCGCCTTATTGGAGATCTGCCACGTGCCTGCACTGTGCGGATGAGGGACAGAGTGGGCGCTAGACAGGCCCCCCCCCAGGCCGCCACCCTCCCTCGTTCCTGCTTCCACCCTCTGCCTGGGAAAATCTCTTTCCTGGGAGATCCAGGGACTAGGAGAAGCTGGGGACGGGGCTGGATCTGGGCTTCAGTGGTGTCCCTGCAGAGGCCCCAGTCCCTCCCACCAAGTGGAAAATGTGAAAGTCTGTGGTTTCCCTCCCAGGACTGAGGCCAGTGGGGCTGGGCTTCTGGAGCCTTCCAAAGTGGCTGGTGGTGAGAACGCTTCCTCTGAGAGCATTCCTGTGGGCGGCGTGCCTCACACTGGCTCCCGGGTCTCACCCTCTGTCCCTACCCACCAGGCCCTGTCCCTCTCATGCTCAGACCCCCAGGGCCTTCAGGTCAAGCCCAACCTCCTGACCGTTGCAGCCTAGCCTGCTGCCCTGCCCTGTGGCTGGCCCTGCCAGCTCCCAGGCTGCTCCGGCCCCCATCCACTCACCCTCCAGCCCCAGCACCTGGACTAGCAGTGCTGGCTGCTCTCTGGCCAGGTCATGGTTGCTCCCTTGGCTCCAGGCCTCTGCCCAGGCTGTGCCCTCTGCCCTAACCCGTTCCCCTACCGCTTCCCCTGCTCATCCTGCAGGTCTCAGCCCAGACCCTGCCTCCTCTGAGGAGCCCGCCCTGCCTCCCTCTGCTGCACCCGGAGCCTCCTCTCCTGATCCGTGGCCCCCTCTCGCCCCGCTGTCCCCCTCACTCGCTCTGCTCCAGCCTCATCGCCTCCTTGCTGCGCTTCAACACTCTTTCCTTCCCGGCTCAGGATGTTGGCACTGGCGGCTCCTTCTGCCTCGTCCCCGTCCCCCTGCTCTTCCCACGCTGGCTCTTTCTCATTCTGCAGCTTCCAGCCTAACCTGTGAGCCGCATGCCAGCTTTGTTTGTCGTCCCTCTGAGCGCCAGCTGACGTGTACTCCTTCTCCTGTCTCTCTTGTCTGTTGTCTGTCCCCACACTAGCGTGTCTGCTCCGCAAGGACCTTGAGCATTTTGTTTTTTCACTGCCAGCTCCCTGGCCCAGAGCGGTCCAGGCATAGAGCAGGGAAAGTAGGTGCTCGTTAGGTGAATGAATGAAGCAGAGCTTGGAGGCGCCGTGGGAGGGTTTGGCCAGGAGTGTCTGAGGATGACCCCCTGACCTGCTGTTTGCTGCCCCCAGAGCCGGCTATCTGACTCTGTACGGAGTCGAGGCACTGCCACGCACCCCTGAGAGCCAGGCCCAGGACCGCATCCACTCAGCCGACGTCTTCCACACCTTCCGCCAGCTCGACCTGCTGCTCCCCAAGCTGGCACGTGGCTCCTTGTCAGTGGGTAAGCACCTCGGGGGCCCTGGTGGGTGGGGTGGCAGAGGCACCCAGAGGGGGAGTCCACACTTGAGCTGAAGGGTCATGGGCAACATAGGAGGAGGGACATCTAATGCCCTGAAAGGCAGTAAGACCCCTGTCACTGGGAGTATGCAAGAGCACAGTGGGGGAGGCAGGGCTCGGACCAGAGCTGGGGTTCCTGTGGAAATTCTGATGCAACCCATCTGGAGTGGGGTCTGGGGACCATTCTCGTCCGTGTCTCTCGATGCTCACACGCCCTCGTTGCTCCTAGTTATCGGCCCTGTGCTTTGATAACATAGACACTGCACCCTGGACGATTGTTCTGTCAATTAGGGTTGTCACCGAACTGCACGTTAAGAGTGTTTCCACGTCAGTTTGTAAAAACGCACCTCATCCATTTTCGCGGCTGCAGACGGCTCTCAGGATCAGTAAAGAGCTTCCTGCCAGATGCAGTGTGCGGAGGCCATGGGGACCACTGGGCGTGCTGTCCCCGGCCACTGTCCCCAGCGAGAAGAATCTTCTGGGGCCTTTGTTAATGATACAAGTCTGCAAGCCCCATCTTGGTCCATTTGCATCCGAATCTCCAGGGAGGCTGCGAAACTGCAGGTTTGACAAGTGCCCCGAGAAGGCTGAGGAAAACCGTGTGTCCTGGTCTCAGACACTTGTCACAAGGCCTGGATTCGAATGCCTGTCCTGCTGCTCCCTTGCTGGGGGTTTGGGAACGTTACTTGACTTCTTTCGCCCCAGGTCCTTTCTCTAGAGGGGAATGGTTAGGACAGACTCTGGGCTCAGACAGCTTGAGGTGGTTGACTGGCCCCGAGGTGGTCTCTCTGTGCCTCAGTGACCTCCCTTGTAAAGCGGGAAGAACAGTAGGATCCTCTCAGAGGGTGACTGTTAGGACCGGCTGAGGCAGCAGGAAAAATCCTCTTTGTCAAGCACTTTCTCCCTCTCTCCCTCCCTCTTTCTCCCTCTCTCTCCCTGAGCTAACTACTGCCAATCCTCCTCTTTTTGCTGAGGAAGACTGGCCCTGAGCTAACGTCTGTGCCCATCTTCCTCTACTTTATATGTGGGACGCCTACCACAGCATGGCTTGCCAAGCGGTGCCGTGTCCGCACCCGGGATCCAAACCAGCAAACCTCGGGCCGCCGAAGCGGAACGTGTGAACTTAATGGCTGTGTCACCGGGCCGGCCCCTGAGGGGCACTTTCTATGTGCCAGACAGCAGATTAATCATTGTCTCATTCAGGCTCCCTCCAACTCATCAACTGAGTTCCTTTATTTATATATATATTTCCTACCAAACTTTAACACACTGGAGTGTTTATTTTTTAAAGATTTTATTTTTCCTTTTTCTCCTCAAAGCTCCCCAGTACGTAGTTATATATTCCAGTTGTGGGTCCTTCTAGTTGTGGCATGTGGGATGCCGCCTCAGCATGGCCTGATGAGCGGTGCCACGTCTGCGCCCAGGATCCAAACTGGCGAAACCCTGGGCCGCCGAAGCAGAGTGCGAGAACTTAACCACTCGGCCACGGGGCTGGCCCCTATTCATGTCTCTTATCATCCTTTTAGAGGCAATTCCTTATCTGGTTGAATCCTGCCATTAATGCTGGAAGATTGGTATTATGCCCATTTTGCAGATAAGGCTGAGGCTCAGAGAGGTGAAGTCACTTGTCGTAGGTGGCAGAGCAGCAAAATGGAAACTTGGTCTGATAAAGTCGCGTGCAAAAATCACCTGACACATCCCAGAACCGATTGCTTCTCCAGGAAAGAGTGATTTCCCCATACAGATGCTCCTGGGTTGTCTGGGTAGATGCAGAAGGGGACCCTCGGGCATTCTGGGCGCAGCCCTGGGCGTATAGGACGGCTGCATTTCCCAGTGCGGGCAGCAGGCGGCGATGTTGGGGAAGGTTTCTCCTCTGGGGCCGGAGGCCGGCGGGCAGGGCGGCCCTCAGCGCTCGCCGCGGGCCGGGGGGGAGCCGCGCAGCCTCCTTGTAAGAGCGATTTGGCAGAACCTATGGAAACATAAAATGCGCGTTCCTTTGATCCTGTACTTACGCTCTAGGAATTATCCTGCAGAAATGCTTGCACGTGTCTACAGATACACAGGGGTACTCCTTGCCACGTTGCTTGTAACAGCGAACCCTAGAAACCACTGTAGGGACCGATGGAATGAATCATGCACTCCTGTAAGGGAAACCACGCAACAGGGAGACAGAACAGGACGGGCTGCTGCGAGACGGCATCTACTGTTACTGCGCGAACAGGGGGCGGAACGGCGGCTTCGTTGTGGTTCTTTTTCAATGTGGGAACGTGTGTAGATTCCTGCCTCTGGGAGGGCTGAATGGGATGGAGAGAAGCTTACGTTTTATGATATGCCCATCTGAACTGCCAGAGTTTCTTTTTCTTTTATTATTATTATTTTTTACCATTTGTATGCATTATTCCTCCTCTGCTTTTAAAAATATAAACATTTTAAAAGAAAACCGACCCTTTTGGAGACCTTTAGACCATTGAGTCTGGTGCTTCTCAGACAGTAGGGAGTTGGGGACAGTAGAGAATTAACTAGAGCCCCAAGCTGAGCATCCTGCTTCTTTCTAGAACAGTCATTTCCCTGGATTATCGGGGAGGGGGCTGTTTTATTTGAATATTGTTTTGGGAGAAAGGGCATTCTTATATGAAAGAATCTCAGAGTCTAGTGCAAAAATCTAATGCGTTTTAAAGGTAAAACACAAGACTTTAAAGACGCGTCCCCACTGGGGGCCTTTTTGGACTGTGCCCTCAGGTCTCCAGGAGATAGCAGGGTTTCCAAGGAAAAATTGGAGAGGTACTCAAGCCTGGGGCCCAGAGATGGACAGGGCCTCAGTCAAGCCCACACAGCATGGGAGGCCTGGAGTTGGAACCTGCTTCTCCTGCCTCCAGCTGCGTTACCAGTGGCCCTGGCAGTTCTGACTCCCAGCATTGAGTCATTACACTGGGGCTGGTCAATAATACCTTATGCTAATGGCAAGAATGTAGCAGGTACGATTTACCAAACCCCTACCAGTACCAAGTGTGTTCTGTGTGTAATCTTTTCGAATCCTACGAGCCAGGTTGCTCCCATTTTATAGAGGGGAAACTGAGGCTCAGAGATACAAAGTGATTTGCCCAAGATCATCCTCCTAGGATGAAGCAGAGCTGGGATTTCAACCTGGGTCTCTCTGGCTGCAAACTGTATGCTCTTTCTTTCACAGTTTATTATTATTTCTTAATTATAGAAATAATACGTGAATACATTCTCCTGGGACTAATAATGCTAACAGCCATTGTTTAATTTAATAATGTAGCTAATGCTTACGCGGCCTGTGCCAGGCATCCCTCTTCATGCTTATGTTAACGAATTCAGCCCCTGCATGGTGGGTCCTCATTATCCCAATTTACAGGTGAGAAAACTGAGGCGTTGGGAGGCGAGGGGACGTGGGCTCCTTGCTGCGCTCCTCTGCCTGTCATAAAAAAAAAATCTAATATTACACAAAAGAGAAATTCTCTTTTGACCACACTCTCTCTAACTCTGTCCCCAAGGTCACCATTGTTATCAATTTGATGGTACCCTTCGAGAACAGTATCGGCCTGCAGAAATCAAATGTGAGCCACCTATGTAATTTAAAATTTTCTATTAGACACATTTAAAAACGAAAGAGGTGACATCAATTTTAATAATATATTTTCTTCAACCCAGTCTGTCTAAAATATTAACCCTATAGCATGCAATCAACATGAAAATTATTGAAGAGATACTTCACATTTGTTTCTCACACTCAGACTTTGAAATCCATGTCATGTTTCACTCAGCACACCTCACTTCGGGCCACATTTCAAGAGCTCGACGGTCACATACGGCTGTGGCTTCCCTACGAGACAGAAGGGTTCTAGACCTTTCTCCACACGTTAAAATACAGCATGAGCCCACATTATACTGTTATCCCAAATATGTACAGCAAGCCCCTCTCTTCTCCGTGGCAAGTTTTTTTGTTTTGTCTTGTTTTGGGTTTTTGGTCAACCTAAACTTAGAAATCTTTAGGGGGAAGGGGCCTGCCCGGTGGTGCAGGGGTTAAGTGCGCACATTCCACTTCAGCGGCCCAGGGTTCACCAGTTCAGATCCCAGGTGTGGACATGGCACTGCTCATCAAGCCATGCTGTGGTAGGCGTCCCACATATAAAGTGGAGGAAGATGGGCACGGATGTTAGCTCAGAGCCAGTCTTCCTCAAAAAAAAAAAAAAAAAACCATTAAAAAAATAATAATAAAAAGAAAGAGAAAAGAAAAGAAGTAATTAGGGATGGAAATGAAATCAACTTCTCCTCTCAAGGTGGCTGAACTCCTGAAGTTAAGCTCATGTCTGGCATCGACCACCCGTTGAGAAATGTCACTCTGGGACGTGGTTTTATTCAGACTGTGCCTGTGACGTCAGCATCCTGCCCATCAGCCGGGTGCCAGGTGGAGTCGCCAGACTCCGTTTTCCAGAACCCCCCCTTCTTCACTCCCTTATCAGCTGTTTGAGATACGGACCGAACTTTTCGACTCCGTAAACTATGACTCTAGGATCTTTCACTGGGACTTGCTTGTTGGGGGGAGTGCGGGTTTTGAGTATGTTTCACGTGGTTCACACATTGGGATATAAAATAGTAGCTGAAAATCTCCCTCCCTTTCTTGTGCCCCCCTTCCACTAGATCCCCACTCTCCCCAGTTGGCTGGTTTCCTTAGTTTCACGTGGATCTTCCAGAGTTCTTTTATGCAAATACAAGCAAATATGACTAAATTCTTATTTTTCTCTTTTTTCCACAAATGCATGCCGCACACCCTGTTATGGGCGCTTTGCTTTTTTTCTAACAATATACAGCAGCAACAGGCATATCTTGTGTGAGGTGTAGTGCGTGCCCTGTGCTGTTCTAAGGACTCTGCAGAGGTACTGTAATTTGATCCATGGATCAAAGCACTGCTTTAATTTTTTAAACTTTTTTTAGTCTATTTTTTTTTTTATTATACAACACCATCTTTGGCTCATTTGCCAGATCACATTCACATACTTTCCTCTTTTTTTTAATGGTGGTAAAATATACATAACATAAATTTTACCATTTTAACCATTTTTGAGTGTGCAGTTCAGTGGCAGTAAGTCCATTCGCGATGTTGTGTAACCATGCCGTTATCTATTTCCGGAAATTCTTCATCTCGCCCAACAGAAGCTCTGTATCCATTAAACAGTAACTGCCCGTCGCCCTCCTCTCGGCTGCTTGTTACCTTTCTTCTGCTTCCTGTCTCTGTGAATTTGCCTGTTCCAGGTGCTTCAGATAAGTGAGGCAGACAATATTTCTCCTTTTGTGTCCGGCTTATTTCACTTAGTGTAATGTTTCCAAGATTCATCCATGTTGTAGCAGGTGTCAGATTTCCTTCTTTTTTAAGGCCAAATAGTGCTCCATTGTATGTCTACACATTTTGTTCCTCCATTCCTCTGCTGATGGCACTTGGGTTGTTTCCACCTTTTCACTATTGTGAATAATGCTGCTGTGAACATGGGTATACAAGTGTCTATTTGAGTTCCTGCTTTCGGTTCTTTTGAGCGAATATCCAGAAGTGGAATTGCTGGATCAAATGGTAATTCTGTGTTTAACCTTTTGAGGACGTGCCGGCCTTTCCACAGTGGCTGCACCCTTTTATACTCCCACCAGCGATGCACAGGGTTCTGATTTTGCACATCTTAGCTTGTTATTTTACTTTTTTTGATACCATCCACCCTAATGGGTATGAGGTGGTTTTGCATTGGGGGTTTGATTGGCGTTCGATTGATTGGTGATGCTGAGCATCTTTTCCTGTGCTTATTGGCCATTCGTATATCTCCTTTGGAGAAAGGTCTAAGTCCTTTGCCCATTTTTTGAGTTGGATTTTTGTGGGTTTTTGTTGTTGTTGAGTTGTAGGAGTTCTTTATATATTCTGGGTAGTAGGCCTTCAGCAAACACGTGGTTTGCAAATATTTTCTGCCATGCTGGCGGTTGTGTTTTCATACCGCACTGCTTTTTGAAGTCGTCCGTAAAAGCTGTGTTTACAGTGGTGTTCCAGCTCTGCAGCTGTGCTGTCCGGCCTCGGAGAATGCCGGTCACTCTAAATCTGCGCTGGGAAATTTCCCGGCCCTCTTTGTTAGCTAGTCCATCAGATGCCTCCTGTCAGCATCCAGAATGAGCATCTGCCGAGGTGGCTCCAGCACTTCCTGCGTCCTGCACTCGCCTGCTTGAAGTCCCCACCTGCCCGGGCCCACCCCCCACCCCAGAGATGCCCACGAGACTGGTCTCAAGTGGGGCCTGGGCCTCCAGAGATTTGGAAGCTCCTGGGTGATTCTCCAGACCCCCAAAAGCTGGGAAATGCAGGAAAATAATGTATTTCAGATGAATATTTGGTCTCACTACGTTAAATTGAGAAGTACGTCACCTGAAAAGGTGTCCAGAGATTGTGGAAAAGCACATGGAGCATATTATTTGAAAATGTAACATACTTAAAAAAATAAGCTTAGCCTACATTTTCCACTCTTTCAAACACCCTGTAACATGCAGCCCAGCTTAGAAGCATTGGGTGGATGGGTCTTCCTATTAACACTGCTTTCTGGTTCAGAAAAGCCCATGAAATGGGTTCCAGTACTTTGGAATTTCGTAGCAACCCAAAGTGACTTCCACTTTTCCAAGCAGTGATTTTGAAGAAACCAAATCTTACGTTTGCGTGTCTGTATATAAATATAGCACAGCTTATAGCCTTAACACAGTATATAAATAATCAGCAGCTGGCTAAATTTATACCCTCAACAGTCTGCCCTCGTGGGACGTCTAGGTCTGTACGTAAAGAACTTTCTCATTTGTTTCCATTGCTGTTTGGTTTTCCAGAAATAACACACCACTGTTTATTTAATGGTGATTGCAAACTGGTGATCTGTGGGCCAAAGCCGGCCTTCAGAGTTGCTTGTGTGGCCTGCACACTGACTGAGAATCTCTTACTTAGACGCTAACCTTGAAAAATACCAGAAGATTCCACGTGAGCATCTGGACTTTCAGCTTCTTCTGAAAGCTCGGGCTCCCTGGCCGCGATGGGCTGCGCTTCTCTGTCAGGCCGAGGGCTGGTCAGGGGGGCTCCGTTCCCCGCGGCGCTTCCTGACCCTCCTGCCTCATTCGCTTCACCTGCCTTCCCTGGGGCAGCTGAGCTGGAGACCCCAGACCAATGTGTTCCCTGTTGACGGTCCGTTGGGTCGTTCTCATGTCTCCTGAACGAAGCTATGCTGAGTCTGCTCGTGTGACCTCCACCTGCACGTGGCCGGACATTGCTCTCGGGCCGGACCCTGGGAAGGGAGACTGCTGCTCAGCGTTTCCTGTTCCTTCCCCTGCTGTGTAAAGAAACGCCATTCATTTGATGCATATTTATTGAGCACTTACTATGGGCCGAGTGCTGGGGACACAGGTGACTACAACAAAGGCCCTTGCTCCCGTCCAATGGGGCTGAGACGGGTAATAAGTGAGTCAACGCTTAAAGGTCTTCTCTGTGGCCTCCTTCCCAGGAGCTCCCAGCCGCCGTGGAGTGACACCCACCAGACCCTCGTCCTCATGGAGGTCAGGGCTGGGCAGCCTGGACTGGGGGTGGATCTGTAACCCCCACTCTCTGTGCTCTGTCCCTACAGGGGATAAGGACCAGGTGTGCAAAGTCAAAGGTCACCTGTGGAAGCTGCTGTCCCCAGCCAGGCTGGCCTGCCGGGCCCACAGGAGCAGCTGGCTGGACAGCTACCTGCAGCACCTGGAGGAGATGGGCGCGTCGGAGGAGATGCAGGCGCGGGCTCTGGCGCTGCAGCTGTGGGCCACGCAGGTGGGCGAGGGCGTGCGAGCGGTTCCAGCGGGGGGGGGGGGGGGGGGGCGGCGTGTGTGTGTGTGTGTGTGTGACTGTGGGTGTGTGTGTGCTGCCAGGCACACGCCGGCATCGGGGTGAGTGTGCATACACGAATGCCTGCACAGGAGTGTGCAGTGAGGGGTGTATTTGTGAGTGTGTGCCAATGTGAGTGTGCAGGTGGGTGTGCACACGCACGCCCAGCTGTCTGCCCAGCTCCCTGACTCTCATAACTGTGACACAGTATCAAGAACAGGATCGTTCATTCCATATTTATTTATTTTTTATTTGGAAAAATGTTAGACGTACAGAGAAGCTGTATGAGTAGGAGGAGCCCTTGCCTGCATTTCACTTCGCTGCTTCAGTTTTCACGCTCCACTCCACCCATTTGCCTCCTCTCTCTCCCACCGAGCTTATTGTATTGATTCATTCGCAAATAAGTTGCAGACGTCCTGACTGTTTACCCCTGATTACTTCAGCGTGCCTCTCCCAGGAGCAAGAACATCCTCTCACACAACGGCAGGGCAATGATCAAATTCCGGACGATTGACCCAGATACAGGCTCATTATCTAATACACCGTCCGTTTTCCAATTTTGCCGGTTGTTCCAGTAATGTCCTTTGTGGCTCATCTCGGTCGAGCATCCAGTCCAGACTACACGGTACATTTAGTCCTTCTGCCGTTTTAGATTTCTTTAATATGGAACAATTTCTGTGCCTCTCATTGCTCTTCATGACCTTGACATTATCAAAGTGCAGACCAGTTAATTTGAAGAATCATGTAAAAGTTCCTGCTTTGTGTTGCTTATGTTTCAGCTGCGATGGGGGTGGGGCACAGGCAAGGAGACCCATTCAGGGTGACTTTAGGAGCTGATATGCAGGCTAGAAAACTGGGTCGTCGATAGAGAGACCCTGGGGGTCTGCTCTAGCCGGGTGGTGAGGGAGGTCTCTGAAGGGGAGATGTTTGAGCTGAGCCTGGATGATAAGAGCTGGATTTGGAGACTTGGGGAAGATGTGAGGATAGAATATTTTAGGCAGGGGAAACAGCAAGTGCAAAGGTCCTGGGGTTGGATCATGCTGGGTGTTTGGGCAATAGCAAAGAGTTGAGTGTGGCTGAAGCAGAGTGAGGAGGGGAAGTGGGACTGAGAGAACTGATCATGGAGAGCCTTGTGGATTTTCTCTGGGTGAGGTAGGAGCCCTGGGAATTCTGAGCAGAGGAGGGACAGGATGTGAGGAGTAAGGGCAGAGCAGGGACACCAATGAGGAGACAGTGGTGGCAGGACCAGGTGGTAGCCATGGAGATGATGAGGAAGTGGACGGATTCTGGAAACAGGGAAGACAGCACCAGTGGATTTGGTGATGGGCTGGCTACTGGGGTGAGAGAAGGCGGGGCCTGGCTGCTGCCTCCGCCTGACCTCGGAGCCCCACGCCTTGTCTTGGCGTCCTCTCTGCAGTGACAGTTGCACAAGCTGACATTTCTGGGTAATTCCTCTCCCATCGACTTGCGACTTATTTTTAGTTTTCTCTTAAGCCATTAACGGTCCTTGCAGGCAAAGACTGGCGGCTGGGTTTAATCAGCAGTTGGGGACCCGTTAATGCCTAATAACATATTTATGGGCAGAGAGTTGGAGCTCCAAACTGTGCCCAGAATCCCTTGCAGAAGTGACCTCTGTCAGCAGAACTGGACGCTGGCGGGGGGGCTTGAGTGGAGAAAGCCCAGGGCACGGCCCTTGGCGGCGGGGGAGAACTGGGGAGGTGGGGACAGGACGTCCTCTGGGGCTGAGTTGTGGTAGCATCCAGAACTTCAGGCATAGGCTCTGTGACCCGCCTGCCTGGATCTGAGTCTTGACTTCGCCGCTTCCTGACAAGTCAGCCACTTACCTTCTCAGTGCCTCAGTTTACTCATCTGGAAAATGGAGGTGGCAGCCGCTTCCTCAAGGTGTTGTGATGATGATGAAAGGAGGGGACACATGAAGTCCTGTAACCGTGCTTGGCAGATAACTAACTGGAGCTCAGTGAACAGTGACAAATATTAGTGAGGGCCCACCGTGAGCCGGGCACCGTTCTAGAAGCAGGGGATAGAGCAGTGAGCAGAGCAAAGATGCTGCCCTTAGGGAGCTGACATTCTGCTGGGAGAAGACAGACAATCAACAAGTAAGTATATACAATATATTAGAGGTAATAAGTTCTATGGAGAGTGGAGAAAGCAGTGGAAGGGACTAGCAGAGTGCTGCTGTACGGAGGCGAGTCAAGGAAGGCCTCACCAAGAAGGTGACATCCGAGCAGAAACTTGAAGGAAGTGAGGGAATGAGCCATGTGGATATACAGGATGAGGGCATCCAGGCAGGGGGCAGCAGGTGCAAAGGCCCTGAGGTGGGGATGAGGGGATGGACCAAGCGAGCAGCCCAGAAGCCGGTGCGGAAAGTGTTCCAAGAGGTTGAGAAATGGTGGCTGTGATTGTTTTTATCTGATCAGAGTCGAGTCAGGAAAAATAATTTCAAAAGATATCAGGTGCCTACCATGTGCCAGTCATCCTGTTGAGTGCTTTACAAACATCTCGCAGGAGCCTCGCAAAGGCTCCATGAATCCAGAACCCCAGAGCCTGGGGTCGAGGCTGATGGAGGCTCCAGCATCCGGGGGCCTCGAGAAGGACCCAGTGGGCTGAGCTCTAAGGTCCAGGCAGCGGGTGAGGCCGGCTCTCAGGGGACGGGGCTTGGGGCGGGCAGAGGGAGAAGAGTTCACCGAGGCCTGCCCTGGCACGCCCATCCCAGCCCGGGCTTCCCTCCCAGCTCTGAGCTCTTGGGCAGTGCATGGCCCTGGTGACCCTGGCCAGGCGGGGACTCCCTTGGCCCCATCAGTCAACTTTCATTCTTCTCTTCATTCCCCACCGCTGGCTCGGCCTTCAGCCCTGGTCGTATCCTCAACAGCCATGGCCCCAGGGCCCCAGGAACTCCTGGGTGGTCCTGCAGGGGTGGGGAGAGAGGGGACTGGGGGAGCTGTGGGAGCCACCAGGGCAGAGACAGTTCAGCTGAGCCAGTGACCACAGACGCTGAGACCCCCTGAGGCCCTGCGCCCTGGCGGCGAAAAGCAAGAGCGGAGTTTCCGGTCGGGCAGACTCGGGTGGAATCCCAGCTCTGCCGCTAACTAGCTGTGTGACCTTGGACAGCTCACTTGGCTTCTCTGGGCTTTGTGTCACCATCCTGAAGAGGGGGTGATAAGAATAATCACTGTGCACAGGCCTGGGGTTTTTCCCTCAGCAGTTTTATTCGGAGGCAATCCGGGATTCTTGAACAGTTGCACACATGGCACAGAGAGCCCCCTGGACCCTTCACCGCTTCCTCTGCCGTGAACATCTTACTGAACGGCGATGCATTTTTCAAAACCAAGAAATTAGCCTTGGCGCGTTGCCCTTAACTCACAGGCCTACTCCATTCAGATTTTCCCAGTTTTTCCACTAGTGTCCTTTTTCTCTTCCAGGATCCAATCCCGGATATCACAAGGCACACAGGGATTTTTTTAATCCCCTTAAAAATGTATTTTTTAATCACAAGAAAATGAAAAGAAATATAATCCGTGATCTCCTGTCCCTCGCTCCGCTCTCTTCTCTGGTGGCCCCAGCCTCGGATGGGCTCCCCCACGTGGCGGCAGTGACTGCCACCAGCTGCCCCTGGCCATCTGGCAGTCCCCTTGGAGGAGGGCTTCTGTTTCCCATGAATTCTAGGACAAACGCTGAGTCTGACACTCATTGGCCCAGCCCAGGGCCCCGCGTCCCCTGAGTCCATCGCTGGCGGAGTGGCCGGCCTGGGGCACGTGGCCACCCCTGAGGTCTGGCGGGGGCGGGTCAGCCCCGATGATCTACGCGGACTTGGAGTGAAGGAAGGTGGCTCTCCGAAGGCAGACAGGGCGAAGGAGCGGATGTGGGCCGGCAGGGCGGCAGGTGTCCCCCGCTCCCCCGACTGACAGTGCCGCGAGGAGGCCACATGAGGGCGCGCGGGAGTCGCCCAGCGCAGCGCCTGGCACAGAGCGCCCCTGGAGGTCAGCTCCGCCATGCACAGGATGGGCGCTGCACTCGGGTGGTGGACCAGGCGACTGGCTTCACTGCAGTGGGAGAAAATGAGGTTAGATCGGAAATGTCCTCCTGGGTAAACTGAGGCAAGACCCCATGGGAGAAAGCTCGACTTCCAGGATAGCGAATTCAGAATCTCTTATGGTTGTGTGAGCACACGTGCACGTGCACACGCACACACACTCACACATCTGTGAGTGGAAGGTGGTCTTTGTCACCTCCCTAACTTGCCACAGCTTTTTTCTGAAAGAGGGGCTAAGCAAGCAGCCTCGTGTTCCACTCCTGCTTTGTAATTAGTGAGCGGGGGCCCCCACCTGACTCTCCCGGCAAGATACAATGGCCTTGGCGCTGAGTTAACCCAAAGCTGTGTTATCTATCGCCTACATTCCCCTGGCTATTTAAGTGATAGACAACAAGTGACCTTGCTGGTCTCGGCCGGACCTGGGGTGACGGAGGAAATCTCAGAGAGCATCCGAGGCCCCCACTTGTTCTCAAACCCTGGGGAGGGGCCGGTGGGAGGTGGAAACCACTTCTGAGCACCCACTCTGTGCCCACCGTGGGGGTCACCTGCATTCAGTCTCAGCGACCGTGTGGCGGCCCCTGGAGTGGGCATATTGTTATCCTCATTTTACCAAGAGGGAGGTTCTGAGACCCAGAGTTGGGGGTGATTGTCCAGAGTCACAGGGTGCGGGGAGCTGGGATTTGAGCCCAGCTCTGCCTGGTCCCAGCCCACCTCCCAGGCTGCCTTGGAGGCCCTGGCCCACCTGACACACACCACTGAGCTCCCGCTGTGTGCTGGGCGGTGGGGAGGGACCAGGGAGTGCTGAGTGCCCCTTTTCAGTGACGGGCGTGGCAGTGGTGCCTGCTCCACAGGAAGACTGAGCCGGCGACCGTGGCACCTCCTTAGCTCTGACTTCATCACGGTAGCAAAAGAAAAAGAAAGAGGGAAAACCCGTTTCACCATCCTTGAGGCTTTGGGGCATTTCTTTACTGCCTTTTTCCATATGTTTTTCTTCTGTGGTTAAGATCATGCAGTTTTTTTTAAATCCAACTTTAATTTTACTTAATATTGTATCATCAGCATTTCTCTGTGTCATTGCAGAACCCTCTAAAAATCATTCACTTTCATTCCACTTAAAAGTAGTGCATTGATTTAGAAAATTCAAACACTTTAAAAGGACATATGCAGTGAAAAGCCAGTCTCCCCGCCCTGTCCTCCCATCCTCGCAGCTTCTGTCTCAGAGGCAGCCTCGGTCGCCGGTTTCTTGTGTCTCCTAGAGGTCGTCTCTGCTTCTTCATCTCTGTCCCTCCTTGAACATCCGCACCGTGGAAGCACGCTGAGCCCCCATTCTGCATCTTGCCGTCTGCGTGCTCCCTTGTGTCTTGGCTATAGTCTCACGTCAGTGCGCACAGAGCCAGCTGCTTTGTAATGACTTCCTGTACCGTCTCCTGATGGCTGGATCGTCATTGATCTCATTGATCTCCTATTGATAGACATTGAGGATGCTTCCGATCTGTCACTGTTAGATCAGCACTGCTATAAGTATCCTTGGGCAAATGTGTTTTTCTCTGTGCAATTATGTCTGGAATAGAATTACTAGGGAAACATGGTATTTATGACTATTTACTATTTCAGTATTATGATTGGGTAGGATGGTCATTTATGGTAGACACGAATCTTCTCCAAACTGAGGTGAGGTGGTATTTGCCCACGTCTCGTTTAAGGCTGCCCTGTGCGCATTGTAGCCACATGCTGGATCCCTGACTGTTAATTGTTCAGCTAAGGCTGACGTCTTGGAGCAAGACATTCCATCAATTTTCCTAATTATTTAACTATTGGGAAGTTTTAAATAATTTTTCTTCAAGAAATCCACAGCTTTCACGGTCATCATCGACTGTTGCTGCTTTCTTTATACGTAGACAATCCTCAAAGATTTGAAAGCAAATATTCAGATACTGTATCAGTTCGCTATTGTTGTGTAACAAACAACCACAAAAACCCAGTGCCGTCCACTGATGAGCGTTTACCTAACTCACGTGTCTGTGGGTCCACCGGGAGTCCCCTGGTCTCGCTGGGCTCAGCTGGACAGCCAGCTCTGCTCTGTGTCTCTGTTCCTCCTCTGGGGACCAGCAGGCGAGCCGGTGAGCAGAAATACACACGGTCTCTCAAGGCCTAGACTTGGAACCGCCGTTCTGTTCTGTCAGTTCTGCCTCGTGCTGTTGGCCAAAGCAAGTCACATGGCTGAGCCCAAATTCAGGGGCCAGAGAAATACCCTCTGCCTCTTTAATGGGAGGAAGAAGCGCAGTCACGCGGCGAGGGGCGTGGGAGCAGGATTTGGGGGAGGGCAGTCATCCTCAGATGTTAACTGTAATCTGAATTGACACGCTTCATTCCTATTACTGACACTTTTTTGCTGATTGGCTATGAAGATCACCTATGTGATCTCAGATCAGTGATTTTGCTCAAGGTCAGGGATGCCAAGAATGACCTTGAAGTAGGCACTGGGCTGCACCAAAGCCATGCAGCATATTTTGGCCATGTCCTGAGACTGAAGATGGACGTGAGTCATGCCTCGATGCCTGGCAGGGGTGAGAACCTACTGACCCCTGTGCCTTGGCCAGGACTGTGTCTGTGGCACAGACTGGCCCGCCCTCCCCCCAGGTGTGCTCTCCTGATGGTACCACGGGGACTCCTTCTCGTTGCAGGGGAACATGGGTCCTGCTGCCTTCTGGCTCCTGCTCTTCCTTCTCAAGAATCCTGAGGCCCTGGCTGCCGTCCGTGGAGAGCTTGAACAGATCCTCTTGCAAGCAGAGCAGCCTGTCTCGCAGATGACCACCCTCCCACAGAAGGTTTTAGACAGCATGCCTGTGCTTGGTGAGATGGCCAGACCCTCCAGGATAGCCCCAAAGACTGGGTCATCATGGGCCCCCTAAGCCCTCCCCAGCATGGGCTCCCATCACCCGGGGTCCATCAGTGTCCTCTGACCTAGGGTCCCTCTGGGCCTCCTATCTTAGATGTGGCATCTCCATGCCCTGGTCTCAGCTGCCTGAGGCTCATGGTCTCAGTAGGAGATTTCTGGTTACAAGTGGCAGAAAACTTAAACTGGCTGAAGCAGAAAAGGGACTTTATTTGGAGCATGTAACTGAAAAGTCCAAAGGTATCTGGCTTCAGGCATGGATGGATCCAGGTGCTTTAGCAATGTCATTAGGACTCAGTCTCTCTCCATCTCTCAGCCCCATTTTTTGCTGGGTTGGCTCCAGTCTCAGGCTGACAAGATGGCCCCAGGCTGATGTGTTCTTGGCCCTGTGAGGGTGTGCTTCTCTGCAACATTCCTACCCGAAGTCCCAGGAATGTGTCTCATTGGCTCTTTTGGGTCATATGTCCATCTTGAACCAATCATGGGATTCAGAGAGTTGGGATGTCTGATTGGCCAATCCCAGGAGTTGGGAGTGGAATCAACAGCCCAACCCCTGAAAGTGGGAGAGTACTGGTCCCCAGAGAAAAATCAGGGAGCTGTTTCCAGAAGGGGAATGTAGGCTGGGCAGGCAGAAACAACCAGTATTGATGGCCCTGCTCTCTCCCTAGCCTTCTCTGGTATCTCCCTAGCTCCCACCTTCCCTGACAGCTCTTCTTGGGGGTCAGACGCAAAGCCTCATGTCCGAGGTCTCTGAAGGACTGTAGCAATCACATCTTATCACTTGGCCTTTTTTGACTTCACTGTGTGACAGTGGGCAAGTCGTGCACCGTGTCTGAGCTTCCCCACCTTTCTCTGCAAACTGACGGCTGGGGTGGCATTCGAGTGAGTGAGAGGACAGCTGCTGACCCTTCACTGTTGCTGTCCCTTGCAGACAGCGTGCTGAGCGAGACCCTCAGGCTCACAGCTGCACCCTTCATCACTCGCGAGGTCATGGTGGACCTGGCCCTGCCCATGGCGGACGGGCGGGAATTCACCCTGCGACGTGGTGACCGCCTCCTCCTCTTTCCTTTCCTGAGTCCGCAGAAGGACCCGGAAGTCTACACAGACCCAGAGGTAAATGGCATACCAAGGACCGTGGGAGAAGATCAGTGGTTTTGGGATCAGTGAGATCTGAGTGGCAGCCCAATTCTGCCCTTTGTTTGCTGTGTGACCTTGCCCAGATTTCTTCACCTCTCTGTGTCACTGTTTCTTCGCCTGTGAAATGGACCTCATAATAGCACCTGCCTCACAGGGTTGTCAGGAGCATTAAATGAGATCATGGAAGAAAGGCTTTCGCACTGCCTGGCACACACTGAGTGCTTTGTTAAGTGATACCTGAGTGAGTTTCCTTTTTTTGGAATGTTATAATGTCAGTTTCTCAACACTTTTTCCTTTCCCTGGGCTTCAAGTTGGGACAGACTTTCACAATTGCTAACAGATTTGGCTGCTTACTGTGTGCCAGGCCCTGTGCCATACGCTCATCCATCCATCCATCCATCCATCCACCCACCCACCCATCCATCCATCTACGTATTTATCTATTCATCCATCCACGCATCCATTAATCCATACATCCACCCACCCATGTACCCATCCACTCATCCATCCACCCATCCGTCCACCTATCCACACATCCACTCATCCACCCATCCATCCATCCACCTGTCCATCCAGCCACCCACCCATGCACCCACCCGTCCACTTGTCCATCCACCCATCCATCCACCCATCCACCTATCCATCCACCCATCCACCCACCTATCTATCCATCAGTCTATCCATCAATCCATCAGATCACCCTTCCACCTATTAATTTATTCACTGTTCTATTCACTGGTCCATTCACCTACCTTTCCGCCCATCTTTCATTCAGCACCTACTCCTTGCCCAGCCCTGTGCTCAGCTACAATCCTTACATGACCGCTCTATGATGGAACCAAAGGAAATTGACATTCTCTTTTTTGAAAGTAATTTTAATTTCTTTTATTCTAAATTTCAAAAGTAATATATACTTGTAAAATAGAAATATATGGACATATTTAAAACCAAAAAGTTTTCTTCATTTCCCTTCCTTTCCTGTTCCCTAACAATGGTTTGGAGTACATCCTTTAAATTATTTTTACACCTTTACAGACACACACAACATGCTCACACACATACGTGTGTGTATAGGATCATACAATACATGCTATTCCAAAACTTGCTTTTTCCACTCAACAACCAGTGCTAAAAATTCTTTCCATGTCAGCACACAGAGACCAAGCTCAGCCTTTTAATTAGCTGACACAATCTTGTAACCCGTCCCCTCTCAGTTGGCCTTTACAGTGTTTCCAGTTCTTCCCTCTGATAAACGAGACCGTGACGGACATCCTCGTGCGTCTTCCTTGGTGCACACGTTTGTGGAGACGGAGTCAGAAAAGGGCCTTCTTCCTGTTTCAGGTATTTCAGTACAACCGATTCCTGAACCCTGATGGAACCGAGAAGAAGGACTTTTACAAGGACGGGAAGCGACTGAAGAATTACAGCGTGCCGTGGGGGGCGGGGCACAACCAGTGCCTGGGCAGGGCCTACGCCACCAGCAGCATCAAACAGTGAGTGTGGGGCGGGGTGGGGGGCGCTTCTGCTCCAGCTGGCTGGCTCCCGTCCTCCTCTCCAGGAGAATGGTTTAGGACAGAGGCTCCAGACGAATAGCCGGTGAGCTGTCTCCTGCCCACACATCTATTTATTTGTGTTTTTAAAAATGTGTGCTAACTTTTAAGACTCAGAAGAGCTCCCTTGAAAAGCCAGATTTCTGATCGCTTTTGAAATAATCAGATCCAGCAACAAGTTTTCGCTGCAAGCCTGGTGTCCCGACAACCAGACACTCAGATACCGAACACTGGACGCGCGAGCAGCTGGCCGTGGCTGTCTGTGGCTGCCCGCAGGCTCAGAACCCCTCGGCAGGGACCGGCCAAGGGTCGTTGTTCCCTCCTGGTTATTTTAACGCCCGTGGGCATAAATCCTGTTCCCTGGACCCTCAGAGACTTGGCCCCAGATGACAAACAGATTGGACCAGGGATTATGGCATCTGCTGTGTCCTGTCCGGCCCTTGTGTGATCATAAGCTGCATGGCCTTCTGTGCTTCTGTTTCTCCAACTGTAAAGTGGGGGTTCTGATCGTTCTACATCCCAGGGGGGTCGGGACAGAGGAACCGGATCTAAGTGCTTCACCCAGAGCCTGGCTCGTTGGAGGCACTTCATCCATGTTGGTGACTCTCGTCATTACCGATATCACCATCGTTAATGTCAGCCATCGTGCTACGTGAGTGGGCGCATGACCTTAACCTTCTGGCCTCGAGTTCTCAGCAGTAAATGGAGCTGAGAACGCAGTCGGTTCTGCTCTGACGCCTCCTGTGCGCCCCTGAAAATCACCGGCCTTGCAAAATCACACGGTAAAAACCACAGGGATGGTGGGAAGAGTGCGGCTGGGGCCTCACAGTCAAAAACCTCATCAGTGACATAAAAAAGGAGAAGAACTTATGGAAAGAATATTTTTTTTTTTAAAGATTTTATTTTTTCCTTTTTCTCCCCAAAGCCCCCCGATACATAGTTGTGTATTCTTCGTTGTGGGTCCTTCTAGTTGTGGCATGTGGGACGCTGCCTCAGCGTGGCTTGATGAGCAGTGCCATGTCCACGCCCAGGATTCGAACTAACGAAACACTGGGCCGCCTGCAGCGGAGCGCGCGAACTTAACCACTCGGCCACGGGGCCAGCCCTTTGTGGAAAGAATATTTAACAGGTGTACGCACACTACATGGTTACGAAATCCCTAAGTGCTGCAGTCAACGTGGGGCTTCACTTTGAGAAGGACCTGAAGTTAGCGCATGGCAGTGGGCCGCGGATGGGCTGCAGCGGCGAGGTCCTGTGAAGCTGGAAGCACAGTTGTCTGAAACCCGGGTCCCCCCGGCCTCCCCTACGAGCTGAGGTCGCCGGTGGATAGTTAGTGTCCGCGCATGCGTCCCGTGAATTCCCGCTCAGCTTGGCTGCGCTGGGTGCAGGTGTTGGCATTCTCCTCCTGTTCTTGCAGATGAAACGACATACAAGCTAATGTGAAATTTGCTTTACGCTTCGTTTGTGCCCTGGTGTTTCAATCACGTTGGGACAGACTCACATGTCCAAAACTGGGGTTACAGCAGAACCAACTGCACTTCCTGCCTCGTGAAGTCTGGGGACAGATAAAGAGATAGTGGACCCTAAAGGCTTAGCGCAGTGTCTGGCACACTCAATAAGTTAGCTCATTTGTGATTATTTTCATCTCACTTGATCGTCACGGCAACCCTGCTAGGCGAGTGTCGGTCTAACCCTGACTCCAGAGAGGTCGGTCGTTGCCATGGTCGTGCACCGGTAACGGACGTGCCAGGATCCAAATCCAGGAGTGGGCACACAACCCCCACCTACAGAAACCCACCCTCCAGTATCCTACAGCTTCAGAGCTGGAAGGGATCCATCCCACCTCTTTGACCCTGTTTGACTAGATGGGGAAACTGAGGCCCAGACTGGGAAAGAAACTTGACGAGGGTGCCACGCCCTTAAGAGGCAGAGCCCCACTGTGCGCCCAGCTCTCCTGTCCTGGGCGCGGGCTTCCATCCATCCTGTCTTGCCTCTTCTTCACTCCTTTGGTGAGATCAAAGACGCCCTGCCCTGGGTCGGTCCCGCGTTGGGCACCTGGTTCACGGCGGGGGAGGCTGGTGGGACACAGCAGAAGATGCAGCCCTGACCCTTATTGACACAGGTGGTGGCACGTAAGACCAGGAAGCTGGGCAGGCACCAGTCAACGTCAGGGAGGCTGCCACTGCACTTACAGGCACACTGACCACGTCATGCACGTGGTTTGCACGCTTATTAGATCAGCTTTCCAGAAGATGGCAGTGAAGAGTGCTTGTTCTGGCAAAGTCTGCATATTATAACAGTTTTCCCCCACAGAGGGCAGTAAAATGTCTTGGGGGTGGGGGTGGTGCCTGCTTCTCATCTCGCATAGGCAGCCTGTGGTCCGGCAGCCCTGACCAGGGCAGACAGTAAGTGTTCCAGGAGGCTGGGGTCGGGGTGGGGGATGCATATGGTCCGGGGAGTCAGGAAGGGTCACTGTCCATGTTAATTAGGAGCAGGGAGGCTATGCTGCTGTAACAAATGACCCCCAGTCTCAGTGGCTTGTAAGACAAAGGAACAATTCCCACTCACGAAGTCGGCTGTGGGTTCTGGGGGCTCCTCCTCTCCGTGAAGAGACTCCTGGCCCAGGCTCTTTCCACCTTCCGGCTCTGCCACCTCCACATGAGGCCCACACATCTGTCAGGCAGGAGAGAAAGCTGGAGCCATTTCACTGGCTCTGAAATGCTTTGGGGTGGCAGTGACCCTCGTCACTTCTGCCCATGACCGTCAGCCAGAACCGGCCAGTGGGCCTGCCTCACCCTGAGGGGCAGCCGATGTGGAGGGGCTGGTGGACTTCCCACTCTGCTCTCTCACTCTCCTTTTCCCAAAGTCGGAGTTGGAGCTGGACTCAGGAGGGAGCCGTCACTTTCCTGCCTGACTCTGGACAAGCCCCGGCTCTCCCTCCCACTTTCACCGCCATCTCTCTGCAGATTCGTGTTCCTTGTGCTGACGCGCTGTGACCTGGAGCTGACGAGCCCCGACGCCGAGATCCCCGAGTTCGACCTCAGCAGGTACGGCTTCGGTCTGATGCAGCCTGAGCGCGACGTGCCCATCCGCTACCGCCTCCGCCCGTGAGGCCCGCGGCCCTGCTCACTCGCCTCGCCCAGCCCGCCCCGCATCGCATCGCCGGCTTCCCGTGTCCGCATTCGGCCTGGTTGCAGAGCTGTGAAGGAACACGGCCTGCATTACTACTCTCCTGCTTTTTCCCCAGAAGGCTGTGTCCGGGGGAGGGGAGGGAAAGGAAGCAGAGAGAAGGCGAACTAAGCAAGACCCCAGATCTCTATGGAGCCTCTGCTGCAGAGGCTTGGTGCCAAAATGAGACTCTTTCTGCCCCCAGCTCCCCTTGCTCCTCTCATGATATCCACAAAAGCCGCGGCAGACAGAGCAGAAGTAGGAGACCTCACTGCTGGGCCCCCACCTCCCGGAGGGGCCACTGTACAAGTCCGTGACCATGGTGTGGTCCAGGCTGTAACCAAGCGAAGCAGATGCTGGCCATAAAAAGGCCAACCACGATCCAGCAGTGTCCCTTGAAATAAGCTCTGTCCCCAAATTACTATTAAGCTACCTAAAGCCAAAGGAGTCCCTTAGGTACCTGCTTTCCTGGGTGCCCTGTGCACTGGCCGCTTCGTCCCTGCGTTCACGCTGATATGTGAGAAAATGCAGGAAGGTTCGCCTGAGGCTGGTGCCTCCAGGGCGCAGATGGTGAGCACCCTAAAGACACTGGGCTCTGAGGAGGAGAGTTCTCTGCTCCAGAGCCGCGGGCTCCAGGTGAGTGCTCTCCCGGCACCGAGACTCAGGGCGGGAATGAGAAGGACACAGCCCTGATGGAAGGGGAGCAGCCGGGCCTCCTTAGACGGGTCAAGCCAAAAATAAGTGTTGGTCTCCTCCATTCTCGCTCAGAAGCTACTGCTGGAGGCACAACCCAGTCCGCAGATGTCATTTGTTTGGCCTACACTTAAAAAAAACACATTAGTTGTTACCCTATCATCTTTGGGAGAGTTGATTCAAAATGTCCAGTTTCTCTTGAAAACGTAGGAGATCTGGCCACTCGGGGCCCCTATTTCCAAGGGCAGCCATTGGCCAGAGCGGAGAAGAAGCCGCCTCTCTCATCCAGGGCCTGTGCCTTCTGGCTCCCCAGGGTTCCTGCTTGGTCTGCTTCTCCATTCACACTACCTCCTGTCCCCTGAAGGCGTTCGAGCTTGAAAACTCGGTTCTGACTCTGAGAGGTGATATTGTCGGAAGTGGTGGGAACCTGCTAATCGGTCTTCAGACCGAGGGTCCATCATCTCCTGGGTGTGCCACCCTTTGAACAGACAAATCAATGATGAAAACTAGTTTTTTCATCAGCTTTAGAAAACAAAAACAAAGACAGAAACACAACAAAACAGCTCAAAGTGAAAAATTGCCCAGAAACATTTATTATGATGGTAGTATTATCATTAATATTAGGTCCTGTTTATTGAGGACCTGCTAAATGCGTGTGACAGGCACAGTAGACATAGTTTTTCTGCTTCTCACAGCATGTCTGTGAAGACAGGATGGTTATGTCCTCTTTATGGATAAGGAAACGGGCTCAGAGAGGTGAAGTGACCTGTCCAGAGTCACACAGCTTGTAAGCTGGCAGAATTCCACAAAGACTTATTGTCCCAGTAGCAAATGCTGGATGGGCAGCTCTGCATTCCTTGGGCTCAAGGGGATGGCGGAGGGGCAGTTGTGTGTGGCGTTGGAGAGCTGACAGAGCCAGAGGCAGCCATGGGTGGTTGTATCTCATGAGACACCACAGACACACACATAGTTAAGTCCCTGTAGCTTTAGCGGGAGGGAGAAAAGAGAGCCTGAGATCTCTGAATGTCTCAGGGGCTAGTCTCTTCTGGGAGCAGTGCCAGGGCCTGGGGGCTTCCCTGGCCCTCAGCCTCCAGGCACCCCCAGGATTCCCGGACAGACACTGGGATTGGCAGGAGGCAGGATATCCCCAGGGAAACCCATCTTCACGCCTGGGTGACCCCCGCTGCCGCCTGCTGCTTAACTCTGCAGGAAATCAGGGCTGGCAGCCTCCTGTGGGAGGACGGAGCCGGTTGCCATGGCAACCCTCAGCTGCCTCGGCCTGGCTGGGAAGGGGAGGAAGAAGGCAGCAGACATAGCTGCAGGAAATCTCTTGTGCGTGGCTGCTGCCCTGGCGTGCTAGGGAAAAACCCTTATGATTCCCTTCTTCCAGATCAGGGCCACTTTGCCACCGAGACTAGATTCTCACCTGTGTTCAAAAATGGGCCAATTTCCTTTAAAGGTGGCACCTCCCTGGAGCCACAATCGTGGGAAGAGACGATTCTCCCACCGGGCGGCTCCAGCTGGTGCGGGAGATATTGAAGGACAGCTTGGGAGACAATGATGCAAACCCTCCTTATTTTAATCTTTATTATTTTTCTTCTTTCTTCTTCTTTTAAAAAATATAAGCAATAGGGAAAAGAAAGAGAGATGAGTGGCTTAGCTGTTTGGTAGGTTAGTTATGAAAGGACCTGGATGTCATTGTATTTCTTCGGACCTTGCTTTAGAATCACAAAATTGCGGGACATATGTGAGAAATGCTCCTGGGGTGCCCTAAAGAAGCGTTTCCTTGCCATCTTCATTATTATTATTTTTTTACTGTTTTTTGTATTGTTGTTTCCCAGACGTTTTCCTTTAAACTGACTCTTGTTTTTAAACTTAAGTTTGTTTAAAAAGGGAGCTTTTTTCGATCGTTGTGGTAATGGACAACATGTGTCCCTCACTGCCCAAAATAGAAAGTGACTGAAAAATAAATCCGCTGGGCAGGGCGCCTCCACGCGGGTGTCGCCAAGGCCTGAGGTCTGTCTCTGCTCTGTTACAAAATGAGACGAGCCAGTGTTCGAGAGCGCTAAAGCCACGCCAGCCCCACCCTGAGACTTCCTCCTTGACGACCACGGGGCTGAAGGGACGAGAAGGAGTGAGCTGCTCACTGCAGGGTCAACCGTGCGTTACACCTGGTCCCCGTGCCACCTGGGGTCGCCTCCTGCCACCAGTGGGCCCCACCCACCGTGGGTTGGTGATGTCCCACCTGCTCATTCTCCAGATGGAGAAACAGGCTCTGAGAGCTGAAGTGTCTTACCCAAAGTCACTGATTTTAGCGATTTTTTTTATGAACAGAGTGTTTCGTGAGGAGCCGTGGTTGTCATGCCTCGCTGTTTTAATAAAGAGTTCTATTTTCATATGATATTGTTGAGTGGAAACGTGCCGAAGTGCATTAAAGTATCCCTGTTTGTGGAGCTGGCTCTGAGTGATTCAGACCGAGACTCGGCTGTGTCTAGAGCGACAAGGTTAGAGCCCGTGCAGGGAGCCCAGAGCACCTGCTGTGTGTCCAGCTCTGGGGCGGGCCTTTCATCGACAGAATCAAGTCCCACCTCCAGCCACCCACCAAGGCATCTATTATTGTGTCCGTTTTGACAGAGGAAGGAACTGAGGGTCAGAGAGGGGAAGTGGCTTGCCCAGGGTCATGTGGTTAAGGAGTAGCGGATGCAGGATTCAAGTGCATGCCTCTCTCCCTCCGGGGACTCTGTCCATCGACCCTCCTGATGGCAGAAGAGAGACCGGGCCCCCTAGAGGACCTTGGGGTGGAGGCTCACAGCCCGAAGGAAGACAAGCAGAAAGGTCTCTTCAGAATTCACTGGACATTCTCTATCCTTCCCCACAATGTATGCATTTGTTTTAATATAGAAAAGAAGGGGTGAAATAAGTTAAATTAGCTTTGGGAAAAATTTAAAAAGGGAAAATTATTTTTTCTCTCAAATCTTTGAGTAAGGGGGCCAGCCCTGTGGCCAAGTGGTGGAGCTCGCGTGCTCCGATTCAGCGGCCCAGGGTTTCGGCAGTTCAGATATTGGGCATGGACCTAGCACCGCTTGTCAGGCCATGCTGAGACCGTGTCCCACATAGCACAGCCAGAAGGGTCCACAAGTAGAATATGCAACTGTGTACTGGGGGGCTTTGGGGAGAAGAAGAAGAAAAAAAAAAAAGAAGATTGGCAATAGTTGTTAGCTCAGGTGCCAGTCTTTAAAAAAAAGAAAAGAAAAGAATATAACAAGTTAAAAAAGAAATCTTTGAGTAAAAATAACGTGCAGAGGCAAACGTCCCCCACAGCTGCTTCCTCATCTGCAAGGGGGTCATGGAAGTGCGTTCGGTGGGATTGGGTTTGCCTGTGAGTGACAGACATCTCAGAGGAACACTGCAACATTTTGCACATTAAAACGTTGCATCACACACACACACCAGCCCTGTCTTTCTCATGCAGGTACAGGAGACCAGAGGTGGTATGGCATCTCCACAATCACCAAGCCCCTTCCTTCTGTCCCTCCAGCATCTGTAACTGGTGGTTTCCACCTCAGGGTCCAGTATGGCTGCTTTTGCTCCAGCCATTTGGTTCACATTCCAGCTATTAGAAAGCAAGGAGGAGCCAAGAAGAGAAAAATCTCCTGCTTCCATCCCATTTGTCAGAACTTAGTTATATAACGCTCCTTGCTGCCTAGGAAGCTGGGAAATGTAGTCTTTCTCTCCAGGAGACAAATATGTGCCCCCAGAGGGGACCATACCCCAGCTAGAGAAGTGTTGCGTTATCCTCTCCTGTTTACCAGTCATCATCTGAGCCACATACAGGGCCAGAGAGGCAACGCTTGGTCTCCTTGAGCCACTGACTTTATATCAGGGGTCTGCAGCTTCAGCATTTCAGCCATTGATACCTCTGTACCTTTGAAGTCGAAAGAAAGACTCCAGGTAAGGACATTAAGAAATACATGTGTTGTTTACTTCCACCATCAATCTATGAAAGGAGCTTTAATACCCCTAAAGCAGAAAGGTCGGTTCCATATCAGAATTAATACAACCATTCACTCAAAAATTGATATTGAATAGCACAAAAGTGGGAACCATGCAAATGCCCATCAACTGACGAATGGATAAACAAAACGTGGTACAGCATGTTCATACGATGGAATGCTATTTGTCAATGAAAGGGATGGAGTACTGATGCTACAAGATGGATGAAGCTTGAAAACGTTATGCTAAGTGAAAGAAGTCAGTCACCAAAGCCACAAGTTGCATGACTCCATTTATGTGAAATGTCCAGGATGACCAATCGACAGAGATGGAAGGTAGGTTGGTGGTTGCCAGGGGTTGGGCTGGGGCTGGGGAGCAATGGGGATGGGGTTTCTTTTGGGGGTGATGAAATGTTCTAAAAATGATGGTGGTGATGGTTGCACCACACTGAATTTACTAAAAACCATTGACTTGTACACTTTAAATGAGTGAATTTTATGGTGTGTTATTTATATCTCAATAAAATTGATGTGTATATTTTTAAAAGTAAATATTTTGAGCACCTGGCATGTCCCAGGTATCGTTCTAGGCAATGAGGACCCAGCAGTGAGTAAAACAGACCAAAAAAAAAAATGCCTGTCGTCATGGAGCCACATTCTCATGGGGGAGACAGCAATAGACTAGGTAAATGGGTAAAATAAAAAGTCTGGCAGATGATAAGTGCTATAGAGAAGAATAAAGGAGGGAAAGGGGACAGGGAAGTGCTATTTTAAGTAGGGTGAGCCAGGCAGTGCTCTCCAAGGTGACCTTCGAACAGAGACCAGAAGGAAGCCAGAGGAGCAAACCATGCGAGGATCCAAGGGAAGAATGTTCCAGAAAGATGCAGCAGCAAATGCAGAGGCCCTAAAGGGGCAAAGGGCTCAGTGTGTTGGAGACACAGGAACATGCCAGGGAGGCTGGGCAGGTGAAAGCTGGCAGGAGACGCTCCTGGAGCACACCTGGCAGCCACGGCCAGGAGTCTGGTCTTTATTCTAAAGGTGCCCCTCGATGCCATTAGAGAGTTTAAGCAGGACAGTCAGCAATAGCCTTCCTTTAAATAGAATCAATTTAGCTTTAGAAAAATCTTGTCCCATCATCCTTATTTTTCTCGTTCCACAGTGGACCAGTGAAAACTCAAGCTCCTTTAGTGCACTGGTGTTGGGGAATCGTGGCCATTTAAGACATGAGCCAAGGCACGTGTCTGCGGGAAAGAGGGGGATGGATGGGGAGAGTCGGCAGCGTGATACCCTCTCGCCCTGGGACCTCCCCTTGGACCTCAGAGAGGCCTGAGTGGCCTGGGAGAGACCAGGCAGACGGACCCCCATTATGCAAACCTATGAAAGTGGCCCTTGGGGCATCTGGATCCTTGCAAGGATCAGGGTCTCTGGGTGACACTATTTCAGGTGTTCTGAGGGCTGACCACTGTGGGAGAAATGCTGGTTGCTGGCCAAGAGCCAAACCCCAGCCTCCTTGCTGGAAGAACCCTGGTTTCCTTCAGATATCAGGGAGCCGTATGCTCAGAGAAAATGGGCCCAATCTCCAAATCAAGACCTGAGGGCTAGCCCAATGTAGGTGTCAGTCCTCTCTAGCCAGCAGTTGGGCTAGTGGTTGTCATATGACCCAGTACAGGACAATGAGATGGTCAGGGAAATCTGTGGGGAGCTTCAGAAATATGAGAGAAGTTCCTCCTTCCTCCGTCTCTTGGAGCTGTCATGTGAGAACATGGCCATGGCAGCCATATTGTGATCATGAGGACAAGAGAATCTCAGAGAAACCCACCAAGAACACTGAGACCTCTGAGCTGCTTCTGTGACACACCCTGGCATCGCCTACTTTGAGATTTTGTGTTAAATGAGATAATAAATGTCATTACTGTTTGGACTCTACTTAGAAGCCATATACCACAGTGGCTAAGGCTCTGCCTCAGTCTCAATCTCTGCTGAGCTACTTGATACCAGGGTGATCTGGGGCATCCCTCTGTGGCCCAGCTTCTTCATTTGTAAAGTAGGGTTAATGGATAATAATAACATCTCCCTCATAGGGTTTTTGTGAGCATTAAATGAGTTAATACTTTCATTCACAACCAATGGAAGAGATGGAAGAATGCATACCGAGTGAGCTTCATCATAGAGTTTCCTGGAGGAAGGAGAAACTAGCCCAGACCATGAGGAGGCAGAGAAAGGGACACTGGACCTGGGCATTGAATGGCGGGAAGGAGTCCATCATGCAGGAAAAATGATGGCTGGAGTTGGAGAAGCGGTCCAAGCAGCGCAAGCAGCATGAACAAAGGCCCTGTGTCAGCTACCTGTTGCTGTGTAACAAACAACCCCCAAATGTGGTGGTTTGAAATGCAATTGTATTATTTCTCACAGCTTTGTGGGTGGGCAGGGGCTCAGCTGGATGGTTCTTCTGCTCGTCTTCCTTGGGGCTCTCGTGTGGTGCAGTCAGATGTCAGGTAGGGCTGCAACATTGAAGATGGTGCCTTGGCAGGGATGACTGACAGGCTGTGCTTGGCTGGGACATGGGGACAGCTGAGCCGCTCTCTCTCCATGTAACTTCAGGGCTTTAGAGCCTCCACGTGGCACCTCCACATCTTATCTCCTGCAGGGTGGCAGGGCTGTCTGCATGTGGCTCAGGGCTCCCAAAAGTGCAGAAGCGGACACTGCCCACCCTCTAGAGGCTTGGGCCTGGAATTGGCATCACTCCTGCCACCTTCTGCTGATAAATGTGAGTCGCAAGGTGCAGCTCAGAGTCAGGGCGGAAGGGGACTGTGCCAGGACGTGAAGACCAGGGAGGGGGTTCACTGGGGGCCATCTTTGGGAACCAGCTACCATTGGGCCAGAGGTTGGAAAGTCTTTCCCTGAAATGTAGGGATTTTCTGGTGGGTGATGAGGCAGAAAAGCAGACAGGGGAAAGGTCAGACCCATGTTTCCATGCCCAGCAATCTGCAAGCTCGTGGGGGAGGAGATGCACCCCTCTTTCTGGAAAAGAGGGAACACTCAGAATTCTGGCAACTCTCTTTGAAACCCAGAAATGCCATCAGTTGTCTGTCTCCCCAGAGGCGGGTGGTGGGCAGGGACTTCAAAGCGCATCGAGGACCAGCTCCCAGCAAGCCCTGTGCCAGAGGGGCCGGCACTCTCCCTCGAAGGAGGGCGCTTGGCAGGTGTTGTCCTGTTTGGAGGCTCAGAGGCCACAGCAGAAACTGAGACCTCAGGAGCCTCTAAAACAGCCTTTTACGTCCTGAAGATAAAACTCAAGTCAGCTGCTCCCTTGCTTGAAACCCTTCAATGCCTTCGACATAAAATCCAAACACCTCCCCACAGCCGTCGCCTACAGGATTTTCTCTTCCCCTGTTTTCTCTCCTCCCCACAGCCCTCGCCTACAGGATTTTCTCTCTTCCCCTGTTTTCTCTCCTCTTCTTGGCCTGCTTTTGCCCTCACATGCTCTGCCCTGGCCACACCTGCCATCTTCCATCTCCTTCAACCCTCACTCCGGCCCCAGGGCCTTTGCACCTGCTCTCCCTTTAGCTTGGAAAGTTCTTCCCCACACCCTTTTATGGCTTGCCGATTACTCTGGTTTAACACTCACCTGTGTGATCTCTGTCTCAGGGAGTTCTTGATCTGAAGTTGCTGCCCCTCCTCCCCATTAGTCTTGCTCATGCTTTTGCTTATTTCCTTCACGATTATTGATATTAGATTATTCCTAAATGTCTCTGCTTACTTCTCCCATTTGAGTGTGAGCTCCAGGAGGGTGCGTTGGCATCACCACTCCTGCATCCCCAGCATGCAACCCCAGCTTGGCACCTAGTGGGTGCTCAGGAAGGATGTGTGAAGTGACCAAATGGCCTTTTCCTCATCTCGGGAGAGTCTGTCCTTTACCTGAACAGTGAGAGTAGTGAAGGATTATAAGCGGGGGAGTGACATGGTCAGACTTGTGCCTTGAACAGGCTACCCTGGCAGCTGGGGAGGTGAGATTAGAGGAAGGATAAAACTGAGGGAGGGAGGCCAGAGAGGAGGCAGACGAGATCAGGAAGGGGTGGACACGGCCGATGGAGGGGAGGTGGGAGAGACATCAGTCCCCAAAAGGCAGGAGAGCTGGATTACAATGAAATGTTAGGGGAATTGGTTAATTAGCTCTTGATCTCTGTGGCTTTGATTCCCTCCTTTTGCTGACTCGCGCTTTTCTGTTACATCTTGGAGTCCCAGGCTCCTCGGGGCGGGGGGGGGGTGGGGGGGTGGGTGGGGAAGACCTTAGTTTGCCTCTAATTGCTCTGCTGGAAGCCTGTGCCTGCGTCCACCCTCGCTCTGCATTTCATCGTTGCTTGACCGATCCTGGGAGTCAATGGCTTTGGCAAAGTTCAGGCCACAAAAGGGCTGACTGGACCACACGCAGGCTTAAGTGTCTCCCTCTGTGGGGACCCTCTGGTGACACCCGCATTTCCTCCCAGGGAGGGAGCCCAAGACACCATGCCAGGGCTTAGCACAGAGCATTACATGTAGTAAACACTCCAAAATGTTAGTCACAGATGGGTAGGGGTGGCCAAATAGTGAGTAGCTTGATGAGGGGGTGAGTGGGTGGGTGGATGGGTGGATGGATAGGTGAGTGGGTAGGTGAGTGGTGGATAAATGCATGAATATTTGAGCTGGATGAGTGACTGGCGGGGGGGATGGATGGATAGGTGGAAGAGTGATTAGTTGGGTAAGTGACTGGGGATATGGGTGGATAGATGAGTGGGTGAGTGGGTAGATAGATGGGTGAGTGGAAAGACAGATGGTGTATGCACGGGTGGATGGATGGATAAATGGGTAGGTGGATAAATGAGTGGGTGGAAAGATGGATAGTGGGTAGAAAGTGTGAATGAATAGAAAGAAAGATGAATGAGTGAGTGGGTGAGTGCATGGATGGACAGGGGAGTGGGTAAACCCGTGAGTGTTTAGTTGGATGGTTTGGTGGCTCAGTATATGGGTGGATGAGTGGACGGTTGGGTTGATGGGTAGGTGATGGGCAAAAGATGGATAGAGGAACGGATAAATGTTTCGGTTGGTCAGAAAACCAGGAACCTGAGCCCAGAAACCCAGGGCTTAATGAAGCCCATCAGGCTAGCATAGGACAGGCAGTAGAATCAGACATCTGGTCACTCAAGGATCATCCAACAGTTCATAGGTCTTGTTTATATTAGAGTAGTCAACCTAAGGATGAGAGACCTGAAAGAATTTTGAATGAGGCCAGACACATGCAAAGCATTTAGTACTGCGTCTGGTATACGGTAACTGCTCAGTCGACGTTAGCTGCTGTTATCGCGGCTGTTAGTATGGCCACTACTGTTGTATTAATGAGTACTTCCGAGTGCAAGGTAGGGTGCTCAGTCCTCGTATGCATGATCTCATTATTTCCCCCAGCGACTCTGGGAGGTAGATTCTATCATTAACCCTGTTTTACTCATGATCGTGATTATTATTATTGGGTGTGACAAAAAAGGAATGGGTGAGAAGAATGGAATCCAAGCTGATGGAAAAATCCCTGGGTTCGGAGGGAGCTGGAGGTTTGTCCGGGCGAGACCAGGGCAAAGAGCAGTTGTCCTGAATGACATCCACTCAGAGATCTGATGATTTCCCTTGAGCCTTCCGGGACCCCTGTAACCACCCTCGTAAAGCAATTATTCCTCCCCAGGGGTCCGTGGGAGAGAGGGGGAGGGGAGTAATTGGTCTCGCTCAGTGCCCAGAAGTGCCGAGAAACCCGAGCAGGACACTCAGTGGGATTATAAATAAATGATGGCTGGTATTATGGATTCCAAGAAAAAAATCTGACTTCCAATGGACCCGTCTCTTGCCAGCACAGTGTAGAGGGGACTCAGCTGTGCTTACATGGATGAATTGGTCCAACTTGACCTCACTCAGCCTCAGGGAAAAATCTCAACACCTCTCACCGGGAAGTTTGCCGAGGGGCACTGAGCAGAAGACATTTAGAGAGAGCACTGGCCTGGGAGTCAGGTGACCTGGCCCACTCACTGGTTAACCATTGGGATGCTGTTCCCCTCGATGAGCTTTCTCATTTTCCCGTCTGTAAAATGAGGTGGTTATACTTGAGTTCTTATTGCAGGGCCCCTTCTCTATAGGACATTCTGAATTTTATTACTCTTTTTGTCCTGTTTCCTATAAGTACATTTTCTTTTTGCCCTGTTTCTTTTAAGTGCATTATAAGGAAAGGGTAAACTTCTTATTAGTGGAGAGAGAATTGTATCATTTGGGATTTTTGGGGACATAAATGATAAAATCACAGTTCAGTCTGGCTGGATAAACAAGGGTATTTACTAGCTCACATAACTGGAAAATCCAGGGGTACTGCCTTCAGGCATGGCTGGATCCAGGAGCTCTGATGACTTTGTCAGGACTTAGTATCTCAATCTCTGGGCTCTACTTTCCCCTGTATTGGCTTTATTTCTAGGTAGTCTCTCTTATGATGGCAGAAAATTCTGAGAAATGAAGGCCAGATGCTTTCAAATAATGTATAGTCTTTTCATTCAGAAAATAAAAATTCTAAAACAGGCACTGTGCAGAGTCTGGGGAAATTGAGAGAAGCAAGACAACCTCTTTGGACTTTCTTGGCCTTTGTATGCAAGGAGCACAGACTTAAATTTATGCCAAGATCAGACAAGTGACATAAACGAGAACAGTGGCTTGAGTGAGGGACATTAGGGAGAAGTGGAGACTAGAATAAAGTAGAGAGCACATCTTGCCTAAAGAGGGCAGCCGGGACTCGAGGGCAGCCACTACTCTGTGCCAGCCGTAACTGCCGTGTTACACAGGAATATGGGCCCAGTGTTAAGCATCTCCTGTAACTTTCCAAGAGAAGCCAGAAAACTAGATTTTTATGTAAACTCTTTTGATGTTTAAATATTAACTCAAATTAAAAAAAAATACTGTAATAGCCAAACAACACAAGTCCACAGATTATCGGCTCACGACCTTTGCCATTTGGCATAAGGGATTGCCCAGAGGGCTGGAACACCGCCTACATCCTAGGCATTTCTTTTGAAAAGATATACACAAATATCAGTTTATCTGACTCGAGACTGTGAATGACCTCAGGGGGTATTCGTGCACACCTGCCCCACCCTCATAACAGGACTGAATGGCCCTGACGTCAGAGATGTGTCTAACTCATAAGTTTCTTATATGCCTTCATAGAAGAGGATTTATTTATTCATTCAACAAATCTTTATTGAGCAGTCACTCTGTGTCTGGCATTGTGCTGGGTACCATGGGAACAGTGTGGCAGACACTGTTAGCTGCCTACCCACCTCAGTCTCCACTTCTTCCTTGTTAAACTTCAATTTTGTAAGGTCAGTAACGAACCAGCCATATGGGGTGAACCCTGTTCCCTTCGCCAGTGATTGGTCTAAGAGTGGCCGTGTGACCCGTGGTAGGGAATTTGGCAGTGGGTGGGGAGATTATGAAAAAAAGAGCGAAGCATGAGAGGAGGATTATTTTTGGCCACCTTGGCCATCTCCTTTTTCTGCCTTTGAATATGGTTTTTTGGAAACTGATGTCTAGAGTGGAGGCAGCTATTTTGTGACTATGAGGCAACAAGCCTGGGACAAAGAGCCAATGCAATGAAGAAGGCCGAGCAAAAGGATGGAAGAAATCTGGGTCCTTAATAACATCGCTGAGCTGCTAAATCAACTCTCATATGACCCTCCTCCTGATTTTTTATCTGAGGTGACTAAATATCCTTATTCTGTAAGCACGTTAGTTAAGTATTCTGTTACCTGAGATGAGCAAGACCTCAAGCTCCTCCCCGTGGGTAACCCACAATTTATCAGATAATGGGAGCTACCAATGAGTAAGTGCTTTCTATAAATTCCTCATGATAACCCTATAAAGCAGATACTCTCTGTTCCCATCCCCATTTTACAGAGAGAAATTGAAACCCAGGAAGGTTAGACCCACTTGCCCAAGGTCACTCTGCAAGTGAGTATTGGCACCAGTCATTCTGACTCTAGAACGTGCTCTCTGAGCCACTGGGCGACACTGCCTTCCCGAATACGTTTGCACTGAATCCGTGTTGAGTGAATGAATGGACAAGTAGTAGCAAGAGAGCTGTGTGCTGAAAAGCGACAGAGCTGTTCCCACTGTCCAAGATCCAGGAGTAGCCGGATGTTCTTTAGTTGAGCCTGGAGCTAGACTTTGCAGGAATCAGAGCCTCAGAGGGAAGACTCTGAATGACGTGGACTATCCGGCACTGGCCGTGAGATCGTCCAGCCATCCCCCCCACTGTGACCCCAGTGTCAGCCCTATGACCTCCGGTCTGGACAACTGCAGAAGCCTCATCATGGGTCTTCCTGCTGCCACCCTTTGTCCCCAACTCTCCGTCATGCACACAGCCGTTGGAGGGATCACTTCAAAACATGTACCAGCACATGGGACTTCTCTGCTTAAAGCTACCGTGGCTTCCCATCACGGTTGGAAAAAGTCACACTTGTTCCTTAACCCTGAGTATGAAATCCCAGCAAGGCCCCTCATGGCTTGGTCCTGTCTGCCTTGCTACCTTCCCTTATTAGGGTTTTCCTCTTTTCGTTTGCACCGTAGGGCTTTTGCTCTTTCCGTTTCCCCTGCCTGTACCTCCTTCCTGCGAACTTCACACGTCTGTCTTCTCCCTGCCCGCAGGTTCCCAGCTTAGACATCTCACCTCCCCCAGGAAGCCTTGCCTGCCTGACCATCCTGTCTGAAGTGGCTGCTGCCTCTCTCAGGCATGCTCCATCCCTCTCTCTTGTTTACTTTTCTTCATGGCGTTTGTCATAATCCGAATGATCTGGTTTATTTATTTACTTGTTTATTAACTGTATCCCCCACCAGACTATAAGGCCATGAGCACAGGGCCTGCCTGTTTTATCCTCACTGTTTCTCCAATGTCTTGAGTAGTGCCTGGCACATATTATTGGTTGAGAATTGAGCATTTTGAGACCGGGAAATACCTTCACTTTCTAGTAAATTAATCTAGGGTTTCTCAACCTTGGCACTATTGACATTCAGGGCTGGAGAATTCTCTATTGAGGGCTCTGTCCTGTGCTTTGGAGGATGCTTAGCCGCATCCCTGGCCTCTTCCCATGAGATGACGGCACCTTGGACAAGGGTCATGGTGATGGAGGTGATGAGAAGTGAACAGGTTAAATATATATAATAATATCATGTGCAACTCAAAGGAAATGAATCCCTTAATTTTAGAAATGAAGAAGGGAGCTAGAGAGGGGAAGACCTTGCCTTGGGGCCCTGTGGCTTGTTCACAGCGTTTCTCCTGCAGAGCGGGGGCTCCCTGTGCATCCCCAGCACCTGTTTACCTATCACGCAGCAAACATGTGTCTGAAAGAATAAATGAGTAACCGTGGGGCCCAATATGGCATCCTTAGGGAAGCCTGCTCATTCTCCGGGTAAGCCCTTTAAAGGGTTCTATATTCATTGCTGGGGATTATGTGACGGATTCTGTCTCCCCCACTGGACAGGGAGCTCCAGGAGAAGACAGGAGCTTTAGTTCCTTCACTGAGCCTGGCACAAGGCCTGGCACACAGGAAGCTTTCCATAACCAGCTGTCCAAGGTAACGTGAATGAATGAATGAATGAATCACCAGGCTATACAAACCAGCTCACCTCACCCTTTCTTCCCCTCACCTTGTGTTTTTCCTCTTAGCAGTTGTCACCAGCTGCCACTTTGCCTATTTATTTGTTGATGTATTCACTGTCCACCTTCCTCCACTAGAATCCAGAATTCCATTCTCAAATTAGATTTTAGAATCTAGAATGGAAGCTCCTGAAAGCAAGGGCTGTTTAAAATTGCAGCCTGCCCCCGCCCCCACCCCGCCTCTATCCTTCTTCTCTGCTTCATTATCCCCACAGCGCTTATCACCGTCCGACATATTCTTTGACTTTCTTGGTTTGGGTCTGTCTCTAGCCGGCTCCACGAGGCCAGACGTTTATGTTTGGTTTACAGCTGTATCTCAGAGGCTTATCCTAGTGCCCTGCGCACAGTAGGCGCTCAACTCACGTTGTTGACCGGACCAAGGAAGGCGAGATTGCAAGGCAGTCAAGGGAGGGAGCCCAGGTGGGAAGGGGCGGACGGCCGGGCGCATCTCCTTCGCCCAGACCCCCAGCCCGCCCCCAGCCTCACGAGCAGGCTGCGCCGGGCAGGCAGGAGTTAAGCGGCGCGCGCGCTTCCGACCCGCAGGTGGCGCCGTCCCGCCTCGGTGCCCGACTCCGGGCGCTCCGAAGTGCGGGACAGAATCGCAGCGAGCGCGGAGCTGAAGCTCAGTCCCGACTTGTTGATCTCGCTCAAGCAGCCGCCGCCGCCGCCGCGGGAGCAGGAGGAGGAGGAGGTGGAGCGGGAGGAGCCGCCCGATCGCTGTCCTGCCACCCGCTCCCCCGGCGCCCGCCCGCGCCCCTAGCCTCGGAGAGCGCGCCCCGGCCCCGCGGCGCCTGCAGCCCCGGCGCGTCGCCTGCCCGGCCGGCGTAGGCCGGGCCCAGCCCGGCCCCGGGTCCGCCGCTGCCCGCGGGCGGGGGCGCCCGGGCGGCCGCGGCGATGCGCGGTCCCTGGCCCCGGGAGGCGGCCGCCCTGGGGGTGAGTGTTGCGGCGCGCGGCTCGCGGCGGGTGCGCAGGGGAACACGAGCAGGGGACTCGCCTGCTGCAGCTCGGCCTGTTGGTCTACCCGGGCTCCGCGGATCCAGGCTTGGGGGGCGGGCAAGGGCTGGGGCCTGGAGAGGCGCGCGATCTCCATTCCGGGGCGAGGGGAGAGGGCGTGAGCTTCATTTGCCGAGGGGCTCAGAGGAGCCCCCGAAATCACCAGTGCGCGGCGGGAGGAGGGCGCATTTTGAAAAGGCCAGAAAATTCAGCTCGTTTCCCCGCCTCCCACCTCCCCCACCCCTTCCCTTCCAAGCCCCGGGAAAGGCGCAGAACCCGGAGTTATAAAAAGCCATCGCAGGAGAGGAGCGAGGAGGAGGAGGACGAGGAGGAGGAGAAGGGAGGAGAAGGGGGCGGGGAAGGAGCGAGGGGAGGACGGAGCAGGTGGATCCCCAGGGCTCTGCACGCCCCTCCTGCGCTGGGGTAGGGGGCGCAGAGGGAGGGGCGGGACCCCGCGCAGAGCTTGACTTTGCGTCTTCAGGGCACAGCTCGTCGCCAGAGCGACCTCAAAGATGTTCCCGTGGCTTGGGGAGAAGGGTCGCTCCGGGACAGCGGGGCTGTAGTGACCACCTCGTCTAATGTGACCTCTGACAAGTGGCCTCCTGAAACCCCCAAGAATTCCCCCCAAATCTTTTAAGATTTAGAAAAAGCAAACCCGCTGCCGCCCCCCCTCCCCCCAGCTCTCAAACCCTAATTATCTCAGAGCGGGGGAAGGAAAAGATAAGAAGTCTCAAAAAAAAAAAAAAAGTTTCTCGTGCAGCGCCCCTTTCTTCCCATTGCGGGGCCAGGTTAGGGACTCGACCCAGAGAGCAGCGAGTTTCAGCACTCGAGGGGGCGGACAGCTCCCTGGGCGGTGGGTCGGGTCGGGGCCGCAGGAGCCCGGGTGGGGCCTCCCGGGCCCCCGGGGAGCCTCTTGGGGGCTATCTCCCCGCCCGGAAGGGCGGCCCCTCCCTCCAAACACCGGGTAGGGCGGACTTCAGCACCTGCTGGAGGGACAGCACCCGGCCATTCTGCCCCCTGAGCCGCTTAAGCGCTGGGAAGGTCAAGGCGGGCTGGGGCCCCGGCGGAGAGGTGGGGAGGGGCCGCGCCCTGTTTGCTGACATGCGTCCGCTTTCTGCCTCGCAGCCGTCGGGATGGAGGTGAGAAGACGGCCGTGACGCGTGCCTGCGAGGCCCCCTGCACCCCCAGCAGCCCACAGCGCTCCCTGCCCCCCTCCCCCGCAGCAGCCGGCCTTGCCGTCCAGTGACAGCGGCCTGGGGGGGCAGGGGGGGCGGGGGCGGCCGGACCAGCGATGCCGGCGGGCATGACGAAGCATGGCTCCCGCTCCACCAGCTCGCTGCCGCCCGAGCCCATGGAGATCGTGCGCAGCAAGGCGTGCTCGCGGCGCGTCCGCCTCAACGTCGGGGGGCTGGCGCACGAGGTGCTCTGGCGCACCCTGGACCGCCTGCCCCGCACGCGGCTGGGCAAGCTCCGCGACTGCAACACGCACGACTCGCTGCTCGAGGTGTGCGACGACTACAGCCTCGACGACAACGAGTACTTCTTCGACCGCCATCCGGGCGCCTTCACCTCCATCCTCAACTTCTACCGCACAGGGCGGCTGCACATGATGGAGGAGATGTGCGCGCTCAGCTTCAGCCAAGAGCTGGACTACTGGGGCATCGACGAGATCTACCTGGAGTCCTGCTGCCAGGCCCGCTACCACCAAAAGAAGGAGCAGATGAACGAGGAGCTCAAGCGAGAGGCTGAGACCCTGCGGGAGCGGGAGGGCGAGGAGTTCGACAACACGTGCTGCGCCGAGAAGAGGAAAAAGCTCTGGGACCTGCTGGAGAAGCCCAATTCCTCTGTGGCTGCCAAGGTGAGTACAGCATCTGGGGGCTGCTGGGCTTGGGGCTCTGCCTGCGTCCCCACAGTGAGGACCACAGCTGGGGGACTCTGGTTTAGTTCCCAAATGTGGAGACCACAAAGGGAGAGGGGCTATGGCCAAGACCTCAGAGGTGAGGACCAGCTCCTTCAGACTGTTCCTAAGTGGCATTGGTCACCCCATCCTTTTATTATTCAATACTTTATACCCCAACTCTGTTGGAGAAAAGGATTTGCAGAGACATAAGAACCCACAGCAAGAGGATGAACACTACAATTAAGAAAGAGAGCAGAGAGGGACAGTAAAGCCTTGCTGGCACGGAGCAGAGTTGAGTTTGGTCTGTTTTACCTAATGCCCCCTTGTGAAGTCCCAGACCCAGGCTGGAGGGGTCGCCCTGCAATTTTGTTACTTATCCCTATATTTATAACCCCACTTTGCCCCAAGAAAGGAAAGAGAGCAGCTTACAGACATGCTTGGAGGACATCGAGATATAGGCAGTTGTAAGAAAGAAAAGTAAGAAAAATGAGGCAGAGGGGCTCTGGAGGGGTGGGCGTGGGTGTGCGTGACGCCTGCAGCTGGCCCTGGGTGCTTGTGGGCGAACAGTCACCCCTGGTTTGTTCTTTCTTTCTTTATTTGGTGAGTTTATTCCAAGAAGGGTTTGATGCAGCTTGTAGAGATGCTTTGGCTGTGAGAAGAGGATGTAAATTTCAAAATAGGGGAGAAAAATGAGACAATGTGAAAAATAAGGCAGGAGAAGGAGGCAGGAATGAGTTCGATCCCACCGGGTGAGCCAGGGAGTCCTGTGTGCTGCCGGGTAAAGGCACAGGCTGGAAGGGACTGAGAGACCTGGGTGGGGGCCAGGCCAGGACTGGAGGTCGTCGGTTGAGCCACTTCTCTGTAAGGGGCCGGGATTCAGGGATGCCTCGGAGCCATGGGGGCCTGACTTGATGTGGCCAACATGCTGGGTGTCGGGAGTAAATGCCAACACAGTGTGTTCAGCGATGTAAAAGATGTGATGTGCGGCCCTAGGGGAGCCTGGAAAAGAAAGGTGTTGATGTCAAAATCTAGGAAGACCGATTTGGGAAAGACATGTTCTCTCTCTGAGACGGGGGCCAAAAATGGAGGGGGGGGGCAGGTAAATGTGTCTGTGGTGGAAGAAAGGGGGAGGAGGAGGTCTGCGTACCGCCACGATGCGTCAGCTAGGGCTGCCTTGTGTCCAGCCTGGCCTCTCATTGTGGGATGCCCCTGGCTCAGCTGGCCCTCACTGAAGGCCCACCTGCAGGGCCGGGTCTGAAGGGCCCTTTCCCCAGGAGAGGCCTCTGAGAGTGGATGCAGGAGGGGGTGCTGGCGCCAGGGTGGAGGGAAACCCGTTGGTTTTCTCTCTTCCCTGTGGACCCTGAAGAGGACCTAGAGGTCGCTCGGCCTGGTTTCCTCTTCTGAGGCTGCGGGCTGCCTCTGGCCGTAATCCTGCCCCAGGTTCATGTCTACGGAGCCTCCCTCTTACAGAGTCACTCGCCCTTAACCGGCTTAGGATCAACAGACTTATTTTGCTATTTCCAGGCCTGACATGAGTTCCTCCCCTCCACACCCCAGTTGGGCCCAGACACGACTCTCCCTCCTCCCCGCTGTGTCCCTAAAACACGAGTGAGGGGCAGGGGAGGGGAGGGTGGCCCTTCCGAAGAAGCAGGCTGGCACTGGCAGCAAGGCAGGGGGGCCCAGGCTTGCAAAAAGTGGTGTTTGGAAATAAACAGCCTCATTTCTCCCTCGGGTTAATCCGCTTGCAGGGACAAGCTTCGTGACCTCTCTGTGATCCCAGGCTCAGGCTGCCAGCTCACATTCCTGGCAGATGGACGGTCTAGGATATTCTGCAGCCAGAGCTGACATGGGGAGACAGGCAGGCAGGCTCATTTGCCCTGAGGAGAGACATTCTGACTGCCATTGACCAAGTATCTACTGTGTACAAAGTGTAACAACACAATTAGTCCTCATGTCAACTCTGTATTATTATCCCACCTTTCACTAATAGGGAAACTCAGAGCGGTTAAGTGATCTGCCTAAGATCACACAGCAGGCAAACAGAAGTAGCCAGAAATTCAAGCCCAAGTGTGATTTTGAAGACCCTATTCTTTCTGTATGATTAAGTGCCACAGTCTCCCTGCTTCTGCTTTTTCCCCTGCAATCCATTCCCCACACAGCAGCCAGAGTGAGCTTTTCAAAATGTAAATTGGATCACATTTTTCATCTGCTTAAAATCCTCCAGAGGTTTCCCATCACGCTCAGAATAAAATCCAAACCCTTCACACGGCATGCCAGACCCCACTGAACCCGGCCTCCGTGACCTCTCTGAGCTCATCTCTTCTGCTCTCCTCTGGTTCACCTGGCTCCAGCTCCACCGACCTCCTTGCTATTCTTGAAACAGGTCAGGCTGTAAGCCACTGCAGGACCTTTGCACTTGCTGTTTCTGCTGCCTGGAATGCTCGTCCTCAGTTTGTCCCATGGCCGGCCGCTCCTCCTCATTCCTCATTTGAGCAGGCCCCTGCCCAGATGTCCCCTCCCCAGAGAGACTTTCCCCGACCCTGTCTAAAACAGCTGCTCTCCCCTCCTCTCCATCGCATTGCACGGTCTGTCCCACATAGGTTGTAAGTGCCATCTGAAATTATATTTGCTTCCCTGTGTGTCTCTGTCTCTCCCCCACAAAAATACAAGCGTCATAAGTTGTGTTCTCTGCTCTGTTCCCAGCACCCACCGTGGTGCAGGCCTGGAGGAGCGCTGACTGATTATGTGTGGAATGAACGCATGGAGCGAGCCATCAGTCAGCTGCTGTGTCTCAGGGCCTGGGGATCTGTCACTCCTTCCTCACTGCCCACCTGCAACCCAGGTCCCTGTGTCCCTCCTTCAATGGTCTGCACTTCACCCACGCTCCATCCCCCAGCCTGGACGCTTTGCTCATCACAACAGCGAGGCCTGTGGAAATTTCTCAGAGACCATAGGATGAGACAGTCAAACGGAGGATCATTTCTGGTTGGCCATGAGATATGGAAATGGCCATCGCTCATGTATATAAGAGCCAGGACAGACCCGGTTCCAGGCCCGCTTCCACCACCTCCCCAGTTTCTGGCCTTAGGCACATTCTTCACCTCCCCAGGCCCCAGCCTCTCACCTGTAAAATGTAGGTAAGAGGCCATCACACAGTCGGGTTTGTCGAACTTCAGCGTGGTGCCTAGCACATAGTAGGTGGGGCTTATTGTTATAAATAATAAAGAGCAGAGTCCTTCCCCTGTGGCTGGGTGGGCTGAGTCGTGGCAGACCCTTTCCTTCTGACAACAGAACCGGGAGGCTGAGCTGACGCTGTTAATAATTGATGGGATGTTCTGGCAACATGAAGACAAGCCAAAGCGCAGGCCCCAGCCTTCGCCATCAGTGGAGTTAAAATCAGAATCCATTAGGCAAAAGGCTGTGGGATTGGCTCTTGTGTGGAAGCTGGAGTCAGCCCCATCCGCGGGACAGGGCTGCTGACCGGGCCACCGCTGGGTTTCCGCTTTCTCAGAAAATCTACAGGCTTTTCTCAGTGGGAGAGAGGGGGAACTAAATTGCCGTCTGGGAGAGTCTGTGCACAGGGTTAAGGCCCTAAGATAATTTCCTAATGTCCAGAGTGGCTTTTGTTTATTGTGCCGGGCACTGATTAGCGACACTTTATAAGCACTGTCTCGTTGAGATCCCCTCAGTAGTCTGCCAGTTTGGGCTGCAAGTAATAGAATAGAAAACTCAAAGTGGCTTCTGTCAGGAAGAAGTTGCATCATTTCACATAACAGGAAGTTCCAAGGTAGCTGGTTTCGGGTTATGGCTCCATCACGCCGTCAGGATTCTAGATTCTAGGTTCTACATTCTTTCCGGAGGAATCTTTCTGTTCCTTCAATTCCTGCAGGTGGCTTGGTCCTCATGCTTGATGCCTCATGTCACAAGATGGCTACCCAGTTCCAGCCTTCAAATGTAGACACATGATGGCCAACCAGTGAAGAGGGGCATTTCCTCCTATGAGCAATTTTTTTTTAAAGATTGGCACCTGAGCTAACAACGGTTGCCAATCTGCTTTTTTTTTTTCCTTCTTCTTCTTCTCCCCAAAGCCCCTCCCGAGTACATAGTTGTGTATTCTAGTTGTGAGCGCCTCTGGTTGTGCTATGTGGGATGCCGCCTCAGCATGGCTTGATGAGCAGTACCATGTCCTTGCCCAGGATCCGAACTGGTGAAACCCTGGGCTGCCGAAGTGGAGCGTGCGAACTCTACCACTCGGCCACGGCCGGCCCCGTATGAGCAATTCTTTTCCCAGAGAGCCAAGCCTTTCCCAGGAGCCCAACGGACAGATTTCTTTCTAAATCCCGTTGGCTGGGATCAGGTCACATGCTCGCGCTCCAGCCGCAGGGGAGCCTGGGAAAGCAAGTGTCAGCGTTTTCAGCTGCGGGGGCAGGGGGTGGGGGGATAGCTTTAATGAGCCGTATGAATACTCTTTTACAAAGAGGAAGTGGGGGCTCTGAGGTGAGGTCACATGCTGCAGCTCACACAGCTAAGTGTTAGGTAACTGTTTGTCGAGGGTTGAAAACCACAGAACCACGGGTTCTGGACGCGGGTTGGTCTGCTTCCCAAGCCTGTGTTTGTTAATCCTGGGATCTCCGGCAGATTGCTCAAGCTCCTTGAGCTTCAGGGAGCTCGTCTGCCAGTGGTGATAACAGCGGTGTCCACCTCTCAGGGCTGTTTTTGATGATTCGATGAGATTTCAGATGTGAATGTAATTTGCAAATAGAAATACTTTATAAATGTACGTTACTATTATTATTATTAAAATATTCAAAAGTGGGAGGAGTCTTTACTTAGGGACATTGGTCAGTAGTTTGCCCACCACAGATTTGATTAAGAATCAGCTCGGGAGCCCGAGAGATGTGGTTCATTTCTCAGCTCCATCGCTCACCAGGAACACGGCCTTGGGCAAGTTGCTCTCCTTCTCTGAGACTCAGTTTCCTCATCTAGGAAATGGGGGATGTAATGGAGGCCACCTCCCAGGGCCGTCAGGACATAATCTGCATAAAAGAGCCTAACTCAGTGCCCGGCAGGCGGTAAGCATCCAGTAGGTGACAACGGAGACTATTCGTGTCGTCACTGAATTGCTCTGTTCTAGCTACACCCCTGCTTGGCAACGTCTGTTGCGTGGTGTTGACTGTAGGATCGCTGCCCGCCCCCTTGGGGTTTCATGCCTCCAGTGTGGCGATGCGTCTACTTCCTTAGCCTGAGCCAGGGGGATTCATGCATTATCACCAAGAAACACGAGGGAAACCAACTCAGAGTCTGTGGGGCCACTTCCGTGCTGCGAGTCATCCGGCTGAGGCTCCTGCTGGTCCCAGCTCGGTCATCCAGGATGCTTGTATTTATTCCCAGGAGACAATACGCCAGAGTTTCAGAATCTCAGCTGTGGGGCCACACAGACCTGGGCTGGAATCCCAGCCCGGACATTTCCAAGCTGTGGGCTTTGGGCAAATCACTTCACCTCCCATAGTTCCCATTTCCTAATCTGTAAAGGCAGATGACAACACAGGCCACCTCCCAGGGTTGCGGGGAGGAGTAAGTATGATGGTGTGTGTGAAGTGTTGAAGCCGCGCTTCGTGAATCCAGCAACCCCGTTGGATACAGGGAAACACGGGGAATGCTTCAACGACTTGACTAGGTCACTCGAGCTGGTGGAAGATCAGGGACAACTTCCAGGCTTTTCTGCCCTCACCGTTGCCCTCATGGAGGCTTAGGGAGCTTTCCATTCATCCAGGATGCGTGACCAGGAGGGGTTTGAAAGTCTGTAATAGGCTGGAGAACGTGGAAATGCTTAGGAAGGAAACGTGCTCACCGAGTGAGCAGTTTGGGGAAAGCTTCATTAACGGAAAGGGACACGCATGCCTTAAGCACCAGCTCCATCCCGACCTCGTCAGGTGCTTCCTATCCTGGTGAGCATCGTGGATGGTGGCTCTGCCTTTAGAGCTGGTCGCCCAAGTTCAGAGTTTGGCTCCTCTGCTCGCTGACCACGTGATTTTGGATAAACTACTGTGCCTTCCTGTGCCTCGGGTCCTTCGCTCATGAAATTGGGGCATAGCAGTGCCTGCCGCGTTGAGACGCCACCAGGGTTAACTGAGTTGACGCAGGCAAAGCGCTTCACATAGAGTTTGTCACGTCGAAAGCCCTCAATAACCGTTAGGGTTTTTTCGTTTTTAATTGTCATTGTCTCATTTCATCCTTCTGACAATCCTGCCAGATAAATAGCTCCTTTTCAAAATATTCTTCTTCTTATAAAACGGTACCTGCCTGTTGTAAGGCGAGGCTACGTAACTCACTTGATGTCTCACAAGCAGTTGGGGCAGAACAGCGACCCGACCCTGATAGAGGAGATGCGGCCAGTGTCCCACCGTACCCTCTCAGATCTTCCCACTTCAGGGCAGCTAGCTCAGCTCCCAGCGGCCAGCACCTGTGCTTTGCCTAGAAGCTTCCTCTGGCCAGTGGGGCCTAGTAAAGACAGGGAGCTAATGCCCTACCCAGGGCAGCTCACTCTGCCAACTGATGGGAAAGGCGTAGAGACACTGCAGCTCCCTTGCCCTAGATGGGGATGTAACTCGGAGGTGCATGGTCTACACTGGCCCCGGAGTTCCTTGCAGAACTAAGCCCCAGGTGTCTCCAGTGGCTCCTTGCTTGATGACACACCCTGCCTGGCCTCTTTTCCGCATCTCACGGCCCCTCCCCCGACTAGTGGTTTCTGGGATTACCTCCCACGTAAGCCACTTGTACTCCCGTCCCTGCCTTCAGATCTGATTCTGGGGAAACCAACGAATGACCTCGGGGACCTCATGTAGTCAGAGCGTCCTGGTGTTGTGTTATGCACCAGGAAAGCATCACACATTCAACCCCATACTGGGGACCGTCTTCAAAGAAGAAACTCCAGGGCTGGCTGGGCTCACTCAGCCTCATCGTCTCCATCTCCTGGAGGAAATAAAAACAATAGCGGTGGGAGGACTCCCTGACTGCAGGCCCGTGGTCCCGCCTCCGTGCTGTGTGCATGACCTTCAGGAAGTGAGAAGCGAGCTCCAGGATGCCACCAGCTCTCCCTTTCACCTTGGGGGAAGCTGAAGTGCTGTGAGGTGAGCGATGTGTTCAGCATCTCCACCTGACCTGGGAGTGCTCCTACCTCCCGGTCCATAATGACCTTGCCCCCAAAGGCTACTGGATGGGACTACTGGAGACGCAGGGTCAGCCTTGGGCATTATTTTGATAGCTGAGGCCCTTCCTTCTCCCTGAGGTGGGCTAGTCTTGATTTGGGCGCCTCTGGTAGAGGTGGGCCTGACCAGGTGAGACCAGGGACAGGAGGAACACCCCAGCCCCCAAATTGGAGGCACGTAGGGTGGGAGCCAGAACTCACATGTTAATATAGAGGGCACCAATTCTCCTTAAAATGTTTTCCTGGTGACCATGTGGGACATCTTCCTGCAGACCTGGGTTCAAATCCCACCTCCAGTGCTTCCTGGCTGTAGGAACTCAGAGGGCGCCTCACCTCTGTGAGGCTGGAAAGGGCGCGTAATAAAAGGGCGTCCTTCACAGAGCGTGGTGTCAACCCTGGCTGCACGTTTGGGCCTCCTGAGATCTGAAGGGCACCCAGGCCCGGGCCCCACAGTGGAAATGCAGCCCCTGGGTGACGTTTTTTATTTGCGGTAAAATACACTTAACATAAAACTTATCATCTTAGTCGTTTTTAAGTGCATAGTTTAGTAGTGGTAATATATTTACATTGCTGTACAACTAATCTCCAGAACTTTCTCATCTTGCAAAACTGAAACTCTATGCCTATTAAACAATAACTCCCCATTCCCCTCCCCCCAGCCCCTGGCAGCCGCCTTCTGCTTTCTGTCTCTCTGAATTGGGCCACTCGAGGTGCAGTATTTGTCTTTTTGTGACTGAAATAAGTCACAAAATATCATCAAGCGTAATATTAGCATGATATCATCAAGGTTCACCTGTGTCGCAGCGTGTGTCAGAATTTCCCTCTCCTTAAGGCTGAAGAGTATTCCATTGTGTGTCTACACCCCATCTTGTTTATCCGTTCAACTGTCGCTGGACCCTTGGGCTGCCTCGACCTTTTGTGACTAATCCTGCTAGGAACATGGGTGTCTTTTTGAGACCCTGCTTTCCGTTCTGTGGGGTATATATCCAGCACCGGAGTTGCTGAATCATGTGGTGTTTCTATTTTTAATTTTTTGAGGAACTGCCATAGTGTTTTCCGTAGTGACTGCGCCGTTCTACATTCCATCAGCAGCGCGCAAGGGCTCCAACTTTTCCACGTCCTCACCAACACTCGTTGTTTTCTGGTTTGTTTTTTTTAATAGTAGCCATCCTAATGGGGGTGAAGTGGTGTCTCACTGTGGTTTTGATTTGCATTTCCCTAGTGATCAGTGATGTTGAGCATCTTTTCATGCGCTTGTTGACCATTTGTATATCTTTTTTGGAGCAATATACAGTCAAGCAATATGCCCACTTTCTAATCAGGTTGTTTGTTTTTTATTGTTGAGTTTTGGAGTTCTTTATATATTTTGGATATTAACCCCTTATCAGATATATGATTTGCAAATATTTTCTCCCATTCCATAGGTGGCCTTTTCACTCTGTTGATTGTGTCTTTTGAGGCAGAGGTTTTTAATTTCGATGAAGTCCAATTTGTCTATTTTTTCTTCTGTTGCCTGTGCTTTTGGTGTCATATCCAAGAAATCATTGACAAATCCAGTGTCATGATGCTTTTCCCTATGTTTTCTTCTAAGAGTTTTATACTTTTAGGTCTTATTTTTAGGTCTCTGGTCCATTTTGAGTTAATTTTGTATGTGGTGTGAGGTAAGGGACCAACTTCATTCTTCTGCATGGGGACATCCAGTTTTCACAGCACCGTCTACTGCCCTGATGACTGACTCACAGGGAGGGCCCAGAAGCCCATCACGGAGGAGGGCCCGGGGGTGATGGGGGTCAGAAGCCCTAACAGGCATGGAGCTCTGTGCACAGTGCTGGGGACACGGGGAGGCGCCGTCTGGGTCAACTGCTATTAGGGTTGTTGGCTGGGATAACAGACAGTCCCCGACACACCCAGCGTGGCTCCACCCTTCCCCTTCCACTCAGGAAGGCTTTGTGGACTGCAAGTGAGAGAGACTGAGACACGAGTGTGAGTGACACGTGTCCAGAATGTGACCACTGCTCACCACCCTACTGCTGCCTCCCTGGCCCAGGCCCCATCCCTTCCCACCTGGGCCAGTGCAAGTGGCCCATCGGCCCCCGTGATCTGTCCTCCATGTGCAGCCAGGAGGAGCCTCTGTAAGTCAGATCAGCTCACTCCCTGCTCAGAATCCTGCCATGGCTCCCGTCTCACTCAGAGAAAAAGCCGAAGTCCTCACCCACGCCCACAGGGCTCGTGATCTAGCATCTTTCCTCTCTCTCCCAACACCCTTCCAACCTCCTTCCCTACCACCCTCCCCCTCTGTCACTCTGATCCACCCACAGTGGCCTCCTTGCTGTTCCTCAGACACACCAGGCACTCTCCCACCTCAGGGCCTTTGCACGTGCTGTTCTTCTGAGTGGTACAGTCTTCCTGCAGACAACCACAAGACTCACTGCCCACATTGTTCAGATCTCAGCTGAGATGTCACCTTCTCAGCGGGGTAGTCCCTGACCCCCCCAACAGAAAGTAGCACTGATGTCCCAGCAGGGGAGAGAGTGAGACCATCCGCAAAACACACACAGACACTGACTGCAGCAAGGCCACTGTGCAAAAGATCGTGCGACAGGTGGAGAGGATGGACACTAGCTGGATATTCGATGTCATTGAGGGATTAATGCTACCTTTTAGGTGTGATCATGCTATTGTGATTATGTTTAAAAATCTTTATCTTTTAGATATACACACTGAGGTATTTATGGACAAAATGACAAGATCGAACACACATGTAATGTTAGGTTGGCGGGGGGTGCCGTGAAGAAGGCCGGCAGGGAAGGGGGACGGAGTCCTCAGGTGAGGGGTTAACCAGGGTGCTGGGGAAGGGCCTCACCTGGAAGGTGCCCATCAGGCAGAGACCTGCAGGAGGGAAAAAGGGGAGCATGGGGACTGCTGGGGGAAGAGTGTTCCTAGTGGAGAAAACAGCATGTGCTAAGGCCCTGTGGCAGAAGCATGTCTCAGGCAGACAAGGAACAGCTAGGTGGCCAGTATGGCCAGAGCAGAGTGCGCCAGTGGGGGAGTTAGGGAGAGGAGATCAGAGAGGTGACCTTGTCTGTCACGGTTGGACTTCGGCCCCTCCTCTGAGCCCCTGAGCCTCAGCGCTGGCCTCCCTACCTCCAGGTTTCCTCCTCCAGTCCCTCCTCTGCAGGAAGCCAGAGCATCTTTCTAGAGTGTAATCTGTTCGTGTAAATCATCTCCTTCCAAAACCCCTTGCCCGGTTCCCACGGCCCCCAGAGTAAGTCCCAACTCCTCCGCTGGACCTTCGAGACCCTGGCCGACCGCTCCACCTTCCTCTGCTCCCGTCTCCTCTCCACGGTCCCTCTGCTCCCCCTACACCGCCTTTCTGCATTCCCCACGCACTCTGTCCCTCCCTAGTCCTGCTCCACCCCTTTGCCCAAGCGCCCTTCTTCCTCTTGTCTGCCTGCAGCCTCTCTCCCCCGCCTTCAAGGCCCAGCTTCTCCCTCCCTCCGCCATCCACACCCCCCGTCAGACAGCCCTGACTGCTCCTTCCTCTGTGCTCCGGAAACCTGACGTTCACACCTTCCTCGCACGAAACACTGAGGAGACTAGCACAGAGACTAGCTTGTGGGTTGTTCTGTGGGTGCCAGGCCCGGCCCGCGGAGACATGGAAATGCTTGAGAGAGCAGGCTCTGCAGCGCGACTGCCCGTGTTCAAATCCCAGCTCAGTCACTTTTGAGCTGTGTGCCCTTAGGGGAATGACAACGTCTCTGATCAATTTCCTGATCCATAAAATTTGAGGACCAAGGTTGTTGTGTCCATTCTGTATGAAGCAGTCAGAGCAGTGCCTGGGACTCAGCAAGTGTTCAGAACCAGTTAACTATTACTATTATTGCAGTTAAATGTTAGTAAACGCTTGTTGAATGAATGAATGAGCAAACCTGCATGATCCTGTGACGACTGATCGGAGGGGTCTCCCTTACAAGGCAGGGGTCTCCCCAGTAGACCCCCATCTCCTCCCACCTTCCTTGTCTCCCCCTGCCCGCTACCACCCCACCCTTCCTGGGCCAGGAAGAAGTGACCTCCTGGCTTCCACTCACAGCACGGAGACAGGATTAAACAGACCTAGAGGCATTCCCCAGGCCCTGAGGGCTCCGTCTGTGCCCTGCGGGAGGCTGGTCTCCGCGGAACTGCCCACTGTGGCCCGCCTGGGGACACCGTCTTGGAGAGAATGACAGAGAATGACGTTACGTTTGCCAGTTCCACCCCAGCGCGCACATCCGCCAGGTAATGGACCTGGAACCAGACGGCTTCTAAAAATAGACCACCCTATCTCCCTAATTGCTACCGAGGGCCCATCCCTGAGTGTTCCCAAGGCCTGTGTGGTGCTTGGGGCCCTTGACCTCGGCCCCCCTGCCTCTCAGGGTCCTTGTAGACTCGACCGTACAAAGAGGCGGGCCCAGGATGGCCCTGCCAGGGCCGTGTGAGAAGAGAAAGGAAGGGCGGGCTGAGACTGAGCCAGCCTTCCACTGGCTTTTTGTGTCTGGAACTCCCACTGTCTGAATGGACCGATTTTCTTTCATCTCCTGTGCCGTGGGTATGTCCACACGTACTTTATTGTTCCTTGAAATACTGATGGCAGTTTGATTCAGTCGTTCCTCCCTGTTCCTGAGACGATCCTTTTGGTTTCAAAGTCAGCCTCCTTTCTAGGCTTCTCTGGTCCTTATACCTTTATGTGGGTGTACGTGCATGTTTTGAGGTCCTGCTTCAATGCCACCAGTTGCTTGTGTGACAAACATTCATTGTATCTTACTATGTCTCGGGAACCATGCTGGGTGCTTGAGAAGCACTCCTGTATCCATTAGTTAGGATTCTTTTGGTTGCAGGTGACAGAAATGCAACTCAAATGGACTTAAGCAAAAAATGTCATGGAAAAGTCCTGGGTTAGGTAAGGCTTCAGGCAGGGCTGGATCCAGGGCCTTAAATATGTCATCAAGACGTGGTCTCCAATCTCTCTAAGCTCTCTTCTGGTCTTGTGGGCTTCTCAGCAGGCTGCACCAACATGGCTGGACAGAAAGCCTCCAGCAACTCCAGGCTTCCATCCTGAGGAAAAAGCAGGTCTGTTTCCCCATAGTTCCAGCAAAATCCCAGGGCTGATTTTCATTGGCCCATCTCTGAGCAAATCATGTAGCTGGGTCTGGGTCACATGTCGATGGCTGGAGCTGGGATGAGACTGAGAATGGGGAAGAGGTGGTTCCCCAAAGAAAAACTGAAGTGCTGTTACCAAGAGAGGGGAGAATAAATGTAAACTGGCAAAAAGAGTCCACAGCCATCGTGGAGCTTGTAGCCTCCTGGAGGGAGATGGGCATTAACCAAACAAAAAGTTAAATGAGAGAATAATCACGTAGTGTAATACATGTGCTGTGAAGGAAAGAAAGCGGTTGTTTGGATAGAGAATAACCGGGCACGGCCTCTGAGCCTCTGAGCCCACGTGGCCCTTCCTGGGAACTTGGACCTGACTTTTCTGCTCCCCGAGCTGCAGAAGGGACCTTTCTGCTACCAGATCTCTGTTTCTACGTCCCCTGCGCCATTTAACGTGCTCCGGCTTGTATTCTCTTTTCCTCTGGACTTCTCTCCCCGACCAAAGCAGGATGTTCTCGAAGTCCAGGCCTGTAGCTTATGCATTTCCGTGTTCCAAAGCAGGGTGGGCGGCCCGTTTTTTAAATAAAGTTTTCCTGGAACACCGCCACATTCGTTTACCTGCTATCTAAGGCTGCTTTTGGTGACAGCAGCATTTACCGGAAAAGTTTGCCCACGTGTGTTCTAAAGTCACCTGAGGGCCTGATCCAGAGGAGGGGCTCTGTCAGAGGGGGTTTGCTGGAGGGTGGGAGGGAGGGAGGGATGGCACAAGCTAGCTGTGTGACCTTGAGCAAATCGCTTAACCTCTCTGGGCCTCTGACTCCATATCTTGCAATGCCAGCTGATGCTTTGCATTCATCAGATCTCAGCTCATATGTCACCTCTTCAGAAAGGACCCCCCTTGACCTTGAACGACCAGTTTAGACCTGGTGGCACTTACGCTGTTTCCGTGGTAAGACGTCTCTCTGGTTTATTTGAGGTTAGGCCCGCGGGGGCAGGTATCCGTCCCTTCCTGTTCACTGGTGTTTTCCCTCCTCTCATATGCCATCGCCCTGGAAAGAACTCTGCCACATGTGAGCTATGAGACCCTGGACAGAGAGACCCTTCATCTCCCTGGGCCTCAGTTTCCTCAGCTGGAGAATGGGCGTGGTAACTTTGCCAAGCAGGAAAGACAGGTGCACCCCTGTGCCAGGGAGGCCAGCATCGCGGGCCGAGCACAGGGTCTGTGATCATGCTGGGGGTCTTCCTTCTCCCTTCCTTTTCTCAAGAGGGAGAGAGGAAAGCGAGTCTGCCCCAAACCTTGCCTTAGTCCAGCCTCTGATGACACCTTGCCCGCTGGCACTCTTCATGCAGTGACCATGCCAAGGAGTGGCTGGAGGGGAGGGGGCCTAGACACTCCCCAGACCCTCTCGCCTGGCTCTGTCACACCCCCCATCCTTTCACAGAAAGCTCTATGCAAATGCAACCCAAGGCAAGTCCCCTGGTCCCCCTCCCCCTCCCTCCAGGGTGCTGCCCCCAGGCCCCCCACCCCTGTGTAAAAATGTTAGACCCTTGCCGGCCTCATGACTGGGAGAATAAGCCAATCCACAGAGGTGGTTTTCCAGACAGATTAGGAGAAGACAAATGGATGTGTGTGTGGGGGTGGGGGATGCTGGGTGCCCCTAATTACTGAGGGATCCACTGGCAGGGCCGGCTACAGAATTTGTGGGGATGCAGTGCAAAGTGAAAATGCAGCCCCTTGGTTCAAAAATTCATGAGAATTTCAAGATGGTGACAGTGGAGCATTAAGCCAAGCTTGGGGCCCTTCTAGTCACAGAGCTGCGTGCGACTGTGCGGGTTGCAGCCTCCAAAGCCGGCCCTGCCCACGGGGAGAATGACGTAGAAGGCCTTAGGGATGGGGAGCAGAAGGCCCTCAGTCCCAGATAATTTGTCAAGGGACAAGTGCCTCCTGAAGCTGCCTGCCTGGGGACACGGAGGCCAGAGCAGGGACCTCCGACTCAGACGGTCACGGGGGCTGAGGAGGTATGTTAACAAGTGGAGCAGGTGGCCGGGAGGACTGCAGTAGGGCGAGCTCAACGGGAAGCTGGGTAACACTCGGCCCCGGTGTCAAGGAGGCTTCAGGGAGTGGCGGGGACTGCGGTGCCCCAGAGCAGATGATCCTGAATGAGGAGGCAGCTGCTAGTCAGCTCCAGGCTGGGTTCCGGGCCCAGCCAGAAATTTTCATTTTCATGCGAGATATCCCAATTTTCAACGTTGGCAAATAATTTTAAAAAATTAAAAACAGTCGAGTGGGCCAAACAGAACACGTCTGGGGGCCACTTGCAGCCTCTGGGGCTCCCCTTTTTGACTCTTGCATCACGGAACGTTCAGGTGACTAGAAATGGGAGGGGGCATCATTTTTTGCCTCTGAGGCCCCCCAGCCTGGAAGAGGGGGAGGCGGTGGGGGTACAGCTTGCTTCACAGACGCAACAGTTCCCTCTCCCCTCTCCTTACGCCTGGCATCAAGCACAGCCAGGGGTGGCAAGTGTTTGCTGAATGAATGCCTGTCCCACCCAGCTGGGAGTTGGCTCTAAAACCCTAGACAGCTCGTCCCTGGGGGACGCAGCACAAGTCAGAGAAATTCATGGGTGAACCCTAACTAAACTTATCAGCTCATAGGATCCAGTGTCCCCACACCCAACCTCCAAGGACCCCGGAAGAAAAGCTGCTGTGGTGGTTAGAAAAAGCGCGGCATATTGAGTGAGCACACTGGCCTGGCTCTGAGCCTCAGCTTCCTCATCTGAATAAATTCCCCAGGGTGGTCCAGAGGACTGAGTGAGATAAAGCGTGTAAAGTGCTCAGCAAAGTGGCGGACGTGCAACCACCGCAAGCCCGTGTTATGTGTATTGTTGTTTTCCTCCTCCTCGCCCTCGTCCTCTGAGCACTGGGCTTATTTCTAGGGCCCGGTGGCCTGCGGAAGAGTTTATTGTGTAGAATCGGACTTTACTTCCTGGCGGAGGAATGTCGGCTCTGCAAATTCGGGCTGGAAAGCTTGGGCATTCAGAAATTTTCGGTGGAGATTGGGGGCCGGGGGTTGGGATTTTGCATTCGAGGTTGGAATTCTGCCGCTCGAGACAACTGTTGCCGAGTCCAGTGTTGGAGCACCGCCGTTCAAGGTCACCGCTGTGGAATTCAAGGTCGGAAGGCTGCAACTAGCAGGCAGAATCCTCAAATCTGTAATTGGACCCAAGGAGCACACGGCCGGAGCGTCTCTACGCGGGGTCGAAACTCTAGCGGGCAAGGATGGAATGCTGACGTTCCAGGCTGGAACTCGTGTCCAGAGTCGGAATTCTGAGGGTCAAGGTGAGGACACGTCCGTGGCTCGTGACCGGAATTCTGGCAAGCACATCCGGAACGCTGGCGTTTGGAGTGGGAACTCTTGTTCCCAACTCGTTCTTCTGTGGGTCTCGTCCCTTGTGTGTGTCACTAATGCAGCCTCGTCACCCTCCTGGCAGCAGTTCCTGAAGAAACGCAAACCACAGAAGGTCCCCAAGCCTCCAGTCAGCCAGCGGGGTTCTGTCACTTGTGCCTCTTTCTCTTACTGTTTCTGATGCCGTCCACTCAGGCGGTGCCGGTAGAAGTGACTTGATCCTCAGGGAGGCCAAAAGCCCCTTGAGCCTGTAGTCAACTCTGCTTAAATCCACTCCTTCTTGCTGGCTGACCTGGAGTGGGCGGGGGGCGGGGGGGGGGGTGGGAAGCAGCCCTGTCACCACCCCCCACACGCCCGGGGGCACTTGCTTGATCTCAGGGCCCTATTGTCCAGAGGAAGGCGTCAGTCAAGGGGCAGAGGGGAGCGCCAGGGGCTTGTGGCTCCCTGGCCCGGGAGATGCACAGCTGGCAACAGACAGGTGAGGAAGCGGAACAGTGTGCTGGTCGCTGTGGTCACCACAAAGGCTCTGTCGGTGCCAGCTGGACGGGGAGCGTCATTGATCGTGGGGTGGAGAGGCGCTCGGAAATCGTCTTAAACTCTGCTTTCCATGGTGCGCATAACGGCACTCAGCGGAAGGGGGTTGGCGGGCACGATTCGCTGGGTCACGGCCCCTGGGAAATGGTACCAGCACACCCTCGCACGACCTTGACCCCCCCCTCCTCTCCCTTTAGTTTTTCACCGCCCTGTTCACCACCTCGTGTGTTGCATGCGCCTCTGGCTTTGTCTGTCTCATCCCACTACATTAGAAGCTCCATCAGAGAGGGGCTTGGTCAGCTTTTCCTTCTCTCTTCCCAGTGCAAAAACTGTGTCTGGCATATAGCAGCTCCTAAGTAAATAGTTGTTGAATGAATGAATGAATATCGCACCTTCAGATACGGTCTTAGAGAGTTTTCCAGGCTCTCGAATCATTCCGTGCGGAGCCCACCTCCAATCTCACCCACTCCATCTGCACAGTGTTTGGGTGGGGGTCAGGGATGTGCCAGTAGGGAGGACCTGTAACCCTGCCATGGCTTCTCATTGCTTTCAAGATAACTTCCCAAATCCTTATCTGGCCACTCAGGGCCTGTAAGGACTACCACCCGCTGTCACATGGCACACACATCATATGGCTCCCTATCTCCTTTCTCAGATCCTCAGGACAACATTCTGGGTCTCACCTCGGGGCCTTTGCACATGCTGTGCTGACAAGAACAATCTTCTAGCCTCTACCCTGGCCCCTTTGGCCTCCTTAACTCGTCCTTTACGACTCTGCTTAAACACCCTTCTTTTGACTCCCTAAACTTGATGTCATTCCAGGCTCCATGAAGGGCCTTGGCATCTCTTCTGAGAATTAATCATTAGGCCCTTGGTCACCGCTTTTGGATTCCAAAGTTCATTGCTGTGAGGAGAATCTCCCTGAGCTGGAGGCTCCCTATAAGAGAGGTGGCTGGACCCCATTCCCTGCGCTCAGAAAAGTGCAGAACCTGGCCCTCCTCCCAGATGGGAGACATTCTCGCACAGAGGAGGAGGCGTTTGGTTTCCCAGAGAAATTCATTAGCTGCCCCCAAAGCCTGTCCCAAGCCAGCCCTTCACTGGGGGCCCTCCGTCCCTCAGTTCCTTCCCACCCTCCAGCTGTCTGGGCCGAGCCCAGGGCCTTACTGTGGACTCTGAGGAGTTCCCAGGGCACAGGCCAGCCTGTTTCCCTGACAACAGTGACAAAGCCATCACTCACATAGCGGTCTTATGGGTGCTCGTCCATTTGGCCCTCACAGCACCCCGTGAGGACGGACTATTGTTATCCCCATTTCACAGAGGAGGAAACTGAGGCCAGAGAGGCTGAGTACCACGTGCGAGGATGCAGCCAAGAGGTGGCGCCTGAAGCCCCGGAGCCCAGCACGGAGCCACACCGCGCTCTCCTCTCCTTCTCTCCGTCCCCTCACTTGCTTCTTCCTTTTGTTCTTAGTTTTCTCGTCTTTCTCTTCTGGCTCCTCTCCTTTTTCTCTTAAGTGACTCAAACTCCCCAAGTTATTGAACAATCCCAACTGTGTGGATGTTTTGTTGTGTTTTTCCAATTCTAGAAACCAGAGGGCAGTGGGTTTTCCCACATCTTTATGATGTCAGGTAGGGCGGCAGGCGGAGGGGTGGGAGGTTTCCATTTGACTTGCTGGAGAACGGGGTGGGGGAGGGTAAATCTCCTCCCAGCAGCCTATGGGCTCCATGCGGCCAGGCCCCCAACTTCTCCGACTCATCTCCCACCACGGTCTCCTGGCTTCCTGTGTCCAGCCACACGGATCTCATACTTACTAAATTCCTTCCTGCCTCAGGCCTTTGCACATGCTGTTCCCTCTGGAATGCTTTTCCTCTCTTCTTCACCCAGTTATTGCCTGCTCATCCCGAAGCTGCCAGATCAAATGTCACCTCCTCTGGAAGCCTTCCCTGATCTCTGAATGGGTCAAATCTCCCAGGGATGGTTTTCAAAGCTCTGTGTGCCTCTCTCGGATGGTCCTTGTTCTCACTGTAATTTCACATCCGTTTAAGCGATTATCTGATTACTGCTTGCCTTCCACCCGTGTGGACTGGGAGCTCCCCGAGGGCAGGACTTCTCTCTGTGTTCATCAGTCTCCTGCACCCAGCGCTGTGCCTACCTCTGCGTGAGCACTCCATCAAACCGTGTTGAATGAATGGATGGATGAGTGAATTCAGAAGTTAGCCAAAGTTGGCAGAAAGCAACATCACGCTCCTTCGAGTGGGGAGTGGGGTAATCTGAAATGTGCAGCTGGAACTCCAACCAGAAGGTTCTTATCCGAAACTGAAAGGAATGAGGGCACCAAGTTCTTTATAATCAGCTGAATCTCTTCTCTGGTGCTCAGAACGTGTTGAATGACAATTACAGCATCTTCTACCAGCTTTTCAAAGGTACCCACTTGGGTGATATTTTATAGGGTGCTGTTGAATTTTCCTTAAGCAAACGCCACATATGAAGACTCGAAACCCAGGAAACAGAAGTTCTGAGGGAGGTTTTTAAATGAAGGATCTCGGCAAATTCACCAGAAATGTGATTTACTTGGAAGGTGCACTACCCTTGGGGGCGGGTGGACATGGGTCAGATCCCAGCGTCACCACTAGTGTCTGTGGCCTCGGACAGGTCACTTCCTCTCCCCGAGCTGAAATTGTCTCCAAACTCCATCCTCCAAGCACCCAGGCCAGTAGAAAGACAGACCCTCTTCCCTGGCCATTCCAGCAAAAGTCCCAGAGTGGGCTCTTTGGGACACACTTGGGTCACGTGCTCATCTCTGAACCAATGCCTGCGGCCAGAGGAGGACATATATGAGTGGACCAGCTTGGGTCATAGACCATCACTGGGTCCAGGGGAAACACCTGAAATAGGATTTGCTTAATATTTTTCTTGAAATTAATTCAATTATTTTCCTTAAATCAAGTTGTTTTAAGAGGAAATGTGGTATCATGAAGAATTGGTACCATTTGCCATAAATCATGTTATGAAATTCTAGCCAGGCGCTGGAGCCTGACACCTGCTGTCTGGGTTAAAAGGGGAGACAGCTGTGTGATGGAGAGGTGTGAAAGTCCCGTTAGCTTCACACGGGGACCTTCCCCGTAGGACAGTCTAAGGTCTGAAGGAGCATGGGAAAGGCTGGCGCCTTCTCACCCTGAGTCAACGTGCTTTGAGGTCCCTGTGCAGCTAAGCCAGTCTCGGCTGCCCATGAGAATCATCTTTGAAAAATCCGAATGCCAAGCCACCCCCCAGACCAATTAAATCAGAATGTCAGGGGTGGGACCCAGGGACTGGTACTTTTCAAAGCGCCCAAGGTGATTCCACTGTGCAACGAGGTTGAGAAATCCAGATTTCAACACATCTAGTGCTGGTGGTGTGTGGAATGCAGATTCCCAGGTCTGTCCCCCAGACCACAGAGTCTCTAGGGGCAGGCCAGGATCTGCATTCTAACAAGGCTCTCCGATGACTCTGACGCAGGTGGTCCTCGACGGGCTCTTTAAAAGCATGCTGCCTCCGCCTTAGGGTTCAGCATCAAAGCCACTTAGCCAGGGATCCAGCCCGTACGAGCCATGCCCTCCTCACACAGCCTCCTTTTTACAGGTGAGGAAACTGAGGCGCAGGGGGGCCGGGTCTTTTCCTAAGGCTTTGCCGGTGTTCTCTTGTCTCTCGCCGTCCATTTTTAAACGGCAGCTTCCACGCCTGCGTTCCTTCTCTCTGCTCTCTGATTTTCTTCATAGCAGTTAGTACCTTCTCCCCACCCCCTCCTGCCCGCGTGAATCCTCGCTCCGTGTGAGCAGGTGCTGCTGTCTTGTTTACTAAAGTACCTCCATCTCCTGAATTAGTACCCAGTACACAGTAGGTGCTTAATCAACGTCTGGTAATGAATGAAGTCGCTGCGCCTCTCTAAGCCTCAGTTTCCCCATGTGTGGAGTTTAGCCCTTGACTCACCCCCTCAAAATGCCGAGCTGATAGGGGTTTTGCTCACTGTAGAGTGCTGTGCCCAGGTGAGGGCAGTTTAGCTTGGCCTGGGTGCAAGAGAGGAGTGGCCCTGCCCTTGGTCCTGCTCGGGGCTGAAGGACCTGGTGCCTCTCACAGCTGGGGTGGGGGCTGCAGGCCAGGCCCTCACCCCCAAGGACCCTCTGCGCCCTGTCACCTGCTCCGCCACACCACTTCTCACGACATTGGATCTCACCATCCCCCTGGGGCCCATCCCGGGGCCTCCTCTGAGGCCTGGCCAGGCCACTTTGTCTTTCTTCCCCCTGTAACCTATCTGCCCGGCCTGGTCCTCAAGCTGAGCCCCTCCCTGTCCTCTGTTGGCGAGGCCTCCCCAGCGGGCAGATCAGCTCAGGGACCCTCAAGACTCCAGTTGTGACGTGCCGCCCCCCGTGCTTCGCAGACTGTGGAGTCTGACATGTGGAACAGGGCTCACTTGCTCTCCCTTGGCCCAGATGTGCCACAGTGGCCGTTCTGTTTGCTTTGTTTTTCAAACGCTGGATTCAATGGCCTGCCATGGAGGCTGCTGGAAACTTAACCTCAGTTCAATGCAGTCTTTTCCTCATCTTTCCTCTGGGGGTGGTCCTAACTTGGGGCGGTTCAGGTAGTGATGAATTAATGCTTAAGGGGGCAGTTGGGGTGCTGGATGCTGTGGGTGCCTCACCCACACCCCCTCTCGAGGCTGGCGCACCCCACCTGACTGTGAGCTGTGAGCACCAGCTGCTGACAGCACCAGCTGCAAGTGCCCCTCTGACAACTGCCCTCGGCTGGTGGGAATCACCTGCCTGGGGCACTACGGCCCACCGCAGACCCCCCTCCCGCCAGGCAACCTGTAGCCGAGGACTCCCCGAGTCAGGGGTACAACGCTCAGCCTTCTTTCTTTAAGGTGAGATCAACTCCGGGTGCAATTCACGCTCCTGAGCTCCCGGTGGGATCAGGCCAAGGAAGCTAGCTTCCTGCCGAGACCACACACGTCCTAGGAAGCTCCCGCCCTGCCAGGCCCTGCTTGCCCCACCCGCTGTCTCCTAGAGGCACTTCCTCACTGGATCACCGCATCAGAATCCTCGTCTCAGGCTCTGCTTCTAGGGACCCCCACCTACCAGTCATGAGGGGAAGCGATCAGTGTGTTTAAAACTTACATCCTTACACAAGGGCTAGGGATTGACAACTAATAGGGACCCCCGTCCAGGGCAGTCTGCCCTCTCCCCAGCATCCCCACCTTCCTCCCAGTTGCCCTCCATCTTCAGGATGGGCTCTCATGGAGCCGTCCCCACAAGCACGGACCCCAGGCCGCTCCCCATTGTCCCGCTGGGCTAAATAATTTTGCTTCTTCTGCTGACTTGGTGGGGACGATGGCCAGAGTGGGCTGCAGTCTAAGCATTCGTTCGCAAAGGGCTTTTAAAGGCTGGCCGGTCCTCCCCCTTGCCCTCTCTGCCAGGAATGCTCCCCGTCCCCAGCGCGAAAGCTCTGGCAAGCTGGCCCTTGTTTCTCTTTGGCCGGCGTTTTCTGAGGTTTAGCTTGGCAGCCTTCCGCGCCGACCTTGGACGTCGTAATGAAGTCGGGAGAGGCTCCACGCCAACTCCCCGCTAACGTGGCCTTTGAGAGTGCCTCAGGGGCTCCCCAATCTTTTGGCCTGCTCGGGTCGGGAAGTAGAGAGGGTGAGCCAGGCAGGGAGAAAATGACAGATTCAGTGGTGCTAAGGCGCAGTGTGACCTTGGACAAGTCACACCCCCTCTCTGGGTCTCAGGTCCCCCGCATGAAGGAGGGCATTGGGCTGAGTGATTGCTCCCAGCTCCCTACAGTATCCATTCATTGGAAAAACATTTATTGAGTGCTGAGTACGTGCCAGGCACTCTTCGAGGTGCTGGTAACATAGTAGAAATCAGAGCAGACCAAGTCCCTCCCTCGCGGGACAGGCTTTCCCTACTGGGGAGAATGGAAAGAATGTGGGATTTAGAGTCAGAAGACCTGGGTGTTTTGCCACTGACTTCTCTGAGCCATAGTCTCCTCCTCTGAAAAATGGGGTTATTCTGACGCATCTGAGATAGTGATGCCAGCGTTCGTGGTAGTAGCCACATCTACCATTTATTACACACCTACTGTTTTCCAGGGCATGGACATAGACAATAACCCACATAGTCTCTCCATGAGGAGGGGTACTGTAACAATGGTGAGTGAAGGTTCTGGAGCCATACTGGGTTCAAATCCAACTCTGCCACTTTCTAGTTGTGTGATGCTGGACAGACTGCTGGACCTCTCTGTGCCTTGGGTTCTTTACCCATAAGAGAAGGGTCATAACTGTATCTAGATCCTAAGGTTGTTTCAAGGGTGGAGCAGGTTAAGACTTGTATAGCCCTTAGAACAGTGCCCAGCTCACAGTGAGTGGTCAGTCCAGGGGAGTTATTATGAAGTACGTGTGATTCATCCCGTTTTACCGAGGAGAAAATTGAGATTTTAAGCACTTGCCTGAGGTCATCCAGCGAAGGGGAGATGAAGGAGGCGTTGAAGGAGCCTCCCCATGGTCTGAACCCCGTGCCGGGAGCTCCCCACCACCCCCAGCTGCCTGGACCTGGAGAGGCCAAGCCGAGCTGCAGATGAAGGCTGAGGCACTCGCCGCTTGGACGCGCCCATTTCTGAGTGTGTACGGGGCGTGTCCATGCGCTTCCATAGACATGTGTGCAGGTGTATGTGGCTGTGCGTGCTGGCTTGCACACGTCTGAGCATAATAGTCATCATCAAGACAGCCATGCCGTATGACTCCATTTATTTGAGCTTCAAGAACACACAAGACTAAACTCTGGTGAGAGAGATCAGAACAGCGATTGCTTTTGGGATACTGACCGGAAGGGGGCCCAAGGGAACTTTCTGGGTGATGGAAATGTTCTGGACTTTAATCGGGGTGATGGTTACACAGGTGTATCCATTTATCCAAGGGCATTGCACTGAATGCTTAAAACTTGTGCATTTTATCATGTGTAAATTATACCTCAAGAAATAAGAGAGCATTGGGGAGAAAACGATCTGTAAGAGATCTCATTTATGGCGGCTAACTAACCACGTGTGAGGCACTGTCGTAGGTGCCCTACAGGCGTATGTCATTCAGTCCTCGCAGCAACCCCGCACAGCATGGCTTTGTGTACCTGTGTGCGGCTCTTTCTGTGCAGGCTTGTGAATGGTTCACAGAGCTCGCATGCACACATGGACACTAATTCATCCCACCCTTGAGGGCCTAAGCAGACATGCATGAGGGTGCACGTGCATCCACAGCTCAGTCCACGGGAACAGATGTCTGCCGGCACCTGGGCGCTGCATGCACAAGTGTCGGTGAACTGCCCTGCACACACTGTGCCGTGGTTGGATGCTAATGGCGTACCCGGGCCAGTCTGTGTAGGCAATCAAGTGCTGTTATCAGACAATAATGGCAGGGGATCGACAGCCAGCCGCCTGTGCCAGGGAGGGACGGGACTCATGGGCACCAGGCAATTAGCATCCCTAAAGGGCCTCGCAGCTGAATAGTGGTTAATTTGCAGACATGGCCCCACCAGCCAAGAGCAGCAGGGGGATGACAGGCCTCCCTGAGGATTTGTGAGCTGCTCTTGGCTGCAGGTTTTGCCCTGAGGGGAGCCCACACTTTAAGGGTGTGAACAGAGCCTGCCTGCCCACACCATCCTCTCCTCTGTCTTCTCCACCCGCCTGTGAGCTGAGGAGGAACTGGAGGCTCAGAGAGGGTGAGCAACTTGTCCAAGGTCAAACAGCCAGTAGGCCATGGACCTCAGGATTGAGCTTGGGTTTCCAGACTTGCAAGCCTTGTGTCTCCCAATACCATCTTGCATTAACGTGCAGCTTTCCTGATTTTTTTACCATTTCCCTTCACTAAAGGTACTATTATTTTCTTCGTATTTTTCCCTTAGACAGCTCATCTTTTAAATATAAGTAAGTTTATTTTAAAAGGAACCTGTCATTCATGGAAAGCCAATATCTGATATCCGCAAATTGAAGTAGGGTGACCACTGTCTCTGTCTCCATCTGCTTGGGAGTGAGGGGGTGCCTTGGACATGGAACTCTTCAGTTTTAAAATTGGGATGGTCCCGGCAAACCAGGTGGAGTTGGTCACCCTAAATGGAAGACAAATTTAAAAATGAACACCGTGAAAATGAACCGGCTTATTAAACTCTAACTGGCCGCCAGGGCTCGCCACAGGCTCTGACTCTGGAGCCTGTTCTCTGCCACAAACACAGAGCTTGGTTGGGACCTGGGAGCATCTCTTTCCTGTTAGTCCCAGCGGGAGTCTCAGGATTCCCTCTGATTGGCTTGATTTGGTCACCGTGCCCAAACGGAGCCAATCGTGGCTGCCCGGGGAATGCTCAGTTCTGATTGGCCAGGCCTGGAGCTAGAGGTGGGGTCAGCCTCGCCCAAGCCACGTGGCCTTGGACTGGTGAGGCTTTGCTACCGGAAGGAAGCCCCCCCAGGGCAGACAGGAAACGTCAGACGACGCTTCCACCCTTGATACCCTTCCACCCTCGCGAGAACAGTCTCCTCCTTCTGTCTCAGACCCTGGCTCCCATCTGCCTCCTGCTCCCTGTGTCCTATCCTCTCTCTGGGCCTCAGTCTCCCCCTCCATACAATGAAGGGGTTGAGTGAGGTTAAGCTGAAGGATCTCTAAGCATCTTCCAGGCTTTGACGTGATGAGACTTGTCTTCCCTGGGACTATTATCGACGGAGGTTGCTGGTGGCTGCCGTTTTTCTCCGTCTCCCTTGCTGGGAGATAGATGAGAACAGAGGAGGTCACGGAGCATGATGAAAGGAACATAGGACTCTTCTAGGTTCAAATACCAGGCTGACCCTTTCTGGCTCTTGTGATTTCCGGGCAAGTTACTTCACTTCTCTGAGCCTCAGTTTCTTTCTCTCTAAATGGGAAGGACTGTAGTATCTATTTAGAAAGGTCTTGATGAGGATTAAAACTGGCAAACAGTCTTCGATAATGGAGATATGTCTGTAAGGTGCATTTGCATGCAAGAAACAGAAAGGCAGATCCAGCTGGTATAAACAGTGCAGGGCGTTTATGGGATGGTGATAGCTGAAAAGTCTTGGTGAGTTGGTGGGGGGGCGGAGGGATCACGATGTTTTACAAGGTCTGTGGTTTACTCTGCTTGGCCCTTCTCAGTGAGGGGGTTTTGCTCTGGGCTGGCTCCCCTCCTGGGAGTATCAGAGGCACTTAGGCCTTCATGTTTGCACACGATGCCGTAAGAAGACAGGAGGCCGCCCAGCATCCGAGAGAAAGTCGCAGAAGTCAGTCCCATTGGGCTAGCTGAAGCCACATGCCCCACTCTGAGCAATCTCTCTGGTGAGAAAATACGATGTGCTTCTCTGGAGAATGTGATGTGCTGATTGGCTTATCCCTGGGCAGGGGGTGGAGTCAGCTTCCTCATGACCCTACGGATCCCGAGTAGACCAGGAGTGGCTGGAAGGGGAAAATGCATGCTGGAAATGATGCGATCAGATGTTTAACATCACCAGAGGCTCTGGTGGTGACAATGATAGAAGGGCGCTTAGGGACGTCTCCTCTCATCCTTCACTATCATTGTACAGAAGGGGGAAACTGAGGCACAGAGAGAAGAGGCTGGTTTCAGGTGGGTGTTGCCTGGAAAACGTGAACTGAGATCTGCCTTTAGTTGAGTTGCTGTAAGACCCCATTGAAACAATAATATGTTTTGAGAAGAAAAAGAAAGGAGGAAAGAAAGGAGAAAGGACGAAAGTGCATTGCACACCTGCTCCATACTGGGTTTTCTACACTCATCACGTCAGTGAATCCTTGTAGCCACTCTGGAAGGTAGGTTCTGTCATTGCTCCCACTTTACAGATGCGAAAGGTGAGGCTGAGCGAACTGAGTGGCTGGCCCAGGGTCACGTGCAGGAGGCAGAGAGGCAGGGCGGCAAAGCTGGCTCTGTTTGAATTTCCATCAGAAGGACACTTGCATTTAGTGCACTCCTACTGTGTGCTAGGTGCTTTCCCAGCCACTATCTCTTACTAGAGTGATCAGTGGGTCTGCCCCCATGTTGCAGAAGTCCTGTGTGCCGGCGGGAAGGGCCACATTCTCTGGAGATATCAGAGGTTCCTTCTTGGCTTCCAGAAATGGTCTATTTTTCAAGTCATGTTTGCCAGTGGGGCCACTGTGACTTCTTTCTTGCTCTTTCTTTCTGTATCCTGCTCCCCGCACCCCGCTCTCCCAATCTTTTCTGGCCTGGCGCTCCCCACTGGGAGTTTCTGAGTCTCTGGGTTCTTGGTACCCAGCCCTGGGGCTGGGTGAAGAGGTTTTTCTGCAGACTCTGGGGCCTTTGTCTCTCTGGGCCCCAGAGATCAGCCCCGCCCCAGCTGCCCCCTCCGAGGGCCCCCCCAGCACTGATTTTGTGCCAATGTTTGGGCTACTATGGCCCTGGCCAGGCTCGAAAAAGGAATTATTTCTGTCTCCTTGCATAGTTCTCAGCCCAATTCCCAAAATGGGAAGTGGCCTGGGAGGACCTCCCAACCCCCAACTCCAGTGAAGGAAGGAGGGAGGCAGAGCTTGGCAGAGCTGGGAGAAAGGAGGGGCCCAACAATTGACTCCACCCGCCAAACACACACACACACACACACACACACACACACGCACACACAAGGCCCCTTCTCTAGCCCTGTGGCCTGTAAAAATAGTAAGCCCTGGGGTGTTCCCAGGCCTGGCAACGTGTTTGACGTGATTCAGGTGGAGAAGGAGGATGGCTCCGGGAACGGGGCGGGGTGCAGGCCTGGTGGGGATAACGAGGTTGGGGCAGGTGTGCGGACCCCATCCCCATAGCTGAAAGAAGACGGGGGTTAGGGAAAGGGGACTAGCAGGGCTCACATCCCGCGGGGAGATGGGCAGCTAGCCTACCCAGAATGCTTTGTTTGAGCCAAGTCCTGAGCCTTCCTCTTCCAGGAAGCTTTCCCTGACTGCTTAGGGGGCTGTGTCAGGGTCAGACCCCTGGTTATTCTGTGAGTTCATCTGTCCCATTTTCCAACATCCCTCAGAGTCCACTTACGACTCTGCCCAGCCTGTATGTCATCATAATGACCAGCTGGGTCACTGGCAGTGTCTGACTGTCTGATTCATCTACCACGTGACTGACCAACAGGCGGAGTGTCTGAATGACTGGCTAGGTGGCTGCTGGCCTTTGTGGTGATCCGATGTCCGACTAACAAATTCACCACATGCCTAGCTCACTGTCAGTCTGTCTGTCCTCCTGCCTGTCTGACCAACTGGATGGTTAACTGATTGGACGAATGGCTGACTGTGTCTGTGTGTGTGCCTGGATGTCTGACTGACTCGTCTGACTACCATGTGTCTAGCTGAATGGGTGATTGGTTGTCTGTCTGTCTGTCTGTTTCCGTGTCAGACTGAGCACTGGGTGTCTGACCCACTGCCGTGCGTCTGACTGCCTGGAAGCGTAACTGACTGGCCAGTCTGATGACGTTGTTGGGCTCTAACTAAATGGACGACTGACTGATTGTCTGTCTGACTGGCTGTTATCAAACTAATTAAATGCAAAACAAATTGGCTTTCCGTCTGTCTCCTTATTTGAACGTCTTTCTGAGTGTCTGACTACTGACCGTCTGTCTGTCTGCCTGGGTGTCTGACCCAGTGGCTGAGTGACTGACTGATGGTCTGCCTGTCTCCATGTCTGTCTGACTGGCTGACAGTCTGGCTGTCTGTATTCCGGGATGTTCAGCTGGCTGTAATCAGGTGAATGACTGAGCCTGTCGCTCCAGCTCCTGGTCTGACTGACGGGCTGGCTAGCTGGCTCCATGTCTGACTGACAAGATGGTGAAGACAGTCTGTTTGTCTGTCTTTCTGTCTGCTGGGTGTCTGTTGTATCTGACCAACAGATTACGACCAAAGGTCTGTGTGTCCATCTCCTTGTCCAGCTGCTGACTGATTGTCTGTCTGTCTGCCTGGTTGTCTGACCACGTGCCTGATCAAATAAGTGAGTGACTGACTGACCACTGGCCTCTGTGTCTGACTGACGTGATGGTTGATGCGCTGACCCACTGTTTTTCCACCTGCACGTCCCGCTGACTGGCACGCTGGATATTTGACCCTAGACACCCAGCTAGGACACCATGCGCAGGCTGTCTGAGGCCGTGGCAGGGCTAGAAGGACGCCCAGCTGGAACACCCCCACCCCGCCTCAGCAGCCATGCTTCTCTCCTTCTCGCCAGGCCCCCCGGCCCCAAGGAGCTAAAGTCCTCTCCCTCCCAGAGAAGGGAAGGGACCCGGGAGGAAAACCTCAGCATCTGCTCCGGCTCCTTGATTCCAGAGTTGCCTCAGGGGGGTGGGGAAGGCATGATGAGTCCTCTGTTCCTCACCTCATCCCCACACCCATGCTCAGGGAACCCCTGGGGTCTTAAGGAGGAAACATCGTTCTTCAAGGAGGCCACAAGGACATTCTCCCAACGTGTCTCGCCCTGTCGGGTCCTGCCACCCTCGGAAGCACCTGAGGGGACTCCTTTCAAATCTTGACACCCTTACTGCTGAGAGCCTGGGGCTGCTGCCCAGGCCCAAGGGCAGATCCCGAGGGGCAGACAGCCACCGCTGGGAGGACGGCTCCTGTCAGCGCGCCTCCCCTGTCAGGAGCGCCACGGCCCCTCCGAAGGAAGCCGGGCCCGGAGAGTGAGTAATGCTCTGCGGGGGGAGCGGGCACAGCCCTTTCCTGCTGGCGGCACTTCCTCCTGGTAATAGAATTCTACCCAGCTGCTGGGCGCGCTGCTGTCTGACCTCCCTTCCTTCAAGACAGAATTCGGCTGGTGAATTTTATTTCAGGATAAAGATGTGATGAACGGGGAGAAGGAGTTGGGGAGGGAGAAATAGGAGGAGTTTGGGAGCCTCTGGATGGAAAGGGGGCTCCCAAGAACTTAGCTCTGTCTAAATGCCACCTTCCTTGTCTTTTTTGGGGTTCCCTAGATCCCCCCAGATTGGTCCTGGGAGATGGCAGGCTGGACGATCCTTGCACAGGTGGAGGGAATGGCTGGTCCAAGCCCGGGGGGAGGTGGGAAGGGGCATTCTGGGAGTTCTTCAGACCTCTGGACAGGAGACGCAGCGTCTAGAGATGGCTGTGCACCTGAGGTCAAGGTAAACCTCAGTGTGTGACCAGGGTCAGGACTCAGTCTGTGACCGGGATCAGGGATCAGTACGTGACTGGGGTCAGGACTCAGTCTGTGACCGGGGTCAGGGATCAGTACGTGACTGGGGTCAGGACTCAGTCTGTGACCGGGGTCAGGGATCAGTGTGTGACCAAGTTCATGGCTCCCCCTAGGATCGAGTCATGGTTGGCTCTGTGGCCAGGACCAGGGCTCAGTCTGTGACCAAGGGCAAGACTCCTTTGTGACAGAGTCAGAGCTTGGACTAGGACCGGGGTCATGAAGGAATCTGTGGCCAGAGTCAGGATTCAGTGTGACCAGAATTAGGACTCAGTTTGTGACCCAGGTCAGGGTTCACTCAGGGGCTGGGATTAGATTCAGTCTGGAACCTTGGGCATTAAGAGTTAACTCAGGTCCTTGTCCCTAAAAGACAGGCGGGCGAAGGGACCAGTGTGCTCCTGGCGGTTCCTGCCCATCCTTATCCCTCTTCCACTGAGGCACTGAGGGCAAAGCCAGGACGCCTTGTGAGCCCCTGGGACAGGCGAGGGTGGAGGATGGAGGGGGAGGGTGGAGGTGGGACCAGAGGGCCATCCTCACATCTGGGCAAGGGCATGGAGGCAGAGGACTGCCCCTGATGAGCAGGGACGAGGAGGAAAAGGAGAAGAAAATCATGGAAGGAGGGAGCGATAAGTGTGGGGTCTGGAGCAGACTGCCTGGGTTTCAGTTCTGGTTCTGCCACTTCCTAGCTGTGTGACCTTGGGCAAGGTACTCATCCTCTCTGTGCCTTGGCTTTCTTATCTGTAGAATGAGGATAAAAATAGTATCTACTTCGTAGGATTTTAGTAAGGATTAAGGAAGTTAATACCTGTACGGTGCTTACAGAATGCCTGGTTGGTTGTAAGTGCTCAATCAATTTTAGCTGTTCTTATGAGCTCCAGAGCCACAGAGGGGCCACACACTGTGAACAGCCTGAGGTGGAAGTCAGGTCCAGGGAGAGAGGCCTGGAGCGCAGGCCTGGGCCCCTGGCCAGCTCCCCAGATCTGTCGGCCACCCCCCTGGTTGGTTCTCTGGCCTCCATAACCCCCCAGATGTCACCGTTGTAACACTAATGACTCTTGCAATTACTTCTCTAAAGTCCGTGTTGCCCCAAGCAGAGTGTCCGCTCCCTGAGAGCTGGTCTCTTGTCTTTCTTGCTCACAACTGTGTCCTCAGCACTCAGCACAGTACCGGCACACAATAGGTGCACAAGAAACAGTTACTGACTACGTGATCATCATAGAAGCAGCCATCGCCAGGGGGCCAAGCACTGCACTTTGCCTTCTCTCTCATTTTTTGATCCAGGCTTTTAAAAACTGATAATTAAAATGAATACATACACACAGTAAAGACTGGTTCAAACAATACTTCAGGGTATGCAGTAGCAGGATGGAATCTCCTCCCTGCGTCTCCAGGAGCAGGAGGAACCATTTTCCTGTACATCCTTGTAAAATGCTCATGTGTTTGTACATTTCTAGTCACATTCCAGTGGCTCCGGGGGAACAGGGCCTTTTGTGTTTCGTCCACTGCCGCATTCCCGCAGCTTAGAAGAGCGCCTGGTGGGTGGTAGGTTTTCAATAAGGATATATCGAAAGTTCAGGGGTTTTTCCTAATACCAATAGGATCATATCATACATACCCTTCTGGACCTTGCTTTTTAACTATTAATAAATTAATAAATCTTAGAGATCTTTCCACATCAGCAAACATACATTTACCTCGCTTGTTTCAATGGCCACATAATCTTCCGTACCACGGATGTACCATAATTTGTTTAACTAGACCCTGCATTGAGCTACTTTCTGCTTTTTGTTTCTCCTCACCCATCATAATGATACCTTACTTAAGCTTCACATCTCAACTCTGCGAGCAGATATCTCTGATCTCGGCTGAGGAGGCTGCGTCTCAGAGAGGTTAAGGCACTTGCCCAAGGTCACACAGCTGACCTCCAAGCCCCCTTCACCACCCAAGCGCTTCCTCTGCTGCCCACCTGTGCTCCTCTCTGGGTCTTCCCATCACCAGCCTCAGAGAACTTCTACCACCTGCACGGGATGTGGCCCTCTGGCAAGCTTCTCCTGGCCGTTGGCAGTGCCTCCGGGGAGCCTGCGGTAGGCTCAGGAGGGTAAGAGTTCCTAGAGGGACCCAGGATCCATTCCTCTAGAGCTGTGGTCAAGGTGGCAGTTCTCAGCCAGAGGCAGTTTTGACCCCACGAGACACTTGGCAATGTCAGAGACATTTTTGGTAGTCACACCCAGCGGGATGGGTGCTACTGTCATCTGGTGGGCGGAGGCCAGGGATGCTGCTAAACATCCTACAATGCACACCACAGCCCCCCATAACAAGGAATGATCCAGCTTAAAATGTCCACAGGGAGAGAAACCCTGAGTTAAGGGCACAGACTCTGGCACCAGACTTCCTGGGACCAAACCCTGACCTGCCACTTACTGGCTGAGTGACCTTGGGAAAGTTGTTTAACCTTCTGTGCCTCTGTGTCCTTATCTGTGAAACGGGAATAAGAATAGCCCCTCTCTTCCAGATTCTGTTTGTAAAGCACCCTGGGAAGTGCCTGACCTATGGTAAGCCGCCCGTATGTGAAACCATAATTGGAATCACTGCCCTGAGAATCTGGGTGTCAGAGAGAGCTGGAAGAAGATGTGCTCTGCAGAGAAAAGCGGGCAGCCAGGCCATTCCTGCTCCCGCGGCACAACCTCCCCGAGGGAGTGTGAGCACAGCCCACAGATAGAAATAGAACCCCTGGATGCTGCCGACCTCTGCGTGGTCAGGAATGGAGGGGAAATTGCTCAGAAGACTGTTTCCATTTTGGGGGCTGAAAAGCAGCTCCCGGGAGACCCTCAGACACGGATGCTGAGCACTAAAGGGTCTTAGAGACCAACAATTCGAAGCCGTCCATTTTACAGATGGGGAAACTGAGGCCCAGAGAGGGGCAGGACTTGCTCACACAGTAAGGCAGTGGCAGATCTGAGCTGGAATCCAGCCCAGGACACACTCCGCAGCTCCGTCCAAAGGCCCTTCTCAGGCACAGACAGCACCTTGGCCATTGTCACTCTTCCCTCTTTGCTGAGTCTCTGGAATCCAGCCTCCCTGGGAAGCAGTGTCATGTCAGTGTTTACAAGCCCGGCTTTGACATCAGCCAGACGCTGGTTCGAATCCCGGTTCCACCAGTCCCCTGCCATGACCTTGGGCAGACCACACGCAATTCCCTGAGCCTCAGCAAAGCGGGCATTATCATATTGTGTTGTTGCAGGATTAGAGACGAGGTGGGGGGATGCCAGCACGTTGCGGGGGAACGCAAACTAGCCAGACCTCTTCGCAGGGCAATGTGACATCTAGGAAGACTTAAAAGGCACCTGAATTTGTTGAGCAATCTCCTCCCGTAGACGCACCCTCACACGTGGGAATGAAGCACGCCCTGGCTAATCTTGCAGGATTGTTGGCAATAGCAAAAAGTTGAGAACAATCCACATGTGGACCAAGAGGGGACTGCTTGACTCTATGGGACATCTACACAAAGTCTTTGACACATTTATTGAAAAGTTTGGGGAAGCTCTTTGTGCAGTGATTTGTAACAACCTTCAAGATATTTCAAGTGAAGAAGTAAGATCCTGAAGGGTGGATGTAGTGTGGGCTACCATTATATCAGTCAGGAAGGGATGCGGCTGAAAGGAAGAGAAAGTTCAACAGACAATGGCATGGAAAAACACAAGAAGAAGTCCAGAGCTGAGTGACCCAGCGCTGGCACAGCTGCTCAAGGACTCAGGCGTCTTCCCTCTTCCTGCTCCCCCATTCTGAGCATGTGGCTTTGGACCTCATGGTCTCAAGATGGCTGCATCACCTCTAGGTATAGAGACCACATTCTAGGCAGAAAGAAAAAGGGCAAAGGAAAATAAAAAGACAAAAGTCCTCTCTTCCGGTGCTTTGTCTTTTGCGGGGAGCAGAAAAGAATGCTCTCCCCAGAGACTTCCACCTGCATCTCATTGCACAGAACTGGGTCACGTGGCTGCTCCTACTTGCAAGGGAGTCTGGGAACATGGGTGTTTTTATCGAGGCAGATTGCCACCCAAACAAAATTGGGGTTCTGTTAGTAAGGCGGAGGGTGGATACTGGGGAGACACGCAGTGTCTGTTATTCATAGCCCATCACTGGAAAGATCCATAAGAAACTGGGAACACTGGCTGGCTCCAGGGAGGGGAGCTGAATGGCAAGGGATGGGGACAGAAGGGAGGTCCCCCTTTTAATTGTGTATCCTTTTGTACCATTTTGGTTTTCAAACTGTATGCAGGTACTCCCTTTTTTTAAAAAAAAAAAACATAATTTTTGTAAAAATACAATTTTTAAAAAGGCAATGTACACACAAAGCCTGGACCATAATAGGCACTCAATAAAAACCAGCTTCCCTTCCTTAATCACTTGGCTTAGCATCAGAAGTGGATTAAATTCCCAGCCTGCCACATCTAAGTTTTGTGACCTTGGACGTATTTCTCCATCTTCTGTGCTCCATTTCTGCCTAAATGCGTAATGAGATACAGATAAACATGTTCTTTTAGCGGCTGGCAGGAGAATTCCTCCCAGGGGCCCAGTGCTGTTGGGGAGATGGCTTCCTAAGGCCACTTGAAGTGAATGAGCCCCTGCGGGGTGTGGTGGGTGAGGCCAGTGCCTCCCAGAAAGAGTGAGATTACACGACGAAGAGGAATTTGCTGGTGGGAGTGAGTGAGGGAGAGAACCAGCTTGGGGTTGGCTAGGACGCCACATATACCCGCATGCGGTGACCTCCCAGCTTCCTCTTCCACTCATCACAACACAGCCACGCAGTAATAGCGACAACCAGCATTTACTGAGTGCCAGCTGTGTGCCCACACTGTGCTCTTTGCTCCTTAATGCATCTAACCTGACAACAGCCATTTCAGGGTCTGCTGTCTTGATTCCCATTTGATAGACGAAGAAACTGAGTCTTCAGTTAAGGCTGCCACATGATAAACTGTTGGGTGGGGCTGCATTTCTCATGGAAGTTGGCAGCGGGGCCCAGATGGGGTCAGGACACGTGGACACAAGGGGCAGAAGAGGCAAGGACCCTGAGTCTGCAAACCCATGGGAGTTTTCAGAGTTTGGGATCAGGCCTGTGCAGGGGATCTTGACCTGGGAGACTGTGAGGAGATTAGACTGTTCAATAGGGAGGAAGCCCCCTTTCCCGGCTGACAGGTGGGTCAAGTTCAATGGCAATAAAGGTCCCTGCAAACGTCAGGGCTGTGGAGAGGCCCCGGCAAGACCACAGCTGGGACTGTAGGCTGCACACCCAGCCCCTGACCGCTTCACATCTCCACCTCCACCTCCCGGGGCTGAGCCCCCATCCTCTGTCATCCAGTCTGTTGCAGTGGCCTCCTCCCTGGTCTCCTGTCTTCCATCCTGCCCACCTCCACCCCGCAGGCCATTCACGGCCAGAGGGATCCTGGGAAAACCTTGGTCAGAATACATCTGCCCTCTGCTCAGCACCCTCCCACCACTCCCACTTCACTCAGAATAAAAGCACAGTTCTCACCATGGCCCGCCACGGCCTCCATGATCCAGCCCCCATCAATTCTCCTACCTTACCTCCTCCACCGTCCCTCTGGCTCCTTATGCTCCAGCCCCACTGGCTCACTGCTCCCACCTCAGGGCCTTTGCACTTGCTGCTTCTCCTGATGCCCTTCCACCAGCTGTCTGTGACTTCCTTTATCTTTTCACTCAAAATGTCTCTGTTCAAATGTCACCTCCTCAGAGTGGCCTTCCTGGACCACGGTGCCTCTCCCCCCGCATCTGCAGCAGCTCCAGCCCCATCCATCATCCAGTCCCTTCCTGCTTCATCTTATCACCACAGGTCAAATCACACTTTTATTTGTTCCCTTGTCTCCTCCTTGTTAGCTTCCTGAGAGGGCGGGGACTTTGTTTTGCTCACCTGGCTCATAGGAGATACCTCATCAATTATATCATGTCTATATAGATATATAACGCACATCCACATCTACATATAACAACATTATTGAGTTATTATTGGGATGTACAATTCACCCATTTAAAGGGTACCATTCACTGGCTTTTAGTATATACCCAGAGTCATGCAACCGTCACCCTAATCAATTTTAGAATATTTTCATCACCCCAAAAATAAATCTCATACCCATAAGCAGTCACTCCCCACTCCCAGCCCAGCCCAGCCCAGGCAACCATGAACCTAATTTCTGTCTCTATAGATTTGCCTATTCTGGATATTTCATATAAATAGAATCATGTAATATGTGGCCTCCCATGACTGGCGTCTCTCGCTGAGCATATGTTTCGGGGTTCACCCATGTTGTAGCATGAGCCAGGACTTCATTCCTTTTTAGGGCTGAATAATATTCCATTGTATGGATAGACCACATTGTGTTCGTCCTTCATCGGGTGATGGATATTTGGGTTGTTTCCACTTTGGGTTATTATAAATAATGCTGCTATGAGCACTTGTGTACAGGTTTTTGTGTGGAAGAGTGTTTTCATTCTAGGAGTGGAATTGCTGGGTTGTACACTAATTCTCTGTTTAGCCTTTTGAGGAACTGCCAGACTGTCTTGCAAAGTGGCTTCACCCCTCTGTGTTCCCACCACCAATACTTAAGTGTTCCAGTTTCTTGACATCCTTGCCAACACTTGTTGTTGTCTGTATTTTTATTCTAGCCATCCTAGTGGACATGATGTGGGGTTTCCCAGTGGCTTTGATTTGCGTTTCCCTGATGGCTAACCATGACTCTTTCTTGAAGGAGTGAATTGCATGCTGCGAGCCGAGGGTCCATACAGGGTGTGTGCAGCCCACCCCTTCAGCTGCCCTCCAGGCCAGGGCAGGCTGAGATCTGGAGCCCAGGTGACACCCAGGATACTGTCTGAGGCTGGGCAGCCCCTTGGGTCAGGCAGATGGCTGGGCCAGCCCTCTGTGCTGACTCAGGCGGCCGGTGGCCAGCTGGGTGTGGGAATCTCTGGTGGGCGCCAAGTCCTGACACCCCGGGCCGAGTCTGGGCTGCCCGGCAGTTGTGGCCAGCTCTTTGAGCTAAGCTCCAGGAACTGTGATGTCACTGTAGTGGCCTCACCAGCATCACAGAGCCCTGGCAGGGTGTCCCCTCCTTCCGTCTGCCCCTTTGCAGGGGCTGTCATGGGACCCCCCTTATACAGAGGAGGAAGGGGAGGCTCAGAGAGGTGATTCCCAGCCCCGGGACACCAGCTGAGCCCTGTGCTGACTCTGGGGGTCCAGAGTGACCGAGACAAAGCCCCAGCCCAATGGGGCGCACCCTCTTGTGAGAGAGACACGGGGCAGCCAAGTGGACAAACACGTGGGACAACCTCAGGACGGGGTAAGTGCAGAGAAGACAAATAGAGAAGGGAAGGGGAGCTGAGTGACAAGTAGAGGGGCTGTAAGCTTAAATGATGATAAAACTGGCAGACCCTTCTGTGGTATCCACCACGTGTCAGGTGCTGTTCCAAGCATTTTACACGAGTTAGCAGGTGAGGCAGTCAAAGAAGGCCCTTTTGTCATAGAGAAGACAGCTTATGCTCTCCCCACACACAGGCTTCTTGGTCCTTGAATTGAAAACAAAAATAAGGAGCCGTGTGCTGCATGAGGGTGCTCCAGAGGTGAAAGCAGCAAGTGCAAAGGTCCTGGCGTGGGAATGCATTTTGTAGATTCTAGGAACAGTGGGGAGGCCACGTATTGGCGTGGAGTGAGTAAAGGGAGGGTGTAGGAGGTGAGGTCAGCAAAGGTGGGGGGTGGTGCAATCAGGGTGGGTGACCCTGCAGGTTGACACAGTGGTAGAACCCAGGTTTTAACACAGGTCTCAGGACTCACAGCCCAGTGCTCTGTAGGGGCCACGCTCTTCTCTTCTGTCCTCCGGGCTCTCTCCCTACTCCCAGGAGAAGGCATCTCCTAGGGGTCTGTGGGCCTCCTGCCCAGTGGCTGGGACCAGGCAGCAGGATGCCTCATTTCCCTTCCTTGTTCTGGTCCAACGTAAGCCTTCACTGAAGCGCAGCTCGGCCGCCTCCCGGTGGTGTGGCCTTGGGTAAATGACTCAGTTCCCTCCTCTGCCAGATGGACCCACCTCACCAGGTGGTTGTGAGAATTAAAACAGGTTGAGATGTATCCAGTGCTTAGAACCGCACCAGTGAGTGCTTCATAAATTTCGGCTTTTATAGTTTGACAATTAGGATTTCATTTTATCTATACTCCTGGCCTGTGTGATGTCCTCGATTGGCAGGACCGAGGGTGCCCATGGCCAGCATACCTTGGAGGCGGGGCTTCTTCTGTCGGACAAGTTGGAGGAGGGAGGGGGCAGAGGGTCCAGGGCGCAGCCCCTGGCGGAAGGGCGCATCAGCCCACCCAGCAGGCAGCGAGCCTGGCCCCCCCCCCCCCCCCCCCAGCTCCAGCCTCCCCCCCGCAGGGACAGGTCTCACGGGACACTGGAGGCCCAACGCTAAGAGGATGAGCGAGTGAATGGGTGTCGTCGGGGCCACCACTTGCACGGCAGCACTGGGCTCCACGCTCCGAAGGGCCCCCCACTTTGTTTAATGTTCTCCTGTCACTGTCTTGAAATTCATAATAATTTCTGAACCAGGGGCCCGGCATTTTCACTTTGCACTGGATTCTATGAATTATGTATCCAGTCCTGGCCGAGGAGGAGCTGGGCGGCCCCCCTCCCTTGCTGGAGCCAGCCATAATGGATGCTTGCTTTCCGTCCGAATTTAGAGGCATTATTTGATCTATCTAGTTTAATCGAGTGCCTGGTGAGTTTTCTCAGAAGGTCAAGAAAAGCATTCACCCTTTAGAGGCACAGGAGGGCCCGGGAGGGAGGGAGGGAGAGAGAGAGAGAGAGAGAAGGCCTGATGGTGCATTTAGCGCGGGGGAGGGCGGGAAGAGTGCATTACCAGGGACTCTGTCCACTGAGATTTTCAAATAAATCACATCTCTGATTCCCAGGATCCCAGAAACTCCTGGAAAGGAAGGGAAGGAAGGCTGCTGAGCACCACTTTGTGTCGAAAGCTTCCCATGATGCTGTTTCGCTTAATCATCATTATTATGAATTATTATTATTAGATCCTTTTGCACAGGATGAAACAGACTCCATAAGGCCATGCTGACTGCTTAGGATCCCACGGTTAGTGGGGGAGGGGGGAGATGGAGAGGGGAGAAAGAGGGCACGAAGGAAAAGGAAAAGGAGGATGGGGGTGGCCCCTGCCCCGCTTCCCAGATCAGACCTGTTCGTGCCATGACCTTGGTGGCCACAGCTGCCATGCAGCCAGTGGCGCTATCACCTTTGGCTGCTATTAACGTGACTATTTACTCCCAGTAAAATGACCTTAATTTGCAAGGCATTGTGACTAATACCAGATGATTACAGCCATTAATATTTATGGTTGACACTCCCAGGAGGGACCTGGGTGCTAATTGGCACTCCTCTCTGTGCTTCTTTTCTCAATGTGGCTTCTGATTTCCGCTGCTGTTCCAGATTTCAGCCTCTTAGTTTCAAAGGGAAATATCGCGTGGGGCATTTCCTTATTTCTGGCTGATTCTCTCATTTCCTTCCCTTATTTCCTTCTGAGTCTGTAAGCAGCCTAGAAACACGCCAGGCGCCTTGGGGGCCCCAGGGCATTGGCAGAGGGCTGGAGTCCTTGCCTAGAGCCGCAAGGAGGGTCTGTGCTTCTGCCCGGAGGAAGCGGAGGGGAGGGTGGAGCAGGCGATGTGTACATTTGCCCAGAAACAGAGCCCCGGCTCAGACACCCACGCCTTCCTCTCTCTCATCAAACATTTTCTGGTCTTTTTATATAAGACGGAATCTAAGTCAGCCCCTCCCAACACCCCGTCTCTGGGTTGGTTGAGCAAATGGGGATGTTTGGGGCATCTGCATCCAGGGCCCAGATTGGAGAAGACAGATCACACCCCTCCCCCTCCAGGTTCTGAAGTTTTGGGGGCACCGGGAGCTGATGTTGCCTGAGCCGAGAAGAGAGATGTACTTGTCATCTCTGCGTTTCAGCTGGAAGGTGTGTTACAAACCGGCAGCGTGTTGCCATGGTCACTGGGCGCATCCTTCCGGGAGAGGGGAGGGTTGCTACCCGGGGGTCCCCACGTGGCCTCGCCTGCTCAGGCTCCTGCCCGGTCAACTGGGCCTGGGCTGCAGTCTCAGGGTGCCTCTGGGGCCAGGCAGGCCTGTACGTGGGTGACGTGCCAGGAGGACGCTGGGGTGGAAGGGAGCCCTGGTCCCCCGACTAAAGGGACAGCCACCACCCAGCTCCAGTAAATGTCTGCCGTGCAGAACACTGGGCACGGAGCCGCCAATCCTTCTGATTATCTCAGAGAAGTGGGAAATTTGGATTACAGGAACAGTGTCCCAATTATTTTTATTGTTGGCAAAGAAGGCAAATAATACATTTTTTTTTTCAGAACTGTGTGGGCCAAACAAAACATGTGCATGGACCAGCCATGTTGGTTGGCCCATTTGGTGGCCATTTTGCAATCTGAGCAGACATGTCACTGACGAAATGGCCCCGCTCTGAGCATCCTTTTAGGGTCGTGGGGTGAGTGAATCCGGGAAGACAGCTTTGTAAGGAGATGGGAGGTGGGGTGTGCCCAGATTCCCAAAATAGACGGGTTTAGGAAGAGAGACTGTGAGGGGCCACATCGTGTGTCTCTGAACGAGTGTTCCAGATCTGCCAGTGGTGTTGATCCTGGGTTAGGAACGGGGCACGTGGATTCTGGCCTGCATCGGCCCCCAACTTGCTGAGTGACCTTGGACTATGATCTTCCCTTCTCTGTGCCTTGGTCTCCCTGTCTGTACAATGATGGCATTGAGCCATTTTCTGGGGTCTTGCTAATGCCGACTGACTGCCTCTCCCGTGCTTGTTCCAGAACGTTGTCCACAGCATTCCCTCTGTGTGACACCCAGGAATTTCCAGAGTTGGGGCTCCAGTGTCGAGTGGGTCTCCTTCTCCACTCCGTTCACTTGTTTTTTAAGAGCGACATGTTGAACCACTGTGACAGGCACTGAACTGGGAATGGGAATAAAGCACTGAGTAGGACAAGTGAGGTCCCTGCCCACATGGGCTCCCATTCCACTGGAAGAGGCAGGAAGGATGGAGGGGGTCGTCCGCATTTCTGCTCATCCACATGGCCGGATGGTCGGCTGGACTCGTTTCCTGGATTGGGTGAGCCAGCATCCATTTTCTAGGCTCAGGCGGACTGTTACAGCCTCCAGGAAACCTTCCCTCGGCGATTCCCTTGCCCCTTCCACCTGGCGCCACGTGACTCGGGGTTTGCTTCTGATTGGTCTAAGGCAGGGTTTCTCAAACTCAACACTATTGACACCTGAATAATCCTCTGTTGTGGGGCTGTCCTGTGCACTATAGGTAGCAGCTTTCATCGTCTCTACCAACTTGATGCCAATAGCACCCCCATATACACGCAGCATTATGACAAGCAAAAACATCTCCAAATGTCCCCTGGAGGGAAAAATCACCCCTGGGTGAGAACTGCTGGTTGAATCTGTCATGGTGGCCCCATTCCTTTTGCCAGTGATGGTTTAGGTGTGGACATGTGATGCCACCCATCAAGTCAGCTGGGGAGTTTCTGGGAAGTTTTCTCCATCTTAGAAAATGATAGGAGGATCTTTTTTCCTGTCCTTGGATGAGGTCATGTCTCCACATGATGGCTAGTGCAGTGGCAGCCATCTTGGGTCCATGAGGTGAGCCAGCCTGGAAATGGAGTCAGTCCTCTGAGGGTGGAAGAGCAGATGGTAGAGAACCTGGATCCTTGATGTGGTTGAGTCCCTCAGTGATGAGGTAATCCTGTCTCGGGCACTTTGTTATGTGGAATAGTAGATCCCCTGCTTGTTTCGGCCTCTTTTAGTCAGCATTTTTCACTTCTTGAACCAAGAGCATTCCTCACTGATAAAGCATAAATCATACTTCAGACCTTATCTTAAATGTCAACTTCCTCCTGCCCCACCCCATAGCAACTAAGTCCCTCTTATTATTCTGACCTTTTCCTTGGTGGCATTCCTTCCAATTTATGCGGATATTTTGTGTGTCCCCTAAGACCTGTCTTCCTCCTCTAGACTGTGAGCTCCATGAGGGCAAGGAGCTTGTTTTATGTTTTCTTCCACTCTACCCAGTGACTAACACCATGCCTGGCACATAGTAGGCCCTCAATAAATATTTGTTGAATTAATTAATGAATTGAGTAAATAGGGAAATGAATGGGTGGATGGATGGATGAGTGAATGAATTAAGTAATTGGGGAAATGAATGGATGGATGGAAGGATGGATGGATGGATGAATGGATGGACAGATGGATGGATGAGTAAACGAGAATATGGATGGATGGATGGATGGATGGATGGTTGGATGGATGGATGGATGAGTGAATGAGTATATGGTTGGATGGATGGATGAATGGATGAGTGAATGAGTATATGGTTGGATGGATGGATGAATGGATGGATGGACAGATGAGTGAATGAGTATATGGATGGATGGATGGATGAGTGAATGAGTATATGGTTGGATGGATGAATGGATGGATGGATGGATGAGTAAATGAGTATATGGATGGATGCATGAGTGAATGAGTATATGGTTGGATGGATGGATGGATGGATGGGTGGTTGGTTGGATGGATGGATGGATGGATGGATGAGTGAATGAGTATATGGATGGATAGATACACAAAAGAGTGTGTGTTTGCAGCTCTGCCTGTGCACTTTGACAGGAAATTCTCTGCAGGCCTGCAGATTCCAAAGCTGAATCTCAAGCTGCGGAAGTAAAGGAAAGGCACACCAAAAGCATCTCATTTAGCCCTGAGGGAAGAAAGCCTATGAGATAGCATCATGCAAACGCGTCACAAGCAGCAACCCTGTCTTCTTCCTTGAACCCCAACATCAGGGCTATTTGAGCAGTGGTTACACAGCCCACAGCACAAAAAGCAGCACCAGGTACTGGAAGGATGGCGTTGAGAAAAACAGCACAGATCTGGCCTAGAATCCCTGGGCAGGTGGCTTTGTTCACATGAAATCTGATGAAATGTGGGGCATGATTACATCAGAGGCAGGTGAGGCTGCTCTGGCTGAAGTTTCCACCAGGACAGTGAGGGGTGAGCTGAGATCTCATGGTTCAGAGAAACTAAGGCCCACAGAAGGCAAGGAACTTTCCTGGGGTCCCCCAGCAAGTGGCCACAGGTCCTGGTCTGGGCAAGTGTCATGTACTATGATGTAGCTGAGAATGCCACACACTGGCCGTGTGACCTTAGGCAAGTCATTTCACCTCTCTGAACCTCCACGTCTTCATCTGGATAATAGAGGTGGTTATGCTACCTCACACTCAGCAAGGCTGTTGCATAGCTTCAGAGAGCAATCACAAACAGAGCACCCGGACACCGAGTGGTGCCCAGTCGTCATGCTGGCTTCCTTTTCTCATTTCTAGTTGAGACGTCTGGGAGAGCTGCCTGGAGGAGGTGTCCTGCAGATTCTCAGCTCTCCAGAAACAATCTCTCAGGTGCTTCCTTGGAACTTAATGTTGAAATCTTTCCTGAGACATCCAGGAAGACAGCTTGGGGCTGTCCATGCTGGGGATGCTTCCTCATTTGTGTTCCCCTTCTAAAACTTCGTTGTCATGGAAATGCTTCTCTTGGTCTTTTTAAAAAATGGTTTGGTTGGGATATAATTCACATGGCATGAAATTCACCCATTTAAAATGTATACTTCAATAGTTTTTAGTAGATTCACAGAGTCGTGCAGCCATCGCCACAATCTAACTTTAGAACGCTTTCATCACCCCTAAAAAGAGTGTCAGTAGTCACTCTCCATCCACACCCCTTCTGGCCCTGGCACCCGCTTATCTGCTGTCTGTCTCTGTGGATTTGCCTGTTCTGGATATTTCATGTAAATGGAATCATATGCTGTGTGACCTTTTGTGTCCGACTTCTGTCACTTAGCATGATGTGTTCAAGGTTCACCCGTGTTGTAGCAGGTGTCGGGACTTCCTTCCTGTTTATGGCTGAATGAGACACCGTTGTGTGGATATGTCACGTTTTATTTACCCTTCGTCAGTTCATGGATATTTGGTTATTTCTACTTTTTGGTGTGAATAATGCTGCTGTGAACATTCATGTGCAGGTTTTTGTGTGGATATTATAGATTTTCAGTTCTCTTGGGAATGGAATGGCTGGCTCATACGGCAGCTCTGTTTGACATTTTGAGGGACTGCTCTCTTGGTTTCGCTCTTCCCCCAGATTGTATAGTATAATTCAAGTCAAAGGTCAGAACCGTCCTTGTGGATCAAAGCTTTTACCTCATAGCTGGGCATTTCCAAGGTCTCTTCCTCTCCCCGAAGAGTCCAAGGGATGCTCAGCCCACAGTAAGATGTTGCGGATTCAAATCCTGCCTCGGCCACTTCCAGGCTGTGTGATCTCAAGTAGGCAACTAAACCTCTCTGAACTTCCATTTCTTCACCTGGAAAATGAGGACAAACACCATTCCTGGCTTGAAAGACAATGTTGACCATCAAAATGAGGGAATGTGTGTAACAATTCTTTGTAAAAGCTGGAAACAGCTGTAGAGATGTTGTTTATCCATCCAAAGTATATTTATCGAGGGCCTGTTATTTGCCAGCTACTATGTTATGTGTCGGATGGAGTTGTGACCAAGGCAGACAAAGTCACGCCCTCTGAGACTTTACACTCTGGTCTTTTCAATCACAGATTGTGGCCGGCTGCTCTGTAATCCTGAGCAAACCGTGCTTCCTTTCAGGCCTCAGTTTCACCACCTGGGAAATGGGTGGGCTGGATCCATCCAGGCACAGTAGAGTCCCCACATCTCCTCTCAGCTCCTCAGTAAAATGAGCACAAATGGACCACACAACACGGACTTCCAGTCTCCAGGCAGCATCCTCAGGGGCAACAAGGATGGGCTCTCCGTCGCTGCTCAGAGGAGTCATGAAGGTCCGTCTGGGATGCGCGTGTGGGCTGGAATGAGCCATCTTCCCCCTCAGGTCCCTGGGCCTTGACGATGCCATTATCCCCAGGCAGCTCCCGGCCTAGTTGGCACGATTCCGTTACATCTGTGGGTTCTTTCCCATAATGGAGCCCAGCCTGGTGGTCCAGACCTGGCTGCTGGGCTGCAGCTGAGAAAAGGGTCCCCCGGGAGTGTGTGCTCCTCACGAAGAACAAAGATGTAGGCAGCAGCCTAAAATAGACACGGAAAAACACCGCCTTTTGTTTTCTCCCTGGAAGGGTGGCTGAGTGATCCACTGCAGGGGACCCAGAACGTCTATGTTGAAAACGCTGTGATTATAAGACAGCCAGAGGGGGAGCAGGAGCCGGGGCTCTGGGTAGGACACCAGCCTTCACCCCTGTGCGCACTCTGGGCTGGGTTTGGCCCCAAGAGAACCCTCAGCTGGACTTGATACCAGGAGTGATTCTCACTCCCCCTGCCCCACACCACTGCCAACTCTGATTGTGTCCCTTTCCTTGCTCCAGAGTCTTCATGGCACCCATTACCCTCAGGATAAGTTGAAGTGACTTAGCAAGGCATTCAAGGCCCTCCAGGCCCTGGCCCCAAATGACTTTGCTGGCCTCTTCCCACTCCAGACCACTCATTGGCAGCCCTAGAAACTGCCCTACGTTTTCATGCCTCTGGGCCTTTGCTTACCCAGTGTCTTCACCTAGAAGCCTGGATCAGTCCAGAAAATCAGTTCTAAGAGACTGAAGCCAAAAAATGGGGAGGGCAGGGGGACGGAGGGAATTGATTAGCTCATGTGACTGAAAAGTCCAGAGGTACGTGGCTGCAGGCATGGCTGAATCCAGGTGTTCAAACTATGTTGTGAGATTTCAGTTTTCTTCCATCTGTGGTCCTTTTTTCCTTTGTGTTGGCTTCACTCTCAGGCAGCTTCCCCAAGTGGTGGCACAGATGGCTGTCAGTAGCCCCAGGCTGGGATCCAGTCAGCACAGCAACTCCAGTGGCACCCGTAGTTCTAAAGAGCCCTGGGGTCGACACACATTGGCCTAATTGTGCCATATGACCGCCCCTGAACCCATCAGTGTGGTCGTGAATGGAAGCTCCAGTCAGCCAGGTCTGGGGCACTTGACCACACCTAAACTGTGTCCTGGGGGCCAGGCAGGTTTGGTTCCCACAGGAACACCAGGGACTGTTCCAGATAAAGTGTGGGGAGATCTGAGCAGTTAGAACCCACCTGTGTCCACACAATTCCCACAGCCGTGTCTACACTCAGCTGATTCCAGCTTTAAGCAAATTGCATTGGCATACAAACATTTGGAGGAAGGATGGTTAGAAACTCTTCTGGGCAAGACTTAGCCCCTCCCTGGGTCCTAGTTTACGCGCCTAAGAAATAGAAATGTTGGACATGACTAAGGTCCTTCCTGCTTTGACATAAAATGAATTTCAGGGAAACAACCTTCCTTGTCTGCCAGTTTCTGAGAGAAGAGAAGAGGTCGATGGTGGACAGAAACCAAAGGCCGGAGAATGTTGTTTCCTTTCTCAGCTCCACACATCGAGGGTGCCCTATTCTCTCGGCTCTGCATTAAGACTTTACTAGGTACATTATTTTGTACAATTTGCACGTCAGCTCTCGGAGATTCTATGATATTCCACTTGAGGAAACTGGGCTGAAATCAGGGAAACGAGCGCAGAATCGAACTCCATCTTCCTGGCTCTTAACCACTGTCCTCCACCCCCTCCACCCCAACCAAAGGCTCTTAGAGACCTGAGATCGGGAGGAGTTACAAGCACCAAGACTCCCAAAGGCTCTTAGAGACCTGAGATCGGGAGGAGCTACAAGCACCAAGACTCCCGGGGCGGCGTGAACGAATGAAGAGGGCCAGGGGCGGCCCTGGCAGACCGGAATGCCCGTCTGCTCAGCCCCAGCGGCGGCTGTTACGGCTGTTACGTATGCAGGAATGTGTAGCTTGATCTTCCCGTCTTTCAAGAAAAGTTGAAATTTGGGATTTTAAAATGAAATCTCCCAAACTTTATAAGTGTTAGCAACTAATTCAATTTTTTCAAAACACTGTTTAGACCAAACAAAACTTACCTGGGGCCAAATTCACTTTACAGGCCACCGATTTTCACTTTCCCTCTCATTGTTACAAACAGAAGAAACGGAGCCACCATCTGTGCTTACACAATGTATACATATTTGGCCTTCTCCCTGAGGCTGCTTTCTCCAGGGTGGTCTTGGCAATATCTCTCTGAGGAGATGAGATTTGTGCAGGGACCTAAAGGAAGTGAGGGGGTCAGGCTGTGGCTGTCTGCGGGAAGAACTTTCCAGGCAGATGGAAGGGCAGGAAAGCAGGAACGGCAGCAAGGCTAGTGGGCCAGAGCGTAGGTGGAGAGGGGGAGAGTGGAAAGAGATGAGGCTAGAGAAATAACCACTTCCAGATCTATACGGGGCCTGCGGACCCTGAATTTAACTCAGAATGAGCAATTGAGGGGACAAATTGATGCATGAAAGCATTCCCAACTGCTTTCGCCAGAATAGTCATGTTTGCTGTGGGTGTGGCTGATTTGTCCTAGCTGCTGAAGTCTTCAGAATGATCCTGGAAGATGGGTCTGTGGGTAGCATCCTCAAGTTGCCAGCGGTCTTTAGCTGTGACAATGGTCCTTGGTTAGAAGCCTCAGAAGGAGAGGGGACTTCGTGAGTGTGTGTATGTATGAGAGAGACACAGCAGAGGAACCAAGGCAGAAAGAGATGGTGCTCGCCAAAACACCCACCAAGTCAAGTACCCTCGTCCTGGCAAGCCAGGGACACCAGGCCTCCATGGGGGACTCTGAGTTCACCAGCGTGCCCGTGAGACCTCCTTATCACCAAGTCCTCACGACCACGCAGCAACCGTGGTGAACCCACTGGCGACAGCGCGTGGCAGGCCTGCTCCTGTCCTTGGCCGCACTCAGCCTATGAGACTATTTTCTGCCTTGATTCAGGAGCTGACATCCCTGATGCTGGCAAGCAAGTTGGGTGGGGTTGCCATGGCGACCCTTGGGCATGGATTCCCAGAGATGCTCCCTGCATCCTCCGGAGCCTGCCACTGCTGATTGCTGGGGGAGAGCGTGACTCACCGTTAAATATATCACGGCCGTCCCAAACTGGCTGCTCAGCGCCAGCAGCCGGATGTGGGGACAGGCAGCATCTGGGGGTGTGTGGGGTTGGGAGGCTGAGAGGCACAACCTTCTGTGTGTCTTTGGGGCTTCAGCTCCCCTCACTCCCAGCTGTTACCTTTGCCAATTCCCTGCTCGGATCTCACGCCTTTACCCATCTGTCTGGGTTTCGATCCCAGCTCTGTCACTTGCTAGCTGTGTGACCCTGAACAAGAAGCTTCAATTCTCTGGGCCTCAGAGTCATCATCTGTAAAATGGGGATGATGTGAGTGCCGACTGTCAAGAACTGTGGAGGGTCTGAGATTTTACTTTGCTTGCAAGCTAACAAGTGCATCTGCCACAGTTTCATGGATGCTGGCAGAAGACATGAGTCCCCCGAGTCAGAGACAAAGGGCTTTGTTGCTCACAGCACAGCAGGCGGGATGAGCTTCACGTTTGCGTCAGTTCTCTTTGACCCTGAGTTCCATGGGAGCACTGCAAAGCGAGCCAGCTGGATGCTGCGCCACCTGAATTTGATACAACTGAGGATCCTCAAGCTTAAGAAGCCCCCAATCTTTAAGGGGGCTACTGGCAAACCTGCCCAGCCTTTGCACCAGAGGGAGACATTATCTTTATTATACTGGTCAGGAAACAACTCTGCCCTCTGCCCCGGAGGGAGATACCGTTTCTGTCTTCCGAGGCTGTTTGCTGTACAGACATCCTTGAGCCGATAGTCCAGAGCAAAGTTCTTGGTGTCTCTTGCTCAGAAGATGTGCAAGCCTCGAGAGACGCATGGGGAATCATCTCCCAACACCTCTCCGTCGGGCTGCTGGGGGGAGCAAAGGAGCTCACACGGGTAAGATGCTTCGCACTTGCCTGACGTAGAGGAAGCACGTAATACGTGTTCGCAGTTATCATTGCTATTCTCGGCTTTTATCCCTTTCATAATATAATCTCTTCTTGACCAACAGGAAGTCAGAGGCCTTCTGCCCCATGATTTCCCCAGTTAGGTGACTAAGACAATCAGAGCCTCTAGCCGCTCTGCCCCGTACCTACCCCCTTATCTCCCACGCTCCACGAAGCTTAGCAACCCCCACCCCACCCCACCTCCTCCATTGGGCGTCCCTGTGTTCTTTTTTCAGAATGGCTTTATTGGGGAATAATTTATATACCATAAAATTCATTCATTTTAAGTGTACAATTTAATAATTTATAGTACATTTACGGAGATGTGGAGCCATCGCTATAATCTAATTTCAGGACATCTCCAAAAGAAACCTCTTGCCCACTTGCATTCGCTCCCCGTTCCCACCCCCAGGCCCGAGCAACCACTAATCTACTTTCCGTTTCTGCATTTGCCTTTTCTGGACATTTTACAGAAATGAAATCACGCACCATATGCCCTTTTGTGTCTGGCTTCTTTCACCTGGCGTAGCGTTTTGGAGGTTCACCCATGGCGTAGCATTTATCTGCAGCTCATTCCTTTTTATTGCTGAGTAGTATTCCTTTGTTTGGGTGGATCACAGCTTCTGTCAAGTCTTCACCAGGTTCCTGAGAGAATTTTCTGAGATAACACTGATGGGAGCTTTTGGGCGCCGTCCATTGTGGAGTGGGTACGGGCTATTCTTGCTCAGGTCCCTCTTTTGGCAGTCCTTGGACTTGTTCTGTCGTCGTGGTCCTTTGGGAGTTCTAGCTAACTTGAAATAAGAGAGAGGGATGGTTTGGCAGACGGAGTTTGAGAGACTTTTAAAATCACACAACAAACCCACTTCCATGAAAAAGCAGGCAAATCCACTTCCATGGAGCCAGTCCAAGCCCTAGAAAAAGAGGCTTTCATGAAGATTTTATAGGCTCCACCTGCACGGCAGCCCCACACAATCAATAAAAGAAGAGCAGAAGGAGAGGTTTCTGGTGCTTTCTGTACAGCGGCCTTATTTCCTTTAATATTTCAAATAGGACTATAGCTACCAGATAATTCCATGTCCACGAAAACATCTAAAACCCTGCGTTAAGGGAAAACATCTATTCTCCGCCTTTTCCACCCTCTGCCCTGACCACAGAGCATCTGGTGTTCGGTTACAGAGGATTCTCTCTCAAATAGGGAGGAGTCTCGGACTATTCTTAGCTATTCCAGTTGAGGAGACCGGAGGGCGGGGGAGTCAGCAGGTGGGGTTTCTGGCCTGATTTATTAGCCCTCTTTCAAGTGACCAGGACTCTCTGTGATTATTCAAGTCCTGCATCTGGATGTGAGGCTCCTGTAAGACAAGCAAGTTCCTTCTAAGTTGGGCAGGTGTCTGCTTGTCTGTTGCTGTGTAACAAGCCACCCCAAGGACTCGGTGGCTTGAAACGCAGTCAATCATTGATTTGTTCATGAATCTGCAGCATGTGCAGGGGTGGGTGGGCTGGGTCATTTCTGCTCAACACGTGGCGTCCGCTGGGGCACTGAGCTGGGATCGCTCGCCCAGCCGCAGTTGTTCCTGGCTGTCCGTCCGTCTCCGTGGAGTAGCCTGGGCTTCCTCACTGCAGGTGACTGCGTTCCGAGGGTGATCGCACCAAAAACAGGAAGTGAAAGATACCAGTTTCCTAGGGTTTGGGTCCTGAAGCTGGCACCACATCATTTCTGCCATAGTCTCCTGAACAAGAAATTGTGGATCCCCAATTCCAGAGGAAGGGGCATAGACTTCACCTCTTGACAGAGGAGTGGTGAACAATGTGGGGGTGACTCTTTTTTTTTAAAGATTGGCCCTGAGCTAACATCTGTTGCCAATCTTTTGTTTGGATTTTTTCTTCTTCTTCTTCTCCACAAAGCCCCCCAGTACATAGCTGTATATTCTAGTTGTGGGTCCTTCTGGTTGTGCTGTGTGGGACGCCGCCTCAGCATGGCCTGATGAGTAGTACAAGGTCCCTACCCAGGATTACAAACCAGAGAAACCCTGGGCCGCCAAAGCAGAGCTCATGAACTTAACCACTTGGCCATGGGGCTGGCCCCTGGGGGTGACATTTGAAGACTTATGTGGCTGGCAAGGTCATGGCGTGTCAGCGGGTCAGGAGGTTTTAGAGGAAAGTGCTCCATCGGACTATTAAACCATCAGAGCCCGTCCCAGGACAAGACAGTCCTTACCACTTCATGTTGGCCAAAGTGGGTTTTGGTCAAATTTCATTTTGCATCATGGGCGAAGTATGAAGCCGTTCCCTAGCCTGTCTGTTCTGTGCCCCCAGGCCATTATTCCTGCCCCATCCCCGAGGGGCTGCGTACTTGGAAGTCCAGGCCTTCTTGCCCAGCCTTGGGTCACAATGTGTTCTCAGAACTGGGAGACCCACAAGTGAGCCGGCAGGACAATGCGCACGTGGCACTCTAGGCTCCTAAGCACCTGCTGTGATGGAATCCAGAGATTTTCCAAATGCATCTTCCCTCGCTTTTTCACCAAGGCTTTCAGGAGAAAATGGCCAGAGGTCTGGGTGTCTTCCAGGAGCATGCGAACAACGAGTCGTAACTCCAGCCTGAACTCAGGTGCTGCATGACTGGCCACCGTTGCCGTTCGGGTGACCTAGAAGCCTTATTTTTTTCAGGCCCTGGCCAGCAGGCCTGTGCTTATCTGCATGGCTGTCTTAGCAGCAAATGGCCACCACCAGTGTTCTTTGAGGATCTTTTCTTGGATTTGGGGTGAGAAGACCAGGGTTTGAGTTCTGACTTCTCCTCTTAGTGGCTGTGTGACATCAGGCAAGGCATATTACTTCTCTGAGCCTTGGTTTCCTTTTCTGGCAGGCAGAGATACGATTCAAGGATATCGTGAGGATTAAATAGACAATGTACCTAATGTACTCTGCACAGTGCCTCACCCATAATAGATGCTCAGTAGATGCTAACTACTTTTTTTTTTTTTAAAGATTTTATTTTTTTCCTTTTTCTCCCCAAAGCCCCCTGGTACATAGTTGTATATTCTTCATTGTGGGTCCTTCTAGTTGTGGCATGCGGGACACCACCTCAGCGTGGCTTGATGAGCAGTGCCATGTCCACACCCAGGACTCGAACCAACAAAACACTGGGCCGCCTGCAGCGGAGCACGCAAACTTAACCACTCGGCCACGGGACCAGCCCTGATAACTATCCTTTTGAATGATTATTTTCTGCATAATAATGGTTTTTGAGAAATAGGAGCCAACCCCAAGGAATGCGGACTTTGCATAAGATCTCATTTGCTATTTATGACGAAATAGTCCATGCATCCTCTCTGCGTCCTTGTAAATCATGCATTTGGAGCAAGATTTCACTCCACAAATTTTACGTCGAGCTCCAAAAAGTTCCTGTTGTGTTTGTTCGACTGCCTTGAGGAAACAGAGTGTGCTTCACCTTCAGCCACAAAAACCAGCTGACCGGGTCCTGTGGCTGCGGGGACTTGGACGTGTGGCCCCAGGTCAACTGCCCGACCCCACTGGGAAGCTGGGTTTGCATCTCTGGGAGAGAAAGACCCGCAAGGCATTTCAGAGCCCATTGGCCCCGTCAGAGTCCTGCGGAATCTGTCTGGAGACCTGGAATTCATTTGTTTGTTCTTCCAACAAATCCGTACTTAGTATCTACTGTATACCAGCCCCTTGCTAGGCACTGAGGACACAGCAGTCAAGAAAAAGGACCAAGACCCCACAGCTCATGAAGCTTTGGTTCTAGAAGGGAGAGGAGAACAATAAACAAACAATAAGACAGAACTGAATCTACAGTATCTATCCATAGATGTCATATGTCAGGAGTGAGGGGACAGGTATTGATGGGGGGGTGGGTGCCATTTGAAATAGAGGGCTCAGGGAAAGCCATTCTGGGGATGCGACTCTTGAGCAGAGACCTGAAAGAAGTGAAGAAAGGAGATGGGCACATACGTGGGAGGCAGAGGGCACAGCAAGTGCAAAGGCCCTGAGGTTGGAGAGTGCCTGTGTGTTCCAGGAGCAGCCAGAGGGCCAGCGCGGCTGGGGCAGAGTGAGTGAGGGAAAGAGCAGAGAGGTCAGAGAGGTGAGGGGAGGCGAGGCCACACAGGGCCTTGTGGGCCGTTGTTAGGTCCTTGGCTTTTGTTCCGAGTGTATTGGGAGACGCAGCGATGGTTTGAGCAAAGAAGAGTGAAACGACGTGGCTCGGGTTCCAGCAGGATCCACGTGGATGGATGCGGAGAATGGACTGTGTTTTATTGTAGGGACCAGGACAGAAGCAGGAAGATAGTGAGGAGGCGACTGCAGTTGTCCAGGAAAAAGGGGATGATGGCCTGGTCCAGGGGATGCCTGTGGGGTCATGAGAGGTGGGCACGTTCCAGATACGTCTTGACGGCAGGTCTGACACGTCTTGCTGACCCATTAGATGTTCTGAGATTCCCGTCGCTGGTGGCTCAGTGTACCTCCCCCATCACCAGGCTCAGCAGGACGGTCTCGACTAGAGTCCTCTGGCCTCAGCCTAGCTCTCTGCCCACCTGGCGAGCAGGGGCCTCTCCCATCCATGCCCCAGGGACAAAGACCACCTGCTTTCCCCCAGGGACTGTCTCAGAGAGAGCTCTAGGCTGGAGACCCTTACCATGATGACACTCCCCAGCTGTGTGACCCCAGACAAGCGTCTTCCCCACTCTGAATCTCAGCTTCCCTGTCGGTAAAATGGGAATTATGAAGCACACCCTGCTACCTCCATGACCACTTCTGCTACAGTCTCCTGAACGAGCAGATGCAGAGCACAAGTTCAGGAGGAAGGGACGTAAACCTCGCCTCCTGCCGGAGAAGCGCTGAAGAATGTGGGGGCGACGTTTGAAGACTCATGTGGCTGGCAAGTTCTCGCCACAGTAGTCATGAGAATCAAGGGCGATGCGGGCTGGGGACGAGCTCTGTAGACAGTGAAGGGTGACCTTCATGAACGAGTGAAATTCACCCACATTGTCGGTCGTCCCTTTGGTCCTCTCTCCCATCATGCGGGCTCCTGGGAGATTTTGACCTTGGTTCAGGTCAGGCCCTGGGCACGGCTCAGTCAGCATCTCTTCCTTCGACGTAGTGGCTCAAGAGCCCGGGCTCTGGAGTCAGACAGAACCAAGTGGAGCCTCCAGCTTGGTGCTCAGGGGCTGTTTCCAGAAGAGGCAGCAGAAATACAATAGATGGTCCCCCAGTTCGTGGCAAGACCAGCCTTGGAGGCTGCGAATTCCCTCTGCCCACGTTCGCCGGGAGCCACGTTCCCAGGGGCAGGCCTGTCCTGCCTCTGCGCCCTGGTGACCTCGTCGCGCTCCCCGGGGAGCAGCTGAATGTGGGATGTGGGCTTCCCGTGCCTCTCCTCTCAGCCTCCCTGGCCTCTCCCCGAGGACAACTGGGCCAGGGTCCCCTCAGGCCAAGAGGAACCTGGATGGCTTCTATTTTTTGAGACTCCTGGAATATTAATTTATTTTCTTAACCCCAAAAATGAAGACATCCCTAAAATGATGGTATGTTTAAAATAGTAAATCTAACAAATTCCTGCTTTTAACCCAGCTGCACGAAATTACAACACAACACAAGTGTGAGGCTCACGAGATAAGCACAGGATTTGTTTTGGTCCTTGAGGTATTTGTGTTTGAATTTCCTGGTGTTCTCTAGGAGTGAGGCTGTCATGGGCACGAGGGTAGCATGGTTCGATGAACGCAGTCTTTCCCCATCGCTGTCGCCGCGTCCCTGTTTGTGTACATAACCCATTTAGAGATAAGGTCAAAATTCTAAAAATATTGGAATGTCAGGTTTTTGAATAAGTAATACATTTTCCTTGTATGAAAGTCAAAGCATCCAAAAAGGCACACAGCGAAAAATCTTCTCCCGCCTCTGTCCTTAGCCCTCCTCCCCAGAGGCAGCCGCTGTTACCAATTTCTTCGGATCCCTTCCCGAAATAATTCATCCATATATAAGAAAATCCGAATCCGTATTTGTGTCTAGTTTCTTCCTTTGTTTTGTTGAAGTGGCAGCTGGGTGCGCGTGTTGGTCTCATCTTGCTTTGTTCTGAGAGCGCACCTCGCGGATTATGCCCTGGGAGTACGTATTGAGCTACCTTGTTCTTTTTCACAGTTGCATAGTATTCCCTTGTGTGGGCAGCCCACTGTTGACTTAATGTTCCCCTGTTGATGGGCACTGAGGTTGTTGATCGAATAAACAATGGTGCAATGAATTACCGTATGCCTATATCATGAAAACTTGTCTTTAAGACCTTTAGGGATTATGACCCTTAGGGCAGAATGACCCCTCTTTTGCCCACCCCCAACCACTTCCTCGAAGCTGAGGCTTGATTAAGGACAGCATCACAGGATGAGGGAAGAACATTCCAGGCAGAGGGGACTGCAATGCAAAGGTCCTGAGGCAGAAATGAGCTCTGTATTTTGGGAGAACAGCAAGAAGGTCACTGTGGCTGGAGTGGAGCGGGCGCAGGGAGAATGGCAGGAGATGAGGTTGGAGAGGCCTTCTGGGGGCACGTGGGCCACAGTGAGGCGGGAGGGGGTGAATGAATGAAGCCACATCTGTGACAACTGACAACTGGAAAGACATTATGTTCCAGGAGGCACGGCCCTCCCCCGACCTCTGGTTGCTGAAAAGACTGGTGGCCCCTCCCCTCTTGGGTCCCCTAGACCTTTCCCCAAGGTCACCCACAGAGAGGAAGGAGCCCAGTGACCTGTCACAGGGCGGGAGCCCACCAAGGCCTTCAGCAGACTTGGCCTGGGCCTCTCCGAGTGCCATGCTGGCCTGGCCGAGCATGTTTGAGGAAGGATGGGAACTCGGGGGCTGGGGTGGGGCTGGGCTCAGAGCATCCCTCTGCGTCAGCCGCCCTGGAACGCTCTTTCCTCCACCTTTGCATGGCTGGCCCCTCTGTCTCAGTTCAAAGACCATCTTCTCAGGCCACCAAATATCAAGTTGGCTCCCCCTCCACCCCCCACCCACCTGCCCACCTCGCCCATCTCCCCACTGTTTGGAGCCTGGCGATTTCAGAGCCAGCCTGCCCGCTGGAACTGGCGCTGCCCCCATAATCCGTGGGCAGCCTGCGTCACTGCTCAGACGGGGGAACCCTCTCTCAGGGCTGGAGTTGGATGCAACGAGAAAATGCACGCAGGGCGTTCTGAGCAAAGAGGTGCTCAAGGCCAGTGTGTGCTTTTCCACCCTCCGTGGGTGCCCCTCCCTGTCTTAAACCCTCCATCCTTCTGTTCATTCCTGTGTGCTGTCCTTCTCCCTCTCTGAACCATGAGCTCAGGAAGCAAGTGTTGCTAGTCGGGTTCAGCCCTGTGCCCCCAAGTGATAATTAAAGAGACCTTGAAGGAGGAGCTGGAGTCAGACAAGAGGAGTGGGGCGAGAGCAGAGCATGCGCGGCCCCTGGGAACAGCCTAGTGCCCAGGGCAGGGTTCAGTGTGGGCGGGGGGAGGCGAGGACTGTGGGGAGAGAGGGAGCAGGAGGGGTAGGAGCCAGATCCTTGGCCCTTGAGAGCTGCAGTAAGCAGGCTGGATTTATCCTGAAGGCACTGGGGAGCCACAGAAGGCTCTAAAGCAGAGGAGTGACAAGATCAGATCTTGTAGGAACATCTTTGGGATTCTCTGGGAGAAGGGGTTAGAGGAGGCAGGAGTTGGTGCAGAGCCAGATCTAAGCGTTACTGCCTTCTCCTGTCAGACAGACTCTGTCTCCCTCCCTCGCCCTTTCTCTTCCTCGCTCCCCTCTTCCTCTTCCTCCTCCTCTTCTTTCTCCAGCTCTCTCTCCCTCCCTTCTCTTTTTCCTCTTCTCTCTCCTCTTTCTCTTTTTTCTTCTTTTCTCTTCTCTCCTATCATAATCTCTCTCGCATTCACCTTCTCTCTCCCCCTCTCTCTCCTTCTCTCCCTCCCTCCCCACCTCTTCCCCACCCCCCAACAAAATTTGTAATTCCTCTTCCCCACTCTGGCTGGCCCTGGCGCCCTTCCTCTGGCACAGCTCATTATTTTAATTAAACTCTGGGATCTGTTTACTAACCTGACATCTTGCTTAGGGAAACTAGGAGAGGAGTTGCCTGTGGCCAAGGCAGGGAGGTTGCCAGGGGGCTGTGGGACAGTTTCCACCGCCCCATCCCAGGAAGGGGCCCTGCCCGGCCCTTAGAGGGCGGCCGGTAAGGCTCTGGGGTCTGGCTCGGCCTCCGAGGCGCATCACTCTCGCCTGGGCCTGAGTTACTCTCTGGAGTGCTTTCCTGATCTACAAAACAAGGGTATTCATAGTTCTTCTCTTGTAGGGTTTTGTGAGGTTTAAATGAGTTAACACAGTGCTTTTCAAACGGAGGGTCATAAAGTCAATTTACTGGGTCACAACCACCAATGAAAAGACAAGAACAAAAAATGCCAGAATGCATTATCATAATAAGGATATGTGTTGTGGGCAGGAGCGGTTATTTCTCCGGATTTTGTAAATGTATCTCTTTCTCTGGCTTCCCTTCTAGAAGGCTTGAAAGCTCCAATTAAAGCATTTAGAAAAGTTCATACAGAAGGGGCTCAGACTGTGATGGCAGAAGCAAGAAAAGAGTTCCTGTCGATTTCCCAGCAATGTGGGTGGTTTTGCCCTGTTTTACACACAGGGAGGCTGAGGCTCAGAGAAAGAGGCTGCCTGAGGCCCTTAGACCAGGCTGAGCTGCGACCCCGGCCTGACCCCGCCTCGCCTCCCATCAAGAACCTGCAGGAGGGCGAGGGCTAACCCGGCAGCCAGGGCGGAGAATGGACAGTAGGGGAGGGGGAGGACGCAGGGACACCAGGGAGGAGGCCACTGCAGTCGTCCCTACGGGATGTGTCCGTGGCTTGGACCAGGGTGGTGGCGGTGGAGGTGGGGAGAGGCGGTCAGGCTCTGGCGCTGTTTTGAAGGTGGAGCGCACAGACACTGCTGATGGACAGGGAGCAGGCGAGGAGGGGGCTGTCGGGTTTCTGGCCTGAGGACCTGGGAGGATGGAGGTGCCATTCGCCAAAACAGGAAACACCCAGTCAGGAGCAGGTGGTAAAGGGTCAAGAGCATGGCTTGGCCTCGTTAAGTTGGAGAAGCCCATGGGACGTCCGAGTGTCAGAACAAACCTCCTCCCACGCAGACAGGCCCCACCAGCCCGGATGGGGGCGGAGGGAGCCCGCCTTGTGGCAGAGATTAATTCCCATGACCCAGTTCTGTCTGCCTGTGGCTATCTGGGTCGCCTGGACCACAGGTCCTCGTCTCTCCGAGCCCACGCACACCAGCCGGTTCTTCTCAGTCCTCTCCCCCACTGCTGCCCCGAGAACGTGGGGGGCAGAGAGCAGAGCGTTCCTCTTGCCTGGCCTCTGTGGGCCCTGATTTCCTGTCCTCTGTCTGCACACTTCGTGTGCCCTCCCCCTGGAATCCCCTCCGCCTCTTCCACTCTCACATCAAATTCATCCCGGCCTTTTTTGTCGAGCCTGGAAGGCTCCAAGAAAACTTCCCTGGCTTCCACTAGAATGACAGGGACCGTATCTTGAATGCCCTCCTGTGGGCCAGGCTCTAGTTGATATTTCTGATCTCATCGGATCTTTGGAGATAGAGACTATCGCCTCCCTCTTACTGCTGAGGGAGTTAAGGCTGAGGGAGGAGAAATCACCATCTTGGGGTCACATGAGGCAAGTGGCAGAGTTGGGGTTCAACCTCTAGACTCTCTGTCATGGTTTTTTTTTTTAGAATGGCACCTGAGCTAACAACAGTTGTCAATCTTTTTTTTTCTGCTTTTTCTCCCCAAATGCCCCGAGTACATAGTGGTATATTCTAGTTGTAGGTCCCTCTGGCTGTGGCATGTGGGGCGCCACCTCAGCATGGCCTGATGAGCGGTGCCATGTCTGCTCCCAGGATCCCAACTGGTGAAACCCTGGGCCTAAGCAGAGCACATGAACTCAACCCCTCACCCATGGGGCCGGCCTGTCTCTGTCATGTTTTATAAGGCAACTTAGGTACTTATCCCACCTAAGGGACTTAAGGGTCGTCAAGGACATAGATTGATTTATTTAGTTCTGCATCCCCAGAATCTGGCACAGGCTCTCCATAAATGCTTGCCAGATGGATGGGTGGATGGACAGGTGGATGGATAGACAGGTAGATGGGTAGATAGGTGGATGAGTGGGTGAATGTGTGGATGGGTGGATGAATGATAGATGGACAAGTGGATGGATGGATGGATGGATAGATAGATGGTGATAAGTACATGGATGGATGGATGGACAGATGGATGGGTGGAGTAGGAAAAGCGAAATAAGACAGATGTGAGAGAGAAAGAATTTCCACCTGAGAAAGCTGCTCTTGCACATGAAGTCTTTGTTGAGGCTCCCCTCTGACCTTGGGAAGCGTGTAGTTAGGAGGCCGACTCTTCAGAGAAGATGGGGAACAGTTCCACCATTTATCGAGCACCCATTTTGCACCAGGCACCATCCTAAGAACCTTGTATACATTAACTCGGTCAATCCTCACGAAAGCCCTATGGGGAGCATACTGTTCTCATCCCATTTCTCAGATGAGAACACTAAGGCTCAGAGAAATCAAGCCACTTGCCATAGGAACGAGGATCATAACACAGCCTCTTGGTGGGATGTTCATGGGAACCCATGGTAGCCCTGAGGGGTTCTCCCACCCCAGGACCCTTGCACTTGCTGGCCTCTGCATGGGGCTCTGCCTCAGGCTTTTCTCATGGTCAGCTCCTTCTCACAGTCAGATCTTCATTCCAACATCTGCTCTCAGAAAGGCCGTGATTGATCTCCCCACTTTGTGCGCCCCCAGTCATTCCCAGACTCACTTAGGATACAGATTTGGCTGTTGTGATAGAGACTCGAATAGCAGGGGCTTACGCAATATCTAAGTTGTTTCTTCTCTCTTTCTCTCTCGATAAGGAGGTGTCATTGGTTCTTGACATGTGGTGTGTGCTCATGTGGCCTCAACAAGGCAGGAGAGCACAGTGGTTACCAGCATGGGCTCTGAACCCAGCTCTGCCTGAGTCCAAATCTCATCGCCGTCTCTCTTGACAGAGGCCATGGGCATTGCATCTTAGTCTCTCCGAGCCCCCATTTCCTCATCTGAAAATAAGGTTAAGTAATAACATGCTTATCTCAGACGCGTCCCGGGAGTGAATCCATGCAAAGTGTCCGGAGCAGAGGTCAGCAAACCAGGGCCCCCGAGCCGGATCTAGCCCACCACTTTGTTTATGAATGACCTGCAAGCTGAAGGCGGTTTTTACATTTTCAAGTCATTGGAAAATATCAAAAGAAGACGACTATTTCATGACACATGAAAATTATATAAAATTCCCGTTTCGGTGTCCATAAAGGGTTCTTGGAACACAGCCCCGCCGTTTGTCCCTGTTTGTCTCTGGCTACGTTCGCGCTCTGGTGCAGAGTGGACTGGTTGCGACAGACTATGTGGCCCACAAAGTCTAAAATATTTGCTGTCGGGCCCAGTGCAGGAAGTCTGCTGACCCCTGGTCTGGAGAGCACTGCCCGGTCCATGACAAGCCCCAGTGTGTGTTAACTGTTCCTACTCACGTCCTTGGGAAGCAGCTGCAGGCTGGGGACCAGACTGCATTTATTAAGCACCGATTGTGGGCAGGCCCTGGGCCGGGTGCATTATATTCGACATTTCGGAACACTTCCAGTTGGGTGTGACGATCCCCATTTTACAGCTGAAGAAACTGAGGCTCGAGGAGGTGATGGGACTTGCCCACGATTACCCAGCTGGGTCAGTGACAGAGCTGAGATTTGAATCCGGGGTCTTCTGGTTCCACCAACTGCCCCCTCCCTGCTCCCACTCCACACACACACCACGTGCCCTGCTGCCCGAGGTGGCTCTGGGAAAACGCCAGCAGCTCTGTCTCTCTGAGGCCCAATAACGGAATTGCCCTAAAGAGTCTGTTAAAAATGCAGTTTCTTGGGGCTGCCCCGTGGCCTGGTGGTTAAAGTTCCAGGTGCTCCACCTCGGCAGCCTGGGTTCACAGGTTCAGATCCTGGGTGCATCCCTACTCCACTCATCAGCCATGCTGTGGAGGCGTCCCACATACGAAGTAGAGGAAAGATTGGCACAGATGTTAGCTCAGGGCGAATCTTCCTCAAGCAAAAAAAAAAAAGAGAGAGAGGAAGATTGGCAATGGATGTTAGCTCAGGGCGAATCTTCCTCACCAAAAAAAAAAAAAAAGCAGATTCTTGCATCCTCCCACAGACCTCCTGAATCCGTCTCTCGGGGAGGACCAGGAATTGACATTGCTAGCAGAATCCCCCAGGGGATTTCAGTGTCAGAGGGGTGGTCAGGGGAAGAAGAGGTCCCTATGGGCTACAGGTGTCAGGGAGGCCTTGCTGAGGAAGGCCATGCTGACGAGAAGCTGGGCCGGTTAAGGGAAGGAAGGGCATTGCAGGCAGGGGTCTTGCCTGAGCAGAGGTGGGGAGGCAGAAACAAGGCCGGCACGTGCAGTGAGGCGTCGTACCCAGGGGCAGGCTACATACAAGCCAGCCAGGTTGCCAGGGTTGGGGGGATGGTCAGGTTCTCCCATGAGCCTTGGCGCTCCAAAGAGATAAGGCAGCTCTTCCGCTCAAGGCCCAGAGCCCCCTCTCTCTTGGGGTTTGTAGAATAAATTAGAAAGTCTTCACTCTGGCCTTCAAAACCATGTGATCTGGCTCCTCCTTGCCTCTCCATCATCATCTCTGACTTCTCTTTCCCTTGCTTCTTCCACACTGGCCTCCTTTCTGGCCCTTAGACACACCTCATGCCTGCCCCAGGGCCTTTGCACTTGCTATTCCCCCTCACTTGCCATGCTCATCCTCAGACCTCAGTTTAACAGGCATCCTCAGAGAGGCCTCTCTTGACCAGCTACCTCCCTCCCACAGGCACTCTCTCCCCGTCGCCCGTTATCTCCCTCCCTGCCATTTTTTATGCCTTTGTTGGCTCCTCCTCTTCCTGAGGGCAGTGTCATCCTGCCTCAGTCACTGCTCCGCCCAGGAGCCCAGCACAGTACCTGGCACAGAAAGTACTCAGAACGTGGTGACTGAATGGGCATAAAATGTGAACCACGCCCAGGCCAGAGAAGGGCTGAGCCAGGCTTCTGGGCTCCCTCATGGTTGAGCACTTGGTGCCCAGGGGGCTACTGGGTGAGGGTTTGGGATGATAATGTTGTGGCATGAATGTGGGCAGAGAGGTGTGGTAGGGAGAATTCTTAACAGAGAAAACAAAGGGGCTGGCCCGGTGGCATAGTGGTAAGTTCACACATTCTGCTTCGGTGGCCCGGGGTTTGTGGGTTCAGATCCCAGGCGTGGACCTACACACCGCCCATCAGGCCATGCTGTGGTGGCGTCCCACTGATAAAGTGGAAGAAGGTGGGCACGGATGTTAGCTCAGCGACAATCTTCCTCACCCTCCCAAAAAGAGAGAAAACAAGGCAGTAGGAGGGTCCTTTTCCGTCCTCTACTCTCTGGAGAGGAGGACACACTGTCACCTTCTAGAATTCTCCGGAGCATCTCTCTGTCATCACAGACCCTGGGGCTAAGGGCCACCCCAGCTCCCCTTCTTGAGCAAGCCCTGGGCCAGCCTTCCACGTGGGTAATCTTGTCAGATCCACCCAGCAACTCAATGGTTGAGGAAGAATCCCCACCTGCACTTCCCAGACGGGGAGACCGAGACGTGGAGAGGTGGGGGAGTTTGTCCTCCGTCTGGGGTGAAACACAAACTCCAGAGCCCGGTTCTGACTCCAGAGCCTGTTTCCTCAGCCCCCGTGCTGTGCTGTCACCTCCGTCCCCAGCACTCATGTGTTGTCAGAAAGTCCTGCTGAGATCTAACTCAAAGCCTCAGCATGTCACCACGGGAGAGGGTTCAAAGATGGCTTCGGCTTCCGTTCCCAGTGTGCCTTCAGGGCTCAGTTCTAACCAGAAAGGCATCAAGAGTGGTGAGTGGAGGTCGTGGAAAACCTGAACCCCAAAGAGGGTCAGTTCTCAGAACAAAGCTTCAGCTGGGGGTCAGGGTGCCCGAGTTCAAATCTCAGCCCTGCTTCCTTCTCCGTGGGACTTCTGTCAAGCCAGTGACACTCTGTGCCCGTGTGGAAAAGAGGGGTCTCAACAGGCAGGCAGCTATGCCCAGGGGACCTTGAGGTCTGAACCAGAGAAGTCGAAGCTGGAGAGGCAGGCCCTGCTCCCGGCAGCTGGGGGCCAGTGGGGAGCCCAGGCCTGGGGGCAGAAAGCATGTTGGCAAAACAGTCAGAGAACAATTCCAGACCACGGTGGAAAGGCCGGTGATTAATCACCAAGTAGAAAGACAACAGGATCCTGCGGGACCTTCCCAGGAGCTGGTGTGGCCCAGAAAGAGGGTTGATTTTTAGGGAGGACATCTCAACCTCGGCGCGACTGACATTTGAGGCTGAGTTCTTTGTTATGGGGCCGTCCTGTGTGTTGTAGGGTGCTTAGCAGCATCTCTGACCTCCACCCACTAGATGCTAGTAGCAGGTCCCCACCCCCACCCCATGCCCAGTGTGACAACCAAAACTTTCTCCCGGGGAAACATTGCCAATGTCCCCTGGGGGGTAAGATAGTGCCTGGTTGAGAACCAGTGCTTTTAGGTGTAATCTAAAATATTGGCATTCTGATTTACAAAATTCTCAGCTCTCAGGCAGGCCTCAGACATAAGTGATCAGCTCAAATACGTCCTGGCATCAGACAGGTGACAGCCATCAGACACGGGTGGTCAGCTCACATATGTCCTGGCATGAGGCAGATGGTGGTCATCAGCAGGTGGCATTCAATCCTAGAGTCGCTGGGGTGAGACCTCTGTCCTGGAAGGTCAGGCGGACCTAGGGGTCATTCATTGTACAGATGGAGAGACTGTTCCCCAAAGAAAGGGAAAGACTTGGCCAAGGTCACATAAGGTTCACAGAGCTGGAGCTAGAAGCAGACTCAGTTTCCCTAGCTGTATAATAAGGGATTAGACTGGAGGGTGAGGGGCTGCCTGGCAGACTCAAGGCTTCCTGCAGGTGGTCTTCCCTCCCCCACCCATACACTTGGTTTCTCCCCGGCAGTGGGCCCGCCCCTCGCCCTTTATCCCCTCCTTCTGCTTTGCAATAATTTGCATGTCTGTCTCTGCTACTCGCTTTTGCAGATCAGGCACCTGGCCCAGAGCTGAGCAGTTTTAGCTTTGCCATGAAGTTGAAATGTATTAATTTTTATTTACATATATATGAAACATACAGCCCTTCGTTCATTCAACCAGTGACCACAACGCATCGGGCCCCGTGCTGGGTGTTGCAGGTGCACCAATGAAGGCAGCAGACTGGAGCTCCCAACACAGTGGCAGAGACAGGCATGATAGCTAATTGTACTAATATCTAAAATCGTGTCGGCAGGACCAGAAGGAGGGTGAGGGAGCGAAGTGCCCAGGGTGCAAAATTTAAGGAAGTGTCCACTCTCAGGGTCGGGCAAGTGCACCCCTCATCCTCTGCCCGGCTCTGCCTTTTGGTTCTAACAAGTTTTGCAAAGAAAAAGTGCAGATGCTCTGAAAGCATAAGTAGAGAGATGTGGCCTAATCAGGGAGGTAGCAGAGGGTCCGGGACGTCAGCCCTGAGTAGGGTGGATACATAAATACACACACATTCAGGGCAATGCTTCTCCATGAAATTCGTGGTTCATATGTGTTAATTATATACATAACTCCCCCCCAAATTAATATAATGCCTTAACTTTAATAGAAAGGAGAATTAAAAGGAAAGCAATTTATATTAAACTTGTATTCATTTCAATATGCAAATGCCTGGTCACGACAATGACACCAGAAAACACCATGCAGGTGCCAGGTGGTCACACTATACATAGAAGCACCGTGAGCGTGACGGCGACAGAAACAGGGCTACAGGTGTGTTGGCAGCTCAGACGCCACGAGCACGATTGCCATCAGCTACCTGATTTTTCCGACGTGGTGAGTAACTCTTGGTGAAGTTCCAAACAGAAGAAAGCACAACTCTTCCCCTGCTTTATCCAGTGCTTGCATTTCTGGGAAATTCAGAGTATATTAAAACCTTGGCAGAAGGTATTCGGTGTGTGTACATGTAAAATGGAGTTGGAGTCTAGGCTCAGGAGATATAAGTGGCACTGTCCCCTCGTTACCGGTCGCCTGAGGTGTCCTCTCCTGTCATCGGGACATCCTCACAAATTTCCAGCACGTGCCCTCGCGGACAGCACCCCCGCACTGAGAGTCGCTGGACCCAGCCTCTAGCTACCAGCCGGGCTCTGAGGAGAGGACCACGTTTGCTGTCATCCTTCCATTCTCTAGCGTCTGGTTTATTTCCACCGCTTTTATCCGAGTCCTTGCACGCTGAGAGGGGCTTGTCTTTTTCTCCAATTTGTGCGCGTCCTTGCTAATTATCCTTGGAGTAAAGGAGGCGACACCAGCGTGAGTTATCTCCCGGGTAGTCCGAGCCAGGCTTGCTAAGGACTCCCAGCAGTCAGCAGCCCTGGGCTGGATCCACTGCGAATTCCCAGCCGCTCCAGACTTGCTCTGTGGCCGTTAGCCAGCTCCCACGTGCGGCTACAACCAGTCCAGGTGGCTCTTGAGGTCCCGAACCCCTGCCGATTGTGTCTTAGAACCAGCGCCATAATGAGCTCTTCTCCGTGCCAAGGACTCCGGAAAGCTGGAAGACTTTCTTATCCAGGTATCTAATTCCTGAGAATTGAATTCTTCTCACTTGAGAAGAAAGAGCGACAGAAAGAGAAAAATTCTTTATTTGCTCCTTCACCTGTTCACCTTTCCCTAACTGCCCCCTCATTGGACAAGTACCTCCCGGCCTCAAAGAGGGCAGCCACATCTTAATAAAGTACGCTACTTCTTGCCTTTTGAACTTCCAGGTTTCAGGTCCTCACAGTTTAAAGGTAGGGATTTTTGAGACTAAATGACAAATATCCATCTTGTGTGGTTATCCTTGTAACCAAACCCATGAGAGGTGTGAGCCTACTGTGTATTGTTTCTAATCTTCCTCACCACCTACAGGGTCAGGCCCCTCATCCCCACGTTGCAAATGAGGGAACAGAAGCTCAGAGAGGGCTATAACTTGCCCAAGGCCACACAGCAGGTCTGTGGCAGGGCTGGGGTTTGTCCCAGATCAACTGCCCACGCTTGTTACAGTCGCCCTGCTGCAAAGTCATTTTCCTTCTCTCAGGGTAGAAATAGCTGTTTACCCTATTTTCTATGAACAGGTTTCCAAAGAGACCTCCAGGATGTGTGCGAGCGAGCCAGCACATTCAAGAATATAGCTCTTATTACGGAGCTTAGTATTAGCCAGCCACCCACCTGCCTGGCTCTAATTAGAGGCCCGTCTGTCTGTCTCCAGCTTTACAAATCACGGCTCTCTGGGGCCTATAATTTAACCCGGCGCACTCGAGGCCTGACGAGGTTGGGGGGAAGACAGGGCTCCCCACTCCCCACTTACTGAGGCTGGTGACAGAGACGCAGGGCACCATCACGTTGGCCTTGGGTTCCAACCCTGACTCGCTGCCGAGGGCTGGGACTCTGGCATCAGTATTATCGATTTTTCCTTTTCCCTCAGACTCCAGTAGGGCTCAACATGGCAGACCCTGTCTTTACATAAGATTTCGATATTTTGCTCATTACAGATATTTTGCATTGTAGGGGAGGAAGACATTTCCTCTATCCTCTCTGGGTTCATCTGGCCAGAAAATGGATTAAATTCGCGTGAGACAGAATAGCAGGAGAAAATTAGACACAGCTTTATAACATGTGTACATGGGAGAGGCTCAGACAAGCTGAGCAACTCGACCAAATGGCTGAAGCCCCCACCTTAAATATCATCTTCAGCTAAAGACAGAGGAGGATGTTGGGGATGGAGGAGGAGCCGATCTTGGGAGGTTACCACACAAGTACAGTAAACAAGATGCAGATTGAAGTCCTTGCCTTTGGCATTGACAAAGAGTTTCTAGTGATAAGGTCATCCCCCTTCTTCGAGGTACAGAGCGGGAGACACCTTTACAGATGGAGATTTCCCTTACCATGTAAATGTTTCTTAACAAAGGGTAAGTAAACTCTGCTTTTCAGGGCTGCTTTCCTGTCTGCAGTTTATTAAAAGTAACCAGCCCCAAACAATCCTCATGCCAAAGAGACGTATCTTGGGGTGGCCAATTCCAGGCCCCCACAGCATGAAGTCTGATTTTCTAAAATATTGCATGAAAATATTACTTATCATGATGACTGAGTTTTTTGGGACTCCCTTAAATTTTGCCCCCTTAAATTGTTTCACCCTAGTCCCGGCCCTGCTGCCACTTCCTGTAATCTTTGTTGAGTCACCTCCCTACCCAAGGCTGCGGTTTTCCCATCTATAAAATGGGGGCACTAGCAGGACCTCCCTCATGCGCTGCTGGATCTGAAGTCCCTGGCATACAGCTGGCACTCAATAATGGCTGCCATTGTGGCGGAAGAGAGAGGACTGGGGCAATATTGGCATTGGGGGCCAGACAAGACATTGTGATGCAGGACTGTTTGTGCATCACAGGACATCTCCCATCTCTGGCTCCCCCTGAACACCAGTAGCACCCCCATCCCATCACTGTGACAATCAGAAATGCCTGCCCAGCCTCACATTTCCAAAATGCCTCCTAGGGGGCGGTGCCACCACCACTGGGCTAGATCACACTCTTGGAGTCACACAAACCTAGGCTCAGATCCAGGTTGTCACTTAGCTGTGTGACCTTGGGCAAATTCCTTAACCTCTCTGAGCCTCTCATTTTCTTCATTTGTAAAGTGCCAATAACAGTATCTCATAGGGGTCATTTGAGCCTTTGAGTGTTTGGATATGCAATTCATGGTAGCTGCTGCTGTCCTTATTATGTTATTTGTATTCAAAGCAAGAAGCTCTTCTTGGAGCCCAGCTCTCTGGTGGCAATTTGTGGGGGAGGAGGGAGCCAGCTACCAGATGAGACTGTGAAAAGAGGAGAAGCACATCTAGCCTGTTAATGTGTATTGTTCGAACGGAACTGTATTTACATATTTTTATTTGTTGCAAGCATTAACGATTTTGGAGATTTCACGCACACACAAAAGATTTTGTTTGTTTCTCTTGAGAAATTGGAAAATTAGGCCACCCTTGGGCTGTCTCTGTTCCCTCCTGGAGCTGGTAAGCGGTGGCCCTAGGGCCCCTCCTGGAATTTTACATCCAGCTGCGGTTGTCAGCGCTGCCCCACCCCCCTACCTGGCCCCCCCACCCCGTGGATGGCGAGATTTCAATCTGGCTGGCTGTAAGCGGGAGGGAGAGAGCGCTCCTCAGGAACCAGGAAGGGAGAGTCTTAGAAGGAAGCACAGGCTTGGGGTGGGCTGTCAGGGGAGACACGAAGTCCTGCAGGAATTCAGAGTGCCTCAAAAGTGGCTGAGGGAATCTGGGTTTTCTTTCGCTTGTTTGTTCAGCCTCGAACACTCCCTTTCAGATTGCTAAGAGCCAGGAAGATGGTACCTCCTGGGGAGGGAGCCTGGGGAGAAGCAGAGCAGGAGGGAAAACTGGAGGCTGGATTCGTCCTTCGCTGCCCAAGGAGGACTCGGGGCGCCGGGAGACAGTCAGGGAAGGGACAGTGTGCCCGGTCAGGGGACCCCAAACCCAGTCCCGGTTCTGCCACAGACTGGCCTGGCCACCTTGGTCAGTCACTGTCCTCCCTGGGCTGTTTCCCAGCCTCCTAGCCCAGAATGGATGAAAGGGGAGGGTTGAACCAGGAAGGGGCCTGGGCCCAGAAACTTTGGGTCATCTTTTTCTAATACCCGCCTTATGCCAGTACACAGTAGGTGCTCAAGCAGTGCCGTGCTGTTTTTGCACAGAGCTGTGCAGCAATTGGGTCCCGCCCAGGGCTGCGTTCCCTGAAGGCGGGCGTTGAGAACAGCTCCAGGAACAGCTGGAGAAAGTGGTTGTGTTTGTAGTTCCTGCCTGGTCTGTGGGCTAGAACTTTAGAGACGATTCCAAACACAGGCAGGAGAAAAATGCCTGGATGAGAGCTGGGGTCCTTTACAGGGCCCGGGGGACAGACTATAGGGACAGGGAAAGGCGACCTGGTCCTGAGCAGCCGCTGGTCTGGTTCCAACGTGCTCTCTCTGAGAAAGGGATCAAGTGGTGGGCACTTTATCCATGGCAGCTGACACAGGGCCTGTCATGCTCGAGTGATGAATAAATAATTGATTAAAAGAAAGATGGAAATAAAGACAAATACAGGAAATGGAGGGAGAGACGAAAGGATGAATGGATGGATGGTGATAGAAGACTAAAGGATGTTGGATGCTGGATAAGTGGATGGAAGATGGATGAATTAAAATACAGGGAATGAGTGCAAGGAGGAAAGAATGAAGGGAGGAAGGGAAGAGAAGGAAAGAGAGAAGGAAAGTGGAAGAATGGACAGATGGAAAGTTGTGTGGATGGATGGATGGATGGGAGGGAGGAAGGAGAGAGAGAGGGAGGAAGATGGACGAGTGGATGGACGCATGAATGGATGGATGGATGGATGGTGAATGCAAGAATGGAGGATAGGTGAAAGGAAGGAATTGGATGGATGTTAGATAAATGGATGGATGGAAAGTTCGGTGGATGGATGGAAAGACGGAAGGAAGGAGACCTAGCTCCGCCTCTGAGAAACAGTCCATTCATAAGCATTTACTGAGTTCCTGCTGTGTGCCCAGCCCCATGCTAGGCAGTGTGCAGAGACAGAGAAGTCAAGTCAGGACCCCTTCCCCCACTGCCACCCCACACGTGCGCAGGGGGTTAGGTTCAGAGGCTGAGTCCATGGCCGAAGGCAGCTCAGGGAAGAGGGAAAATCCACAGCAGTCCTTGCCTTCTGCCTACAAACTGGGCTCCTCCAGGATAGTCTCAGAACGCTGGGGAGGAGGGAATGACCCTGGCCAGGCTTCCCATGTGGCCTGTGACAGGCTCCTTGGAATGTCCTGGAGCCCACCCGACTGGCAGCTCCGTGAGGGCAGGAGGCAGGCCTGTGTTCACTGCTGCATCCCAGCGTCCCGAGTGGAGCCGATCCTCCCACAGAAGGCAGCCAATGGCATCCCTTCAATAACTGAATGAGTAGGTGAGGGAGTGAATGAATGAATGACTGAATGAATGAAAGTCTGAGTAGCATCACCTATGGCTGTAAGCAGATTCCATCACCTTCACAAACCTCCTTTTCCTTGCCTCTGCAATGGAACTAACAATACCCAGCCTGGATCGTGAAAGTGCTTTGTAAACGGGGGAGAAATTTACAGATGGAGAGTGTGACATTAATAGAAGTAAGAGTAATAGCACCAGGATCAGTCGTAGGAGCGGTCACGGCCCCGGCAGTCATTATGTTCACGGCGGCGATGCTGCTGCTGTTACTGGCAGTGGTGCTAGAAGTATTAGCGAAAGCACTAATTGTATTGGTCATGGCAGTGACGGTTATATTCACGGTGGCGGTAAGAATAATACCGTTGGTAGCAGGAGAGAAGAAAAGGGAGGGCATTCTAAGCGGAAAAAAATGTTCTGATTTCAGTTGCAAGTGACAGAAATCCAAGTGGAACTGGCTTAAGCTAGAAAAGCAAGGGAAGGGTGATTTATTGGCTCATGCGGCTGGGAAGTCCAGAGGTAGCTCTGACTTCTGGCCCAGAGACGCAGGCCCTGGAACCATAGCGTCAGGACTTGTCACTGCGGCTCAGTCGCTCCGTCTCTCGTCTCTGCCTTCCCCCGGGTGAGCTTCACTCTCACACAAGCTCTCAGGCTTCCGGGATCCCCATCTCCCAGCTAGACAGTCCCCTCCAAAGAGAGCGCCTCCTCCCAGGTAATTACAGCCAGAGTCCCAGGATTCGCTCTCATTGGCCCATCATGTGTCATGCTCATCCCTCAGCCAATCACTGTGGCTAGCAAGGTTGGCGTATGCTCACTGGACCAGCCTGGGTCACAGGGCCACTCCTGGAGGTGGAGGTGGGCAGGGTGGTGACAGAGGAGGAAAGAGATATGCATGGCAGGGGACTGGTAGGTGGCCTTCAGAGCTAGAGCCGGGTAAAGGTGACAGAGGTCAAACCGCCTGGTACTTGGTTGGTGCTCAACAGTTAATTTTTCTCCTCCCTGTGCTTTGAGGATAAGGAACAACCCAAAGAAGTTGGAGGATAGAGCAGACCTGGGTTCAAGTCTCAGCTCTGCTACTTGCTAGCTGTGTGACCTTGGGCAAAGTACTTAGCTTCTCTGTGGCTCAGTTTCCTCATCTGTAAGATGGGACAGCAACTATGGATTGTTCTGGGTACAGTCATGCGCTGCATAACGATGTTCTGGTCAATGATGGACCGCGTATAGGACGGTGGTCCCATCTAGCCTGGGTGTGTCGCAGGCCCCGCCATCGAGGTTTGCGTAACTGCTGTCTGTGATGTTCACACAACGACGAAATCCTCTAACAACGCCTTTCTCAGAACGTATCCCCATCGTTAAGCGACACATGGCTGCATTAAACAACTTGATGCTTAGAACAGGGCCTGGCACGTGGCACGTGCTCGACAAATGGAGGTAGGGGGGCCAACTCGTACGATGTGTGAGGATGGAAATCTTGTCCCTCTGCCTGACCCTCCTCCCTCAGATCTTCAGACTGCTGTGTCTTCCTCTTTCAGGTCTCTGCTCAGATGTCACCTCCTCAGAGAAGCCCTCCGTGACCACCATAGCTGGCGATTACCCCCACAGTCAGTCCCTCTCTATCCCATTAGCCCGTTTTCTTGTCTTCGTTAGCGACCTTGTTAATTTCTGTTTCCTCTTTTAACGCCTGCGTCCCCCACCCAAATGTCAGTGACCTGAAGACAAGGTGTGTCTTGGTCACTGCTGTGTCCCGAGTGTCTAGAACAGGGCCTGGGACATAGTTTGGGCTCCATAAATGTTTGCCGAATGACTGAATGAATGAATCCCCCTTTTCTTCCCTGACAGTGTTTCTGTTCAGCAGTGTCCCCGACGGGGAGGACTCTGGGACAGAGATGCAGGAGTGGGGCAGGGGCGCAGAGATGCCCTCTCCAAATTGACATGGGAGGGGGGCTGGGTGAGCTTGCCACCCCTGCCCTCAGAGAAGGGTTCCCTTTGGTCTCCGTCCCTGGCCGTGTGGAGGGTCTCATCTCTCAGGGGCCTTGGCGGGCCGGGCGTCCACCTTGACTGGGGTCGTCCCAGCCAAGGTCAGGCTAAAGCCGGCAGGTCGCTCGGGCCTCGGATTACACATCCAGCTGCTTAGCTGGGATTAGTGGAGACACCACACCTCTCCTGTCCAGGCCCAAGACAGCGGCCCAGGAGGGTGGGTCACTGGCCACCTCTCTGTCCCCCTGCTTCAGGCCCCTCCTGCCCTGGGAAAGCCTCAAGACCCACCAGACCCTGGGCCAGGATGGCAGCAGGGTGGCTATATTTTCTGTGCATTTCTATTACCGTGTTTTGAATGCCTACTGTGTCCCAGCCGTGGAGCCCCACACTTTCTACCTGGCATGGCTGGTCTGGGGAGCTTTGCTGGAGCTCTCTGTTAGAAAGCAGAGTGTGGACCACCTCGCCCTGTAAACGTTTGTTGAATGACTGAATGAATATACTGCTATTGCTCGAAAGCCTTCCATAGCTCCCCATTGCCTGCAGTGTCTCATCCAGATGCCTCTGCCAGCATTCACAGCTGTCACAATCTGGCCCCAGGTGCTCCTCTGGCCTTTCCAGCGTGTTCCTCCCAGTCCTCCCAAGGAAATGCCACCACCATCCTCCTGTGTGCTCAGAACAGAACGTGGGATTCCTCCTTGACTCTTCTTTCCCTCACCCCACACATCTGAGCCAACAGCAGTTTGGTTAGTTTCACTTCCCAAATATGCCTTGAATCTGTCTTCTCTCTTCTCGACAGCTGCCGTCGCTCGCTTGGACACCTGCCAGCCTCCTCACTTAGATTCCTGCTTCTGTTCCAGTCCCCCTGCAGGCTGTTACCAAATGCAGTGCAGGCTCTTAAATCCTATGTTAGGCCGTGTCTCTGGCCTGCTGAGAAGCCCTCTGGGGCTCCTGTGTTTCTCAGAATAAAAACGTCTTATCAGGTCTTTAAGGCCTTTCTCATTTCTCTCTTCAGCCTCATCTCTGACACCCCTTGCCTTCCTCCCAGCTCTGGGTCACTGCTATCCTTTCTCTTCCTCTTAATGTCAATCTCTTCTCTGCCTCAGGGCCTTTGCACTTATTGTTAGCTCCTCCTGGAACACCCTGTCCCCGGACCTTCCCATGCCCGGCTCCTGTGCATCCCTCAGATGCCCACTCAGATGAGGCCTCCTCAGGGGGGCCCTCCCAGGCCGCTCGAGCTGAAGTCGTCTCCCCTCCCCACCCTATTGTTTTTTATCCCATCTCTGTTTCATTGGCGGAGGGGGTGGTGGAGAACAGGAAGGGCTTCGGGGGGGGGTGGGAGCGGGAGAGACAGGGAGGAAACGCAGCCGGGGGCTCCGAGCAAGCAACGACGTGGCTTCTCTGCAGACAGGGAGGAGCGGGCCAGAACAGGGCTGGGTGAGACCGGAGCGGGCAGGGCTGCCAGCCCTGATGCAGAGCAGCCTGGGGAGCCGCGTGCCCTCGGGAGCCCAGGGCTGGCTCCCTGGCGCTGTTTAATCCTCACCCTCGTCGCTGGCCGTACCACTAATGATTTATTCCCCGGCTGACGAACCGAGATCCTGCAGAGGCCAAGCAGCCTCACAAACAGCTTGTGCGGGCCGCACGCAGGACTTTAAAGGCGCAGGCCTGGCCTGGTCGGCGCACGGCTCCCGCCGGGGGTGCCGCAGAGAAACGCCGGCCCGGGGTAGTTCAGACTTTTGGGGAGGAAGCTGGAAATCTGGATGTGTAGGGGAGATAAATGTTGATGAATAATTTACCACGTGGGCCAAAACAACCCGCCCACGGGTAGGTGGAGGCCCCCAGCTGGCAGGGCGGCCTCGGTTCACGCTTGTCACGGCCCTTCATGGGCACCCAGTGGCAGGCCCTGGGGTATGTATTTTCCCCCCATGATTTCACCACAACCTCACCAACACCTGTGCAGTGGGGACTGTTCTGACCCCCATTTTATAGAGGAGAAAACTGAGGCTCAGAGCGATGACACGATTCTCCACGCCAGGGCTCAGCCGTACGGAGAGCTCACCTGCGCAGCCCAGAAGCCAGAGGTTCCAAACTCTGCCCGAAGAGCTTCTACTTGCTTTGTCTGATTTCTCCTGCCAAATCTGCCCATTTCACACAAGGGGAAACCAAGCCTCAGAGAGGTTAAGTAATGTACCAGCAGTCACCCAGCTGGCAAGAACCAGGAGTGCAACCTGATGCGAGTCCTGCGTCCGAGTTTGCAGGCTACACCGTTCCTCCATCGGGCTCCAACATGAAGGAGCGCTGGAAAGCTCAAAGGACTGCAGAATCCTTAGCAGCACTGAAACCCTTCTCTGCGCAAGTTCCTACTAAGTTTAAATCTCTAAGACGTGCCCGGACCTCGGGCCCTTCCCTGGAAACCCTCGGTTGCAGCCAGGACCCTCAGATGGCATTTTTTGGCTGGAGCGGAAGCCTCAGGAGTTTTGTTCAGACGCTGGCATCCTGGCAACTGGCTCACTGTTTGCCGCCTCCTGGGCCTTGCTTCCTGCTCCTGCCAGACCCGCTGCAGCACGGAGGGTTCCAGAATCCGACCAGCAGTAGAGCTCAGGGGGCTCCCACGTGGTGTATCTCTTCTGGTCGTCTGCTCCACCGTCTCTTGATCCGTGAGGAAGGGAACTGGCCTTTGTTGAGGACATAGTGGATGCCAGGCACCTGCTATGCGATATCTCAGTGTGATTCAGCTACTTCCTGGCTGTGTGATCCTGAGCAAATCATTTCACCTTAGGAATCTTAGTTGCTCAGTGAAGAGGAGACTTTTCTTAGCCAGGTCACTTTTTATTTGCAAGAGTCAGAAACCCAACCCAAACTGGCCTAATCAAAAAAGGGCATTGATCAGTTCATGTTGTTGCAAAGTCCGGAGACACTGGCTTCAAGAATGGCTGTATCCAGGTGCTCAAATAGTGTCATCAGAAACCCGCCTTTGTCTCTTGGCACGGCGTCCCTCCGCGTTGGCTATATTCTCTCTCCAGAGGGCCAAAGATTACTCTCTGGCCCCTGCAGGTTGACATCCTGATGACAGCCTGACGAGGGCTCAGCAGCCCTGATGAGAGAGAACCCTTCCTTCCCAGTCGTTCCAGAAAAAGTCCCAGGACAAAACTTGATGGGCCAGTTTGAGTCATGTCCACACTACTACACCGATCACTATGGCCAGGAAGACGGATTTTCCTGATTGGTGAGCTTGGGTCTCACTCTTACCCCCGGAGCTGGGGAAGGGGTCGACTGCGCTCAAAACGTGAGGGTGCAGTGGAAGAGGGCTGGTTCTCCGAAAGAACTCTGAGCAGTCCAAAAACGGACAATAGTGCCCAGCTCCTGGGTGCTCGCGAGGATGAAATGGGAGAAGACGCTGTGCCTAGTTCTTATCCACGCTCGGGGGGCCTCGCCTTCGCCTCTCCCTCCCGCCCCTAAATATCCCTCCGCGCGGCGTGCCCACCCCGGAGCCGGGCAGCCCACGGTCAGCCCTAACCCTGCCGGTGACTCTGGGCGGTTCCTTCTCTGCTCCAGGCCTCAGGTTGGTCCTCTGACAAATGGAGGTGATGGAGGACCCTCCTTCCGGGGCGGTGGTGAGTGAATGCCGCGGACGCGGCACGAAGCGGGTGCTCAGGGGCGGCCTCTCTCTCTGCACCCCTGCCCCAGCCACACTGGGCCGCGTGTTGTTGCCCACTTCCAAGCCTTGGCACGTGCTGTGGGCTCTGCCCGCAGAATCCATCTGGAGCCTTCAAGCCCAGCCTGGGAGAGTCCTCCTCCACGGGGCCTCACCTTTCTGTGCCTCAGTTTCCCAACTGCAGAAAAGGGATTATGAGTGAGTTACTTCTTCGGGCTGACGTGAGGAGTAAATGAGACTGGCCACGGAAAGCGAGGGGCGCCGTGCCTGGCGTGGTGAGTAATCAATAAATATTAGCTGTCATTATTATTAGGTGTTCAGAGGCTGCCTCAAGCTTGCACTTCCCCGTAGGGCCTCCCACAGGGCAAGGACTCAATAAACATGGCATTTGGGGTCGTCCGGTTGGGGCCAGGGCTTCTAAACCCATCCATCCATCCCACCAACCATCCATTCACCTGTCTGTTCATTCGTTGAATGTACTAGTATTTGCTGAGTGCCACCTCGGTGCCAGGCTCTGGGCAGTGGGGATGCAGCCTTGTAAGACAGACACAGTGCCTGCCCTCCTAGTGCTGACCTGGGTTGGTGGGGAAGCAGAAAATAAATGAGGGAACAAATGAATAAACAAGATGACTACAGATTGTGGCAAATCACCAAGAAGGTAAAACATCACGGCAAGAATGAGTGACCAGGGAGGAATCTGGAGGGAGGGCATTTCAGGCAGAGAGAACAGCAAGTGCAAAGGACCTGAGGCAGGAATGATTTCAGCCTGTTGAGGAGCAGATAAATGGCCAGCGTGGCTAGAGAAGAGTGATCATGTGGGAGAGAGCAGAGGAGGAGAGATCTGAGAGCTGACACGGCCTACATCGGGCAGAGCCTTGCAGGTCCCAGAAGAGTTTGAACCTCATTCTGAGCACACTAGGGAGCCGTGGGAGGGCTTTACGGAAGGGAGTGGCGTAACCTAGTTTCTGCCTTAAAAAGGCAGTGATGCCAGGCAGTGAAAGTGTTGAGTAACACAGCAGAGGGGCGCCAGCTTCAGTCCGGGCAACGTCGAAAAGGCTTCTCTGAGGAGGTGACATTCTGCGGAGTCCTGAGAGAAGCGAGAGAGCAGACCCTGTGTGGGCGAGGGGGCGGGAAAGGGATCCGAGGCCCAGGGATCAGCAAGTGAGAAGGCGCCGAGGGCTCGGTGACTGCCCTTTATCACAGGAAAATGAGAGGCTGCAGAGGCTCCAGAGAAGGAAAGTGTTGAAGATAAAAACATTCGTCAACACTTGTAAAGATGGCGAGGCAGACCTTATTCAGGACCATCATGACAGGTGGAGCGGCCTCTGCACTGGGACTTTACGGCGGGGGAGAGAGATTTTGCCTGACTCCGAGTATAGTTGGACATGTGGGAACGTGTAAGTAATACTCTATATACTGAGGTATTACTACGCTAACCACTGCCATGATGATTAGGATCTAGGCCTGGAGGCTGTAACAGAGAGAGGCTGAGCGAGAGAAGAGACCCAGAGGCGTTTCTCTCATCAATCCAGATGTACATGGTCCAGGACTGGAATGGTAGCTCTACAACGTTGTCATTGTCCCAGGCTCGTTCCACCTTTCTACTCTGCCTTTCCTGAGTGTGACTTTCAGCCTCATGGCTCTAAATAGCTGCTAGAGTTCCAGCCATCACATGATCATCCCTAGCAGCAGGATGGAGGAAGATCTAGAAAGAGAAGGCAGCCTTCCCTGTGTTAAAGAGATTTCTAGAAGTCTGACACAACACTTCCACTTACATCTTATTGCCCAGATCCCAACACATAACCCCATCTATCTGCAGAGAAGGCTGGGAAATGTGGTCTTTAAGCTGAGAAGGCGTGTTAGCCCATTGAAAGTCAGGATGCTGTTAATGAGAGAGAGGAGAAAATGGTACCTCACAGTCTCTGGCACACGTGGCTTTCCTCAAAGTGGCCCCAGGCACGTGGGGAACTCAAGCCCCAAGAACTGAGAGAATGGGAGGGGACAGGGAGAGGCCCCAAGAGGCATGGAGCCGAAGCTCAGGATTCCAGGCCGAGTTCCTGGCCACCTTCTCGTTTCTTTCCTAGGCGATTAGTGCAAAGGATCCCAGGCACTTTAATGAGTCAGCCCTGCCTTCAACGATCGGACCAAGGAGCTGGTGTTTTGCTGCCCTGAGTGATTTCAGGGGGGGACAGCCGAATATCTGAGGGACTCTTGTGGGACATCAGAAAGATTGTCGTTATTTCCCAAAGCAGGTCCTTCGTGGGGCATGAAGAGGGAGTCAGAGGAGACTGCTGCTGCTGATGTTAATCAAACCATAGCAGGTTCTGCACTCAGTGTGTGTGTCCTGGAGACCCCCGACTTCTGCCCCGTTGCCTCTCTCCGCTCATCTCCCCTTACTCTCCCTTCCCTCCCCCTACTTCAACCACGCTGGCCCAACACATTCCCACCTCAGGGCCTTTGCACTTGCTGTTCCCTCTGCCTGGGATGCTTTCCTACTAATGGTCAATGGCCAGCTCCTCCTTATCACTCAGGTCTCAGCTCAAATGTCACCCCCACAGAGAAGCCCACTGTGGCCGCCTGAGCTAAATAAACCCGTCACGTGGTCATTCTCTTTCCCACTGACCTGCTTCATTTTTTCATAGCAGTTTTCATCACCCGAAATGATCCTGTTGACTTGTTATTGTTCCCTGTGCATCCCTTCCCTCTACGGAACAGTCAGCTCGCACAAGCTGGCGTTTCTGCCTGGTTGGGTCATGGCTGTACCCCCAGAGCCTAACATGGCACCTGGCACATCACTGAATGAATGAATGAATGAATGAGATGAATCCTTCTAAAAACCTGCCCATGTGGGTATTATTATTTCCTCTTTACAGATGAGGAAACTGAGGCTCAGAGAGGTGAAGTTCCCTGTGTAAATGTACGCAGCTGTGTGAGACATACACAGGGAACACTGTGCAGGGGCGAGATTTGAACCCAGGTCTCGCTGACTCCGCCCTTCTCTCCGACCCCGTCCGGTGAATAATAACAGCTCGTTGTAACCGCTCCCACCGTTAGGACCGTCTTATATCGGACTGAAGTCTTGCTCCCAGCTCTAAAACAAATGGGCAGCTGACTTTCACCGGATCCTTTCAGTGTGCCAGGTACCACGTGCATTTCCTCCTTGAATCCTTGATGAGGTGGGGACCCTGGCAATCCTCATCGCACAGATGGGGAAATTGAGGCTCAGAGAGGGTGAGTAATTTGTCCAAGGTCTCACAGCTAGAAAACTGGGAAGCTGGGATTAGAATGCAGGTCTGGGTCCTTAAGCAACACGTTCTAATGCCTCCCTCCCGCTGGATCTGGTTCATTCTTTCATTTTTTAATTCATTTATTCTGCCTTCTTCCTGTGTTTGAGGAACGGAACAAGTGTTTTACTCTCTTTTACTGTAAAAAGTGTGGGTGAAAATCCACATGACAAAGAGTGTTTCTGATGATTTTAACCTTTTGGGGGGTCTACTTCTTGTCAGCTGGCGAGATCATCAGTGTTTTTAACCTCGTGTTGTCACTGTTGAAAGGCTCCTGTCAGAAGGAGGAGCGTCGGTTTAGCAATTGTCTTGCTGTTTGCCTGAGCTGGCGTCCCTGATACCCGCTCTGAGCTGTTGTTTCTTTGTAGGGACCCTCGTAAGCCATTTGCCTTTGTCTGCAACGATGCATTTGGTTGAAACCAGAGAACAGGATTTGCTCTCCAACTCGGCCTGATGAAGGATTCGGAATACGCTAGAGTGTGCTGCAGTGGCATGCACACAATCTGTGACTTTTCACATCCCAGTTTATTTCTCCCACGGGTAATTTCCACTAAGAATCCAGAAACAAGCCAGCACAGCGCTCTTGCATGTGGTGACTCCATCATCCAGTAGCTCCATCGTCTCAACATGAGACCTCCGTTCTTGCTGAGGGAGAGGAGGGGGTGTGAACTCCCATCCACTCTTCAATGGCTCAGCCCAAAGGGACAGCTCCGCGCACAGCCCCTTGGCCACAGCTAGTCACACGTCCTGTGTAGAGGAAATAGAGGGCTCCGTGTGTCCAGGAAGAAGGCAAGAACTGGACGGGAGTGAGGGCTAGAAGTTTCTTCCACCCCAGGCTCACAGACACTGCACTGCTGTGATAAAAAATGTGAAGGCTCCTTTGCCAGCCCGCCGAGCCGAGACACCCTCATCTTCCTCCGGGGCACGTCTCCGTCCCCCACGGCGTCCCACATGCAGTGCACAGGACGCTGATGTTGGTCCACAGGCTAGAAGTCAGCAAAACTGGATTTCTTACTTTTTTTAACGTTAAAAAGCAGAAATGCCACTAATTTCTTTCTTTTTTTGTCTGTCTCAAATGCTTTTTATTTTTAAAAAATCTACCCCAGTTTTTAATTTGTCTTTATTTTATGGTGGTAAGAACACAAGATGAGATCTACCGTCTTAACCCAATTTTTGGTGTACGATACGGTATTGTTGACTCCAGTGCAGTGTCGTTGAGCAGATCTCTAGAACTGATCAATGCTGGTAAGGTCTTTCTGCACCCAGCGCACCATATCGTGCCACACCCACACTGGAGACCATCTCCTTCGCCTGAGTGAAGCATCGTAGAGCTTTCAAAACACTTCCCGCATCCCCACGAGGGAGGCAGAGGAGGAATGACGTGCGCCACTCCTGGGCACGAAGTGTGAGTTCTCCGTGCCGTGCCTTCCCCTGCCTTGGCAAGAACGGAGGCCACGCATGGAGAGGATGGAGCCACTGATCCCTGAGTCACCACTTGGAAGGGAACTGCGCTGGAGACTCAACAGACTCTCAGTGGATGTTGCATGAAAAAACCCAGAGATTAAAGACATTTGCCCAAGGAGGCCCAGCTAGAATTAGAAAGTGGGTCCCTCAACCACCCACGCATCCATTTCACCTCAGTATGATCTCCACAGAGACTAAAATGCTACGTGACAAAGGTTTATTTTTAAGCCACCCAAATGCCTCTTTCTAAACATATATTGGAGATTAACCAGCAAATCTGGCTACTGTCAAGAATGACCACTCACAGGACCGTCATTCTAACATTAGCCAGAGTGGTACCCAATCCCAGCATCCAGACTAACATCCTTAGCTTCCTTTAGCAACCCCAGCCATCTTGGCCAAGCTCTCAGAGAGCACCCTCCCTACTCCCCATCCTGCCAGACTCAGAGGGCAAGGGGACAGGTTTGTGGCCCAGCAGAAACTGTGGACATTGTCCTTGCCTGACATCTATGCTCCTTGTTTTTTTGTTTTTTTTTTTTTATTGAGTTATTGATAAGTTACAATCTTGTGAAATTTCAGTTGTACATTAATGTTTGTCAGTCATGTTGTAGGTGCACCACTTCACCCTTTGTGCCCACCCCCCACCCCACCTTTCCCCTGGTATCCACTAAACTGTTCTTGGTCCATAGTTTTAAATTCCTCATATGAGTGGAGTCATGCACAGATTATCTTTCTCTTGCTGGCTTATTTCACTTAACATAATTCTCTCAAGGTCCATCCATGTTATTGCAAATGGAATGATTTTGTTCTGTTTTGCAGCTGAGTAGTATTCCGTTGTATATAAGTACCACATCTTCTTCATCCATTCGTCTGTTGATGGGCACTTAGGTTGCTTCCACATCTTGGCTATTGTAAACAGTGCTGCAATAAACATTGGGGTGCACAGGACTTTTGGGATTGCTGACTTCAGGCTCTTTGGATAAATACCCAGTAGTGGGATGGCTGGATCGTATGGTAGTTCTATTTTTAGTTTTTTGAGGAATCTCCATACTGTTTTCCGTAGTGGCTGCACCAGTTTGCATTCCCACCAGCAGTGTATGAGGGTTCCTTTTTCTCCACAACCTCTCCAACATTTGTTGCTATTAGTTTTAGATATTTTTGTCATTCTACTGGGTGTAAGGTGATATCTTAGTGTAGTTTTGATTTGCATTTCCCTGATGATCAGCGATGATGAGCATCTTTTCATGTGCCTATTGGCCATCAGTATATCTTCTTTGGAGAAATGTCTGTTCATGTCTCCAGCCCATTTTTTGATTGGGTTGTTTGATGTTTTGTGATTGAGTTGTGAGAGTTCTTTATATATTAAGGATATTAAGCCTTTGTCAGATATATGACTTGCAAATATTTTTTCCCAGTTAGTGGGTTGTTTTTTTGTTTCAATCCTGTTTTCATTTGCCTTGAAGAATATGCTCCTTGTTTTTTATTCAGTGCACTGCTCTCTGCAGCAGGGATGGACCGATGCCATTTGTCAATGTTAAGACTGACAGTTCCTTCCTCAGCTCCTCGTGCCCTCAGCAAATACAGGGCATTGGCGGCCATTCAGGCAGGAAGGACATTGCCCCACGTTTCTCTCCGTCATCTCCTCTCTCTGCAGGGGCCAGAGTCAAGTCCCCCCAACCAGACGCATTGTCCTCAGATGGGTAGGAGGTTGTAATATCACCAGCTCCCAGAATTCCCACTTAGCAAGTCTCGTGGGAACTTAATTGCCTCTTTTGGGAAGAGGGTACCCAACCCAGAGCTGGCTGGGAAGTGTCGGTCACTTCGGGGAGATGGTTTGAGTGAGGGCGTATGTTAAGGGTGCCGGGATAACGTGTTAAAAACAAAGACGAGCTTCAGCGTCTAGGAGACGTGGGTTTACCCCTGCCTCTGCCACTTCCCTAATTGTCACTTTGGGTGTTGTCTTTATGAGCCTCAATTCCCCAATTATAAAATGGGGGGAGGGGGAGGGCACACCCTGCAGGTCGTTTTCAGGATGAAATGAGGTCCTTCACTCTGTAAGTATGTATTGACTGTGTGCCCTGAGGATTTAGGATTGAGAAAAATCAGACAGAGAAAACCCCTGCCCTCAAGTTGCCCACATTCTACAGAGGCAGCCATCATTGTAAAATTGCAACGTGGACAGCATTATGAAGAGAAGGACGTGGTACTGTGAGAGCCTGCAATTGAGGACTTGACCTGGCCAAGGAGGTGAGGGATGTCTTCCCTGAGGAAGTGATGTCTGAACTGAGATAAGAAGGATGAATAAGAGTTAACCAGGCAGAGTGAAGGAAAAAGCGTTCCAGGGCCTAAGGAACAGCATGTGCAAAGGTCCTGTGGCAAGAAGAATCATGGAGACTACGAGGGACCAAAGGAAGGCTAATGTGCTTGCAATGAGAGAGCAAAGGGGAGTGTGGAAAAAGATGAGCCTGGAGAGTTAGACAGGGTATAGACTAAGCACCTGTGACAATAAGACCCAAAATGCAGTGGCTTAAACAAGATAAATGTTATGAGGTAGGCCAGGAGCTGGCAAACTTTTTCAGCAAAGGGCCAGTCTAGGGCTGGGACTAGCTTCCATCTCAGATCCAATATAGTTGCTCCAGCTCTAGCCATCACACCTGCCTCCTAGGCAGGAAGAAAGAGAAAAAGGAGAAAGGCCAAGCATCACTTTTGCTCACCTTCCATTGGCCAGACTTAGTCACATGGCCACATCTAACTGCAAGGGAAGCTGGGAAATGTAGTCTTTATTCTGTAGTCATAAAATTCTATGACAATGGAAGAAGGGAAGAACAGATATTGAGGACAAGTGGTCTCTGCCACAGTGGGCCAGAGTGGCTTTGGGAGACAAGAAAGAAGTCTATTTGTACTGGTCCGATGGGAGGTGATGGTGGCTTGGGCGAGGATAGCGTCTTGCAGGTGGAGAGAATGGAGTGGATCCAAAGATGTTTGTGAGCCGGAATCGACAAGACTTGGTGATGGGTTGGATATGGGGGCAAAGGATGGGGTGGGGTGTGGCAAGTGTGACCCCCCTAGGTTCCTGGCTTGTGCAAGTAGAAGCAGATCTTGTCTGGAAAGTTCTTCCTAGACGGTAGCAGGTCAGTGAGCCGTTCCTGTCTTCCGTGTTGCATCAGTGGGCCCAGGACTCAAACCCAACGCCCACAGAGACCTGGCAGAAAGGAAAGGAGTGAAGGGGCCTGTGGCAACAGGGGACCCCGAGCCCTGTCTAAGGGGGCGGCTGCTCCTCAGCTCCAGCCAGCAGTTGCCATCAGGAATACAGGTTGACTGTAGACACATCATCTGATTTTCCAAGGGAATCTGAAAATCTGGATTTTTATGTGAAATCTCCCAACGTTGAAACTTGGGCACATGAGTAAAAGTAAATTTCTCAGTCCCAAGATGTCTGGTTTATAATGGCTATGACACCCCCAGCAAGGCCGCTGTGCCCCATTTCCACCTCTGTGACTCGGTTGCCCTCTCATGGTGAAGCCCCAAGGCCTCTGCCCTCGTGCTTTGCTGTCCAAGCACAGGGTCCCTGGATTCCTGTCCCTTTGTGCCCAGGAGTGCCCCCTGCAGGCTCCTGACTCAATTTCACCAACCTCCCTAGGGGACCCCACCTGGAGGGGAGGGGGAAACTGTCAGCCTGCTCCCAATCCCCTTAATCGGATCTGCGCCAGTGACCCTTCTAATTAAAACTGCCCGGCCTAATCCTCCCTTAAAGCTGGGGGAAGCGGAAGCGCCATAAAAGGAGTGAAAGGTTTGATGGTGCAGAAGCCGCCTCCTTCTACGTCCTTGAAAACATCTTGAGTTGACGTACAGACCTGAGTCCCAGATCTACCGCTTACAAGCTGTGTGGTCCTGGAAAAGTCACTTCATTCTCTGAGCCCCCGTTTCATTCATTCTCTTGTTCATTAATTTATCAACTGTAGGGAGCACCTACTCTGTGCCCAGCACGGTTTCAGGAGCTGGGGATACGGCAGTGCGACACAGACCTCGCCTGGGCTCTTGTGGAGCCGACATTCTATTGCCAGACCCAGAGGAGAAAATTCCAGCCCAGCAAGACGGGTGCTGTGATGGGAGGAAGTCAAGGGCAGTGGGGGTCCAGAGGATGGACGTACGCAACCCAGACGTGGGGGTCAGAGAGGGCTCACTGGAGCAAGTGGTCTCTGAGCTGCAGCCTGAACGGGCAGTAGGAATCAGCAGAAGGGGGAAGGAAGGGCATTCCAGGCAGAGGGAACAGCATGGGCGAGGGTCTGGACGTATGAGGACCCTGGCCAAATGGCTTGGGAACTGTAAGTGGTTTTGCCAGGAATCAGTGTGGCATATGCAGTAGGAAATGTGGGACATGGTCTGGAGAGAGAGAAGAAAGGCAGTCTTGATATAAAACCCGAATCTCTTTATCATGCTTTGTCAGGCCCTCCTGCCTCTGGGACCTCCTCTCCTCCCACTCTCTCCCTTGCTCACTCAGCCCCACCCACACTGAGCTTCTTTCTGTGGCTTGATATGCCAAGCTCATTCCCACCTCAGGGCCTTTGCACATGCTGTGCCTTCTGCCTGGAATTCTCAGATCTTCGAATGACACACTCCTCATCCTCAAGTCTCAGCAACCAGGGCACTTCCTGAGAGAGGCCTGTCCTGACCACCCAACCTCATGTGGACACCCCCAGTGCTTCTCGGCTGAGCTGCCTGGTTTGGTTTTCTCAGTATCATGTTGCACATTAACACTATCTGATATCATCTTGCTCCTTTATTGGTTTATGGGTTTTTTTTGTCTGCCTCTCCCTACCAGCTCCTTGAGGCCAGGGAAATTCTTTCTTATCCATGCTGCATCCCCAGCAACTAGCATAGTGCTTAGTAAGTGCTCAATAAACACTTGCCAACTAAATGCAAAGGAATTGGGACTTTATCTGTGAGCATGGGGAGCCGTCGCAGGGTCTAGAGCAGGCCGTGGCTTGCTTGGAGTTCTGCTTCTCTCCTGTGACCATCAACATGGCTGTGAGCATTGGAAGAAATGGGATACTCTTTGTGGAAAGCAAGGTTTTTGTTGTGTTTTTTTTTTTTTTTTTGTCAGGGAAGGATTCACCCTGAGCTAACATCTGTTGCCAATCTTCTTCTTTTTTTGTTTGTTTTCTGGGGTTTTTTTGTTTTTCCTTCTCCCCAAAGCACCAGTACGTGGTTGTATATCCTGGTTTAAGTCCTTGTAGTTCTTCTGTGTGAGCTGCCACCACAGCATGGCTACTGACAGATGGGTAGTGTGGTTAGACGGGTGGTGTGGTTCTGCAACCAGGAACCGAACCCGGGCCGCCAAAGCAGTGAGAGCACCAAACGTTAACCACAAGGCCATCAGGGCTGGCTCAGCAAATTTTTATATACTTTATTGAGGCTTATTGTACATATCATGCAATACACCCATTTCCGACGTGCAATTCAATGACTTTTTAGTAAATTTTCCAAGTTGCATAGCCATCGCCTTAAATCAGTTTTAGCACGTTTTCGTCATCCCAGTGAGATCCCTCATACCCGTTGACTGTTCGTCCCTATCCTCACCCTGGCAACCACTGACCTTCTTTCTGTCTCTATAGATTTCCCTTATCTGGACATTTCATGTAAATGGAGTCACACAATCTGTGGCCTTTCACGTGTGTCTTCTTTCACTTAGCATAACGTTCTCAAGGTTCCCCCACGTTGTAGCAGGTATCAGTGCTCATTCCTTATTGCGGATGAAGAATGTTCCATGCTGTGGCTGTGCCACAGTTTATCCAGACGTCAGGTGACGGACATTTGATTTCACTTCTTGGCTATTATGAACAATGCCGCTATGAGCACGCATGTGTCTGAAAAGCAGTTTGCAAGCCCTTAACATTAGGTCAGCTCTCAGCCTGCCGGAGCTTCCAGTGTCGCTGTACAGACCTGACTGCAGGGGGCTGTGTGACCGTGGGCAAGTGCCTTCTCTTCTCTGCTTGAGTCTCCCCGTCTTTCCAGAGAGGAGCCTGGGTCCTTTTCTGCACGGACGTTCTGTGCCTTGTGCACATTCCTGGAAGAGCAGGGAGTGTGCGGAGGAAATGATGAATAGTGTGTGTTTACTGCTGGAGCCAAAGGTGGACATCCTGTGAGCCACCATGGGAGCCGACAGTTAGGCTGAGGAGGGCCTGGCTCCGGCACCCCTGACTCCCACCCAGGGGACTCCCACTTGGACTCCTTTGGACGCCCAAAGCCCCCTCCCCCGTTTGGAGTAGACAGGTGGGTCCAGGATGCAGAACCTCCTCACTGGGAAGGAATCTGGGGACAGCCTCCAATCCCTGGTCCCGGCTCCTGCCTCTGCTCCCTGGGTTCCTGGAGTCCTGCCCACACCCGATCGGGCTCAGATCCCAGGAAAGTAAGGCTGGAAACGCAGAGGCCTGGTCGGGGGTTTGAGCTGGGCCTGGAGGACTCAGGGTGCTGGCTGGTCCCCTACCCCTGGGGCCCATCCCAGAGACCAGATCAACACTATTCATTTGGGTTCAAGGCTGTTTATAGGATGCCCACCACCTTGGCCACAGGTGCTGGGGTCCACAGACCTACCAGAGGCAACCAGTCTGGGTGGGGGTGGGGGTGACGATAAATTACCCGAATAATAACTTACTAACATAATATTTATTAAGTGGCTGTTGTGTGGCAAGTGCTCACTTACTCTCATCTCCATTTTAGACGTAAGGAAATGGAGGCTCAGCAAGGGGAAGTGAGTTGTCTGAGGTCACACAGCCAGGGAATAACAGCGCCAGGCCTCAAACCCAAATCCCAAACCAGCTTATAAATAAGCATAAGGCTGTGGAGTGATAAAAGTGATGTAAGGGCCTTATGAATCCTTTGACTCAGCATTGCAGCCTTGCAGTGACTGCCCCCATCTTACAGATGAGCAAACTGAGGCCACAAGGGGTTTAACTCCACGTTTGGAAGTTCCCCAGCCAGGCAGTGTGGCTTCAGTGGGTCTGGAAGAGAAAACAACCTGTGGACAGGGCCAGGAGAGGTGGGGGGACCCTCAGGCTGCGTTAGCTCACACGCCATTGGACCTGTGCTCCGCGGGGAAGAAGGCCTGGTGCGCTCTGCCCCTCCCAACCCAACCCTGAGCAGCCCCCCCCCGCCCCCCATTCCCCCAGGATCCAGTCAGGCCTCTGCCCCTTCTTTCTTCTTTCCTAGGCATCCTCAGGCTGAGAGGAGGGGAGGCGCGGGCACATTCTCAAGTACAAAGGGGGTGCCTGCCTTAGTATAACAGGCCCTAATGACTGTACAATAGCTGGGTGCATAATTCATGCATCTGTCAGCAGAACATCAATTATGTGGGCCTTCCCTGGAGTTGTCGGGGGTTAGAAACTGGAGCAGGCTTCCCCTGCCAGCCTCCGGGGGAAACGGGACCTCCCAGCTCTTAAAGGAACAGACTCCCCCGGAATCTGCCCTTCTCCTGCAGGCTCCCTCCTGCCCAGGAGTCAGAGGCTGGACCAGCAACGTGCGGGGGCGGGGGATGAGGGGGTGGGGGTTAGCCCAAGGCTCTGGCTGGCTGCCCCAGAAGGTCACACCCACTCTGTGCGTTGGCCTGAGCAAAAGCTACATGTGCAGAATCTCCTTTCTCCCACTCTACAACACATGAGGGGCTGACTGTTGGTGTATCCTGTGGTTTCTCCACCTCGGTCCCACTGGCATTTTGGGCAAGGTGATTCTTCATTGTGGAGCTGTCCTGCGCACTGTAGGATGTTTAACAGCATCCCTGGCCTCTACCCATTAGATGCCTGTGGCACCTCCTCCAAGTTGTGACAACCAAAAATTTCTACAGAATTTGCCAAATGTTCCCTGGGGGTCAAAGTCATCCCCGGTTAAGAACCGCTGGAATATCCCCATTTTATAAATAAGGAAACTGAGACAAGGCAAGTTCCAGTGCCCAAGACTGCCCAGCCAATGAGCGGCAGAGCGGAACTCTCCAGGGCCCACACTCCTACCCTCAACGCAGGAGTTCCGAATAATTCCAATTAGCCTGTATTTATTTTCATGAATATTTAATGTATATAGCCCTAGCACGCAAAATCAGCAGTTTTGCAAATATTATTTCTTAGGACGAGGCTAAAATAAAACAAAGAAGGTGAGTACTGTTTGTTTTCTGGTGTTTTTTTTACTGTTGAGGAAAGATTGGTACAAGTAGCAAAAGAACACATGCAATATGATGACAAAATCCAGCAAAACCAACAATAATTGGTTTAGGGATGTGTACATTTTGTGTTAAAACTTTACAGAAAAGCAAAGGGATGAGAAAAAATTCTGCTTATCTCTGGGGCAGAGAAGGACGCACAGGAAGGGTCAGTGTTATTGTCACACGCTGTTTCCTAACTTGGGTGATGGCCTTGCAGGTGTCCGTTTGATTGTGGTTCGTAAATATGGATAAATTAGATCTACTTTTGTGTGCATCAGATATGTCATTTTATAAAGTCATTTCAGAATTTTTCTTTTTCAATGAGTGTAAATCAAGAAAGTAAAACTCAAAAGCCTTTTTGTAAGACACAGGATATGTGGGACACAGCCACAGCAAAAAACACATCAAGAAGTTGGTGGGACAACAGAGGTTGGAGAAACACTGTTCTGAGCTGGCCTAGACAGACGCCAGAGCCGGGCCACCTGGGCATCCCCACTGCCCACGCATAGTAGCTGAGCGATAAATAGTTGCCACATTGAAAACCGAATGCTGGTCCTGGCACTTCCACTTGTGGCTCTGCAAACTTGAGCAACAGTCAACACTTGGGGAGCGCCTGCTGGTGTTGTGCCCTGGGCTGGGGGCTGGGTGTGCAGAGATAAATCTTAGAGCCAATCCCTGTCCCGCCTAAGCTCACAGATACTGGGCAGTGATGGGCACACACACACATACACACCTGTAATGTAATAAGTACCCCAAGGTATGGCAAAAGGGTGAGGGAGCCCAGAGGATGGAGTGGCCAGGCCTGCCTGGGGAAAGGAGGGTGACTTCAGAGGGGAGGGGACGTGTGGGCTGGGTTTTAAAAGATGGGCTGGAGTTCACTGGACAGAGAGGAAGGGGCACAGACATGCAGAACTGGCCAACAGTAGCATGTGGCTAGAGAAACATGACGTTTAGGAACCTGTGTCAGGAGAGGCTAAAGAGAGGGTCAGAGCCAAGATGCAGAGAGACCTGACAACCATGTGTCCTGACTGGATTCACTGCAGGGGACAGAGACCTCTCACACTTGCCCAAGCAGCAATGGCATTTACTTACAGGATACAGCAGGCACTTTCAGAACAAGAACAGGACGCAGAGACTAGCCAGACCACTCGGAGGCTGGGTGGTCTGTGTTGACGGGGTGGCACGGGCTGAGATATTTCCCCCAGGACGATAGCTGGCATTTATTAGACATTCACTCTGTGCTGCTGGAAGCCGTCCTAAGTGCTCTGCAGGTGTTAAACCCTTTAATCTTCACAGTAGCTCTCAGGGGTAGATACTGTTATTAGCATCCCATTTTGCAGATGAGAAAACTGAGGCTTGGAGAGTTAAATAACTGGCTCAAGCTGTGGAAGTGGCAGAGCTGGGACTTGAACCAAAAACAACCTGAGACCAGAGCCCAAGCTCTTAACTGCTGCCCTTTCCACCTGCTCTCGAACCCCCTATGTCCTCACTGCTCCTTCTCTCTGCCCCTTCCCTTCATTCTCTGGCTTCTCTCAAACGTTCAGCTTTCCCTGATTTTTTATGGCTTCTCTGTTCTCCTACAACTTGGGAGATTCTTGCTTGGGGCTTGGGCTTATTATAAATCGAGTTCAAGGCTAGATTGTACTTGACCATTTAATTCAGAGGCTCACCATCCCATAACCCACTCACCCTCTAGATCCGTGAACTGAGATTTTCAACAATGGGTTGGCTGAGCCCAGCTTGGATTTTCCATCCGTCTCTGGCCCAATCAGCAGCAGCCAGGATCAAATGACAAAAGCACGGTGACCAGTCCAGCGCTTCAGCAGGAGCTGCAGAAGGAGGAGGGCAAGTCTCCGAGAAGAGCACAGAGGGGGTGGGGGGCTGACTGGGAAGCTTAGGGGTTTAGCGTTTGTCCTGAAGACTCCTGGAAATTTATTAAGCAGGGGAGTGATGTGATTGGATTTGGATTTTTGAAAAAAGACCCTCAGAGCAATCTATTACATCTGCTTGTATTTCCACATAAGCTGCAGACTGGCCTCGGTTCCATTAATTTCAACAACATCCAGTGACCTCTTTGGCCAAACCCTCTTTTTGATCCAGGGGACCCAAGGTGTTTAAGCTGTGGTTTAGCCTCAAAAATTGAAAGTCCTCATTGGGAGTTAATAGTGTGGGTCCAGGATATCTATGCCTCCCTGGAATTCACCTGCAAAATCTTGCATATCTAGCAAAAGGGTCCATAGCTTTCATCTGATTTCTAACACAGCTTTAAGAGCTCATGCTCTGAGGCCAGACAAACCCAGGTTAAAATCCTGGCTCTGCCACTTTCCAGCTTTGGAAGCCTAAGTTTCCTCATCTGTTCAATAGAGATTCAACGCTTAATGGGGTTGCTCGTAAGAATGAAGTAAGGTATTGCGTGGAAAATGCTCGGCACGGTGCCTCGCATCCAAGGCACACTCTATAAAGGGTAACTGTTGCTATTATTCTGAGAATCATGTCATGAAAGCAGTACCCCACCCCATACTAGTTATGAACTGAACCACCGGTCTAGATCACAAGTCAGCAAACTATGGCCCCCAGGTCAAATTCAGTCCACTGCCTGTTTTTGTAAATAAAGTTTTACTGAAACACAGCTACACACATTCAGATTATGTAATATCTAAGGCTACTTTCTTGCTATAACTGCAGAGTTGAGTAGTTGCAACAAGAATTTATGGGCTTCAAAGTCTAAACTATTTACTGTCTGGCCTTTACAGAAAAAGTTTGCCAACCCCTGGGCTAGAATTATTAGCTTTAAATCATCGCAATTCTCTGGGCCTCAGTTTCCACATCTGTACAGTAAATTAATTTGAATAAATGATCTCTTTAGCTCAAATATCTAGCTGTTAGTGACTACTGAGATGTAAAAATGCTCTTGAATGTTGAGAAGCGTCCTGCAGACGCAGAGTATTACGATGACCATCCCGTTGGTGGTTGATAACTAAATCTCGCTCTTTTCTCCTCACAGATCCTTGCCATAATTTCCATCATGTTCATCGTCCTCTCCACCATTGCCCTGTCACTCAACACGCTGCCTGAGCTGCAGAGCCTGGACGAGTTTGGCCAGACCACAGATAACCCCCAGCTGGCCCACGTGGAGGCCGTGTGCATCGCCTGGTTCACCATGGAGTACCTGCTGCGGTTCCTCTCCTCGCCCAAGAAGTGGAAGTTCTTCAAGGGCCCGCTCAACGCCATTGACTTGTTGGCCATCCTGCCGTACTATGTCACGATCTTCCTCACTGAGTCCAACAAGAGCGTGCTGCAGTTCCAAAATGTCCGCCGTGTGGTCCAGATCTTCCGCATCATGCGTATTCTCCGCATCCTTAAGCTTGCACGCCACTCCACTGGCCTCCAGTCCTTGGGCTTCACGCTGCGGAGGAGCTACAATGAGCTGGGCTTGCTCATCCTCTTCCTCGCCATGGGCATCATGATCTTCTCCAGCCTTGTCTTCTTTGCTGAGAAGGATGAGGATGACACCAAGTTCAAAAGCATCCCAGCCTCTTTCTGGTGGGCCACCATCACCATGACAACTGTTGGGTATGGAGACATCTACCCCAAGACTCTCCTGGGGAAAATTGTTGGGGGGCTCTGCTGCATTGCAGGGGTCCTGGTGATTGCTCTTCCCATCCCCATCATCGTCAATAACTTCTCTGAGTTCTACAAGGAACAGAAGAGGCAGGAGAAAGCAATCAAACGGAGAGAGGCTCTGGAGAGAGCCAAGAGGAATGGCAGTATTGTATCCATGAACATGAAGGATGCTTTTGCCCGGAGCATTGAGATGATGGACATCGTGGTTGAGAAAAATGGAGAGAATACGGGTAAGAAGGATAAAGTGCAAGATAACCACTTGTCTCCCAACAAATGGAAATGGACAAAGAGGACACTGTCGGAAACCAGCTCAAGTAAGTCCTTTGAAACCAAGGAGCAAGGATCCCCTGAGAAGGCCAGGTCATCTTCTAGTCCTCAGCATCTGAACGTCCAGCAGTTGGAAGACATGTACAATAAGATGGCCAAGACCCAATCTCAACCCATCCTCAATACCAAGGAGTCAACAACACAGAGCAAACCAAAGGAAGAACTTGAAATGGAGAGCATCCCCAGCCCCATAGCCCCTCTGCCCACTCGTACAGAAGGGGTCATCGATATGCGGAGCATGTCGAGCATTGATAGCTTCATTAGCTGTGCCACAGACTTCCCTGAAGCCACCAGATTCTCCCACAGCCCCTTGGCTTCACTGCCCACCAAGACTGGGGGCAACATGGCCCCAGAGATGGGCTGGCGGGGAGCTCTGGGTGCCAGTGGTGGTAGGTTTGTGGAAGCCAACCCCACCCCTGATGCCAGCCATCGCTCTTTCTTCATCGAGAGCCCCAAGAGCTCCATGAAGACCAACAACCCCTTGAAGCTCCGAGCGCTTAAAGTCAACTTCATGGAGGGCGATCCCGGGCCCCTAGTCCCCGTTCTGGGGGTGTACCATGACCCTCTTAGGAACCGGGGGGGTGCTGCAGCTGCTGTTGCTGGACTGGAGTGTGCCACCCTCTTGGACAGGACTGTGCTGAGTCCAGAATCCTCCATCTACACCACAGCAAGTGCTAGGACACCCCCCCGGTCGCCTGAGAAACACGCAGCAATAGCATTCAACTTCGAAGCAGGTGTCCACCAGTACATTGACGCGGACACAGATGATGAGGGGCAGCTTCTCTACAGTGTGGACTCTAGCCCTCCTAAGAGCCTCCATGGGAGCACCAGTCCCAAGTTCAGCATCGGGGCAAGGTCAGAGAAGAACCACTTTGAAAGCTCCCCATTACCCACCTCCCCTAAGTTCTTAAGGCAGAACTGTATTTACTCTACAGAAGCATTGACTGGAAAAGGCCCCAGTGGTCAGGAAAAGTGCAAACTCGAGAACCATATCTCCCCCGATGTCCGCGTGTTGCCGGGGGGAGGGGCCCATGGAAGCACACGGGATCAGAGCATCTGAACTACCGCGCTTGGAGGAGAGACTTGTGGCGAGGTCCAAAGAGGAGTGCTGTCCAGCTTACCTGCCATAGAGCTTTTCTGCACAAACTCTGAAACAGAAAGGCTCTGCAAAGCCCTCAGAAAGAAGAGAGACTCCAGAGAAAGCTCCCTAAGACTTTGAGAGCCATGACAGGTCCACCAGAATGAAATTGGCCAAGCCATAGGTATGGCGTCTCCTTGTCACAACTCCACTGCCCTCTTTGGGAGATGACATGAGCAGGACTCACGGCCACCATTACCACATTCTAGACAGAACCAAGGCTACCTACTCCCCATTCTTCTCCCATCACTCTCCATCACAGCCTCTGAGGGCAACACCTCCATTCCTCCTAGCTTCAGCTGGAGGAGGATGCTGGAACAAGTGGCTGGTATCGCAAGAGTGGGTTGACCAATTTGGTTTTGGGTGTTGCCTGGCCACTTCTAGGAACTCCTGTCCATCACCTCCTGGATGGATCCCACTGTTAGAAGGCTACAGGGAATGCTTGCAACTTGGAGAAATCTCTGCGCCATAAGCCACGATCCCAGCACAAAACCCTTACTCAAATGTCTTCATTGACTTCAGTATTCCGTAATACCTGAGATTTTATTTTGAGATATCATCAGGGTGAGTTGCACCACTTGTACTCAATTCTAATTGCCCCCTGGCAGTCTGGGAAGGGTTCAGAAAGCGGGCACTCAGCCAACAGTATGAACTCTGAGCATTGCTTTAGGGCTGTGGAAGGAAAACGCTTTCTGTGCATCACTAGTGTAGACTCAAAACATACGCAAGTGGCACATATGTGAAAGAAATAGCTTATTCAAAGAGACTGCATGTTACTGAAGAACAGAATAAAATCTGATTTTTTTTTTACTTGCAAAAAGGAAAGGAAAAAAAAAATCCCCAGTTGAAATGCCCAGTTCAAACTTTTGAATACTTCCTGCTGTGGCAGGGAAAGCATCTACTATAATAGAAATTCTTTCTTGTTTCCTGTGGTATTCCAGTTTTAAAAAAAAGTTAAAATAAAAAGCACTTTATGTTTTTCAAAAATAGGTTCTACCAGGGACAGTGTCAACATCTCGCACTTTAAAACAAGCACTATTTCCCATGGGCCACTTGTTGGGACTAGAATTGGGTTGTTGCTACGTGCGTGTGTCCAGCCACGGTGGGTGATACTGTGCTGGTATCGCCGTCTGCCATGTCAAAGTCTGTGGGCTCCCTCCCTGCCCCTCTGAAGCTCCCTCTTAACCCCCTTGCATCAGGAAGGGTACTTGGCCCTTGAGTGGGACTCCTCAGAGTCACGAGTGCAGAAAACATGCACATCTCAGAATGCAGTAGATGGTTGGGCATTGAGTGTTTTACTCTGTTCTCTTTCTTGTCCACCAGCTGTTGGTGTGTTTTCAGTGTCACTGTCTGTACTAAAAAGCTCAGCTCTCCTTTCTGCAGCCATCAATGCAGCCAGTACAGACAAAAGCAATAAGTATTTGTGTGCATCATGAGCAGGTCTGGTGTATTTCTTGGTGTTGGTCTTCCTGTCCTAGGTTGATGACCTGGCGTTGACCTGCCTGGTTTTAGTCCCACAGCATGGTGTTGTTGGCCATTCCTCGGTTCGGTAACATTGGGTTGAGCCACTGGTTAGCACGATGCCATGCTGTTGGCCCATCTGTCGGTAAAGATGGCACGTTATTGATCTGCCTGTCTTTAGTACAATGGAATGACGTCATTCTCTTAATACAATGTTGATGGATAACGTCCCAGTTACAACAGTGTGAATCTGCCGACCCTCAGTACAGTGACAGGTGTATGTCTTCCTGATGGAACAAAACACGGTGTGGTTTGCCTGTCCTTCATACAACGTGCTGTTGATCTGCCTGTTGGTACAGTGGTATGACCCACCTGTCGGTACACAAATATCATGGAGTTGTTCTGCCTGCCCTCCGTATAGTGGATGAGGTTGGACCACCTGTCACAGGTATGATGACATGGGGTCATTCCACTGCCCTTGGAAATGCGTGTTCTCTGCTGCACATGCACCTGGTTCATACTGCTTCTCAGCATCTCCAGGGTCTGTAGACCCTTCCAAGAGGGTGCAGTCCTGTTCTTTGCTGTGTTAACAAAGAAAACGAGAGCCGAAGTATCTTACCTCCCCGGAGGTGTCTTCAGGGTACCCTCATGGCAAAAGCAAAGGGACTGAGGGGGCAGGGAGAGTGTGGCCATCCTGTGCTAAGGGCACACCAGACAGGAAGCAGCAGCCCTTCTGGGGCGCTCTGCCGAGCACACAGTTCACGCTGGGGGCGTCTTGAGGAACGGCCACACACCAGTCCTTCCCGGGCCATCACACGCGTCTCTTCTTTGTTTTCATGACCATTTATGTCCACCATCAGCACAAATGTGAAAATTCAGGGAAAACAAACAAATGCTTTTTGATAAAAGTAAATAGTGATTTCCGATTCAGATATTTTTAGAGCTGATGCTATCTGTAAAAATTAATAATAATAATAATATAGTCTATTTTACATATCAGGCAAGTGAACGTGTTTAAATATAGCCATATATAGCGAGAAGGAACTTACCACCCCTTCTTCAAATCGAGGCGTTTCATTTGTTGGTCGAAGCAGACGAGAAGTGTACAGATTGGAAATGAATTCTTTCTTTCTCTTTTTAAAACTAATAACCAATTGGTGCAACTCTCCTTGTAACCAAAGGCCCTCTCTGCCTTGTGTGGTCACGCAGCACCTGGCCCTTCTTTCTCATGTATTTTGTCTGACCTTAAAGTAGCATTTTATTGAGTCACTTTTGAAGAACGAATTCAGAAGTATCATTAAGAACCTACCTTTTCAGGCTTAATAGCCAGAGTCCTATAGAGTTCTTATAGAAACAGAATAATTGAAACTCAGCATATACTATGCTTAGAAAGTATTGCATTCATTTTGGGTTTTTCTTTTACTTGTGTATGTATTGTGGGACTATAGCTTTTACCCTGTGCCCGATTCAAAATAGAGTATTATAACTTTTCCTGGGCCCCTGCCTGCCAAAAGGAACATACCCAGATTTTTAATGTGTACACCCTACCCGTACCCGTGTATCTGCACTGGGAAATCTACGTGAGAGTCTCCACTGAGAAACTAACCTTGATGGACAGGTCCTGATGGATGAGAGGAAAGCAAGAGTCTGGAGGCAAATGCTGCTTTGACATGGTGGTCCACGTCCCACCCATTCCTGAACCAACGAAAGCGGGGAAAAAAAACAAGTCAACCCAAAGAAACAAAGCTGGGGCTACAAGTGGATGGACGCCTGGTCCTTTTGGCGAATTCCGTGAAACTTGTCAAGAACCCAGCCGAACTCGAGTTCCAACTTCCACCACTATCAGAAAGGGCTAGGGACCAGGTAGCTGTGTGTCCCAATCCCAGGGGCAATGGTCTGCCACCAGAGGAGAAAGCTGGGCAAGTCCTGGAGGGACCCGTTTATTCACCTTTTTATCTTTGGGTCACGGAAAACAGCAGGACATCCATGCAGTAGATTTCTCAGTGCCTTCGTTAGGGGTTTGATCTTAAGCACACTTCATGGGGAAAGAAAAGCGGGGAACAGGACATTCGTTCCCGTGGAGGCCATTTCTCTAAAAACATTGGGGATCAAGAAGGAAAAAAAAGACGACGGAGACAGCAACGTCCTGAGGAGGCCATTTCCTTTCAACCCGCCCGGCTTTCCCCAGAGAACCCCGGAGTGATACAAACTTTTTCAAACTGATTCCCGACCTCTCCTCCACCGTGTCTTCGTAACTGTAGCCTCATCCTTGCCCTTTCTCCTAATAAGATTCACATTTCTAAGGAGAAAAACACAAAACAGTATTCTCTTCTGTAAGACTGCAATGTATCGTTGATGTTTGTAACTATTGTATACTTCTGTCTTGCTCCAAGTCGTGGCTGGAGTGTCTAGTCCGTGGGGAAGGGCGAGTTTAAAATTCACCACAGACAAGGGTCACTAAAGCCAGGCCTCTCTCTCTCTCCTTTCCTTATTTCTCTGCCAACTAGTCTCAAGTAACACAACCCTGAGCTTCGGCCTCCAGTCAAGTAACTTTGAACCAAATAACAGCATGGCGAAATGCCTCTGGGACATGATCCTTTGGGAAAGGCCTTGCTCTGTGGCTGTGAAGTTGGTGGGAAGAAGGGGGCTCCGTTAAGACCCCCAGCAGGACGGTGAAGAATCTCCAGCCCTGAACAGAAGTCTCCCCGCCTCTCACTCCTTATATGACAGCATCCAAATGCTTTCACTCGGCCGGGACGACCCAGACCAGATGTGGCTACACCCAGAAATAAGAGTTACCTCTGCATTTTCTGTTGCCATTCTTCTGGCTCTAGAAGTATCTGATGTGTGACTGCGTCATAGGACGTCCACACATCTCAGAGTAGTCCATTTTTCTGTTCAGATAAAAATATATTGTATATGTATTTTTAGCAAATTTATAATAGGGCCATTGAGTCTAATTCTTCTTTTGTAATACAGAATGTCTTAGGAGTTTTATTGTTGGTCATTACTGTAGCTGATATTTTCTGGTCTTTTTCATCTCTTCCCATTGCCCCTTGGGCTGTTTTTTCTTTTCTTCCTTTTGATTCTGATTTTCTGGGGGTGGAGAAAGACTCTGGGGTCTGACCCTCATGCAGGCATTTCCTGACACTAGGTCTAGAGTCTGTTGACACTGTTGCTTCCCTCATTCCGTCTGTATGTTTCTCTTGTTTATTGTTATCATGAATCCAGGGCAAGGATGCAGGAGTGAGACCAGGGAGCAGAGCTACATGTGGCCGTCCCAATCAGGATGGGATGTGGGATGTTTTTAGCTCATCCCGTACACTGCTTCGGGGATCTGAAGGGACTGAGTTTTCTCATCCCCAGAGGTCTTAAAACTGAAAATCTCTTGCAAGCACACTTTCTGCTGGCATTTCTGAGGTCCAGAACACTCCTAAGCCCCTCTCGGCTGGCCTGTTGCCATGTTCAGAGCCCCACTCTCCTGTGACATCAATTGGGTCAGAAAATTTCCTGAAGGTCAGAAAATTTTCAGGTTCTTGTGGACCTCAGAAGACATGCTGGGCCTCAGATCTTATCACCTTTCTATTAGTTCCTCATTTCAATCCGTTTCTAACAGCCTCACCAAAAAGACAGTGGCCAGACACACTTGCAGCCACACTCTGAGAAGCCGTGTGCCCAGAATCTGCCGTCTCATCTCCACTTCCCTTTCCAGCTGCCTGGCTCCAGAAAGCAGGCAGTGGTATTTTTCCAGCTTTCACCTATCCAGGCCTAGGGGAGTTTCTGGACTGTCCTGATATTTAATTCCACGAGGCACTTTTTAGCCTCAGATGGGCAGAGGACATCTCGTGAAGCCGGATCTTCAGAAGAAAATGATTCTGCATCCATCAACTCATGCAAGAAGAGGAACAAAGACCAGGTGATCTGCAGCTGGCGTCCATTTAGGTTTTCATATCCCGCCTGCCTCACTCTAGTTCCAGGGCGCAGGCCTGTCCAGATCAGGACCGATCAGGACCCCCCAGATGGCAGCGAACCGTCACCACTGGATCAACCCCAAAAGGAAACCAACCCATGTACAAAGTTATTATCCTGGGCTGTGACCCTAATCAGAGTTTTCTAACCCTAAAATTCCTGGTCGTCTGGTTTGAATCAGAGCCAAATAAAACAGACATGATTTTTTAAAACTTATGCTCAAGAACAACAGAAAAAATTATCTCCTAGTTATCTGCTAGGTCTGATGCCCAGAGAAGCAGATACCCTTGCCTGAGGCTGCTCTCATCCAGAAAGAGGTTGTATGGTTGGGGTTTCTACCCACTGGCCCTGATGTTGTCTTAACCTGGAATTTCTCCAGAACTCCCCCAAATGCCATTCTGAAGAAATGAATTTGGAAGGGGCTCTGTTAACCGAGCGGCCCCTCATCTTTACCTCTAACTCTTACTCTGCATTTCTCCCTGCAAAGATCCTGAAAAGCTCTCCTGAAGGCTGGCCAGGATGGGGAGGAGGGGGGCAGTTCACCCAAAGAAGAAACCAGTAGCTTGCAGGATGGCTGCATGAACTTGCGTGAGAGGGTCAGGGCATCAGTTCCAGCTCAAATGAAGGAAGCTCTTCTCACAGGCCAGGCTGCCTGACCGTGGAACTCAATGCCGTGTTGGGTAATGAGCTCCCTGACACCACAGGTGTTTAAATAGAGGCTAGATGCTGTACAAAATGGGTGTTGTGGAGGGATCCTAGCATTGCCTGGCAACTGGACCGAACAACCAGGGAAATTCTCTCTTTCTCTCTCTCTTTCTTGGGTGTGTGTGTGTGTGTGTGTGGTTTGAACATCTAGGCACAGACTCAAGCCACTGAGGCAAAGGCAGGGAACACAGTTAGCAGGAACTCAAATTCTAGGATTTGGAGCTTTCTGAGGGGCTGCCAGGGAGGGAGGTGGCAGCAGGATGCTTCCTCTCTGCTCCCCATCTTGGACAATTTTAATGACCTTGTCGGTCACCCATCCAGCCCATCCCCAGTGCCCTAACAGGTGTCGCACTGGCTAGGATGAGGCCCATGCTACCCACCCCCGCAGGCCAGCCAAGGAGGAACCCCCATCTGGCTGGGCCTCTCACGGTGCTTCCGCCCTTCTGCCCAGACCCTGTGCCCTCCTAGGTCTGAGGCTGTCTGTACAAGAGACACAATTTTCTTTTACTCACTAGCCAGCTGCCTAATGAACAAACTACCCGGGCAATAGCAAATGCCACCATTACCAAAGGGCTTTTCTTTCTGGCAAATAAAACAGGAAAACCCATTCAAGACCTTTGAAAGTCCGCACCCAATGAAGTAAGTCTAGAAGGGCCCAAAGAGAGAGGCAGCCATAATCCAGCTTTACAACCAAATAAGGCTTTGGCTGCCTGCAGGCAGAAGGCCCAGGCTCCCACGTCGGCAGCCCCTTCCCAGCTGGGTCTGGACACTGCATCCTCCAGAGAGAGCGATCGGCCAAAGAGGTTTTAAAGCCCCTCCCAATTGTGTCTGGTGGGTTTGGAGGAGGTGGGATTTCATCCTCAGAGTGACCCCAAATCCAGCCCATCACAGGTGGTTTTATCTCGAGGTGAGGCAGGGCGAGAGGTTTGGATGGGTAGACTGAGCCTCCTTCCCCCAAAACCAAAATGAAGCAAAAACCCAGATCCCCCTTGAGGCTCTGTCCTGCAGGAATGGCTCAAGTGAGTGGCTGCAGCGACATGACCATTCTGGAAAACAAAGGAAACTCCCAATTCTGTCCCATTGGGATGCTCTCAAGGTCGTGCATGGACTGCCCCACACTTCCTGCCTCCCTGAGCTAGTCCAGGTTTGGGGAACAAGAAGGGAAGCCCAGGAGAAGATGGCCAAGAGATTCGGGCTTCTCCTCGGCTTGGTTCGTGGCGCCCTGGTCTTCACTAGGGCCTCGGGCTCTCTCGGAGATGAGCTTGACGTCTGAGCTCGGTGCGCCCAGCGGGTGGGGAAGAGGGACGTCAGCAACCGCCGGGCTGGGCAGCTGGCTGTTTGCTCCCCAGACCCATCCTGGCTCCAATCCAAAGTCAAGGGCTGGGAACACCATTTTCTGCACCAGGAACTCAGGGTTATCCCCCAGCGAATGCCCTTGACACATAGTTGTCACCCAAACTGTGTTTTTTTTAAGTGAGTGAACATGTACATGGTCGACTCGAGTGAATGGATGGATGAGTGAATGTGTGAGTGAGTAGAGAAGCTCATTAATTCTTACCTGGCTTGAGGTATTGCAAACTGGGAAGGAAGGAGAAATTGGGAGCCCCTTCCATCAAAGCCCATAAGCCTCGCCAATGCCATCTGGCCTTTCACTCAATTGGGGACCAAGTTGATGTCCAAATCTGACACTTGTCCACCCTTAAGGGCGTGGCCTTCCCAGAGCTATACTTCCGGGGGCCGTGGGGCAGGCCAGCCTCCGTCCTACTCTCCTACCGTGAATTTTCAGCCTCACGTTCTAGCGTAACTCACACGTAGTCCATAGGAGACCACAAAGTGGTTTTCCAATGGGCTAAGCCAAGGGTCCAAAGTAGGGGTTTCCCCTGGTCTGGGACTTGCTGGGGGCAGGAATGTGGGAGCCGACATCCGGAAACTGGATCGCATTCCCTGAGCCGTAGGAGTCCAGCTGGAAAGGGGGCCAGCCTGTGCTCCAGCTTGTAGAGCCAAAAGGTCTTTGTTTTTGCTGAGCCCCAGTGCCCTCCACGGTAGCATGCGCCCCGATCCCATTAGCTAAAACCCTCTGCCTCTCCCAGGAACCACGGTGTGATGTTGCGGCTTTTCTGCCAGCAAAGCCATTCTGATCACCCCACCCATTTTGGGGGCCAAGCCAATCACATTAGCCATAAATGACCAATGTCCTTAGCCGCTCTTGTCTCGGGGTCGCGTTCGTGGGTCCTGTTCATCTCTTGTCAGTTGACGTCTCTAGTCCTTCCTGTAAAGGGGAAAATGAGCATCACACACACACGAGGAACCAAACATCAAAAAATCCCAGTGTCTTTTTATGCATGTGACGAGATGAAATTGTGACCTCCAGCTGCTGTCCTGTCTTGTAAAATATGTCCAAATGTCTAAGAATTTCTAAGCAAATGGTCCCTTAATGAAATCTGCAGAGTTCAATAAAAAGGTCTGGAGAAAACAAGCTTGTGGAGTTTCTTTTATTTGGAGGGCTCAAGGAGGCAGAGGTGTGAAGATTTGTAGGGGAGGCCGAATCTGGGGACATCGAAGGGGTAGCAGTGGCTGTTTTTCTTCACCTGAAAGACAGAGGGTATGAAAATGTAACTGGCTTGTCACCCCAATATGCAAGCAGTGGTAATCCACCCCAAGATGTGTTCATACACCAAAGCCCCAATTCTGGTCATTGGCTCTCATGTCAACTATGCCTGTGTATTCCTGGCCTTAACATCTCTCACTCATAAAAACATCTTGTAATAGAATTTACAAGCGCAAATGTCTACAGGAGCAAAGCAGGTGACGTAAATGAGTACAGCAACCTAGCTAAAAGACATAAAGGAGTGGTGGTGAGTGTGGCCAACTGGAGAGCACACTACCTGTCTAAAGGGATGAACTCTATTATTCTTGGGCTGGTTGCCATCACATAGGGATGCAGGCCCAGTAATGTTGGGTCTTCACACTTTTTTGGAGGTCATGAATCTGGATTTTTATGGAAAATATCCCAACTTTTAAGTGTTAGCAACTAATTCTAATTTTTTTTCTTTTAGCCACATAGTGGCCAAATGAAGCACATCTGCAGGCAGGCTACAGCCCAAAGACTGGCCTTTTGTGATCTCTGCTTTGACTGACAGAGCTTGTATTAGTTATCTATTGCTGTGTAACAAATGATCCCAAAACTTAGCAGCTTGAAACATTGATTATCTCATAGTTTTTGTGGGTCAGGAATTCAGGAGCATCATTAGCTGAGTGATGCTGGCTAGGAGTCTCCCATGAGGTTGCAATCAAGACGTCAGCCACACGCAGTCATCTGAAGGCTTGACTGGGGCTGGAGGACCTGCTTCCAACATGGCTCAGGAGGCCTCAGCTCCTTGCTGGCTGAGGGCAGGAGGCCTCAGTTCCTCACCATGTGGACCTCTCCACAGAGCTCCTTGAATGTTCTTACAGCATGACAGCGGGCTTCCCCCTGCGAATGACCCTTGAGAGAGAAAGCAAGGAGGAAGCATAATGCCTTTTGTGACCTAGGCTCAGAAATCACACATCGTCTCTTCCACCAAATTCTAGCTCACATTCAAGAGGAGTGGGAATGCACCTGTTGAAGAGAAAGTATGAAAGAATTTGTAAACCTATTTTAAAACGACTACATTCCAAAGCCCATTGAGCGGAAAGAGTAGTTTCCAACTTTAGAATTTCATAGGCCAGCAGAATTTCCGATTCAGTTTGGTGAAGTATGTAAGCCTTTCTGGCATTTTATTTTGCCAAATAAAGATGTTGAAAAGTAACTGCCATGTGCTATTATCATCACCTAGTAAAACAAAGGATATTTCAAACCTCCCCCAAAAACATAATCTCAGAATAAAAGATCATCTTTAAAAAACAAAATTCCTCTCCCATTTTTTAATAGATCTGGGCTTTTTAACCTCAGCACTATTGACATTTGAGACTCTATCATTCTCTGTGCTGGAGGCTGTCCTGGGCATTGTAGGATGTTTGGCAGCATCCCTGACCTCCATCCACTACATACCAACAGCACCCTCTCCCCACTCATGACAACCGAAAATGTCTCTAGATATCACCAATAGTCCCCTGGGGGACAAGGTCACCTCTGGTTGAGACCACTGGAAGATGTACAAAACCTAAAATCTAAAAGGTACAGTGAAACCTGAAATTTCCCTCACATCTCTGGACCCCAGAGACAGTCACTGCTACCAGTTTCTCATGTGTCCTTCCAGAGGTGATCTCCATGTACCAGTGTGTGTGTGTGCGCTTTTGTTTTGTGTTGATTTATTTTACCCCATACAAATAGTAACATGCCATATATGCTGCTCTGCACTTGGCTTTTGCCATTTCATACATCTTGAAAATCAGTCTGTGTTAATACATGAAGAGCTTCCTCCTTCTTTCGTAAGCACTTGTCCTGTTCTAGCTACATAGTAATTGTTAGTCTCCTAGGCTGAGCGTTCAGGTTGCTTCCAAACTTTTGCTATAACAAACGGCGCAGAAATAAATGGCCTGTCAGTGGTTCCTGTGGGCTCAGCCTTCAAAATAGATCTGGAAGCTGCACTTCTCGCCCCTCTGCTGCCACAGCTCTTGGCCATCACTGTCTCTTGCCTAACGGCTGCAGCAGCCTCCAGACAAAGCTCCTTGTTTCCGCCCTTGATCCCTTTCAGGCTCTTCTCAACACACTGGCCAGAGGGATCCTGTCAAACTGTCAGTTTGATCATGTCGCTTGGCCACCAAAACCTTCCAAAGGCTTCCCATCACATTTTGAATAAAATCTGAAGTCCTTGGTGCATTCTGCATGGCCGTACGTTCCCCTGGCCCCTGCCTGCCTCTGATTTCATCTCCCCTGCTCCCCCCGAGGGCACTCTGCTCCATTGTCACTGGCCTCCTTGTGGTTCTTCAAACATACCCACTGTGAGCTCACCTAGTGATGCTGCTCTCTTCTGGCCCTCTCTGAGACCCTTCTACTCTCTCTGACCTCCTTTCTTATAACTCCTCCACTCCTCCCCTTCAGACACATTGGCTACCAGTCAGTTTTCCAATACACGAAGCTCTCTTCCACCCCAGGGCCTTTGCTCTGGCTGTAACCTCTATCTGGAATGACTTTCCTAGGCTAGCCACGTGGCTCACCCCCTCGCTTCCTTCAGGTGTCACCTTCTCTGCAACCCTGTTCTCTGACAACCTTATTTGTGATAGCAACCTCCCCCTCACACACACACCTCTCTCACAATCCAACCCTTCCTCTGCTTTATTGTTCTCAACACTTACTGCCTTCTGACACACTCTATTTTATTTATTGTGTTTATCATTTACCTCCCTCCAGTAGAACATAAATTCAAAACTGAAAAGCAAAGAGAACGAAGACTGAAAAAAGCCAAACAGAATATCCAAGGACTGTGTGACAACTGCAACAGGTATAATAGATCCATAATGGGAACAACAGAAAAAGAAGAAAGAGAGAAGAACAAAAGAAATACTTGAAACAATAATGACTGAGAAGTTCTGCAAATTAATGTCAGACACCAAACCACAGATCCAGAAAGCTCAGAGAACACAACCAGAATAAATGTAAAAAAAACTACACCTACGCATGTCATTTTCAAACTATAGAATATCAAAGATAAGAAAAATCCTGAAAGAAGCCAAAGTGAAAAACACCTCACCTGTAGTGGAACAAAGATAAGAATTACGTCTGACTTCTCAGAAACCATGCAAGCAAGAAGAGAGTAGAGTGAAATGTTTAAAGTGTTGAGAGAAAAAAATCACCAACCTAGAATTCTGTACTCTGCAAAATTATCCTTCAAAAATGAAAGAGAAATAACAGCTGTCTCAGACAAAAGAAATTGAAGGAATTTATTGCTAGGAGGTCTGCCTTCTAAGAAATGTTAAAAGAAGTTCTTTAGAAAGAAAGAAAATGATAAAGGTCAAAAACTTGGATCTACATAAAGAAAAGAAGATCATCAAAAAAGGAATAAGTGAAAGTAAAATAAAAACTTTTATTTTTCTTACTTTTGATTGAACTAACAAATAAGTTTGTCTAAAATAATAATACCAACAATTTATTCAATTAGGTATGCATATGTGTGTGTCTATATATATGTATGTATATGTTTATGTATGCTTACATATAAGTGAAATGAATGACAGCAGTGATACAATGGATAAGAGAGAGAAATTAGGATTATTTTGTCATTGTAAGGTACTCACACTACTCATGAAGTCATATAGTGATATTTGAAACCAGACTTGTATCAGTTGTAAATGTATATTGCAAACTCTATGGCAACCACTAAAAAAAGCTTTAAAAAAAAGTATAACTAATATGCTAAGAAAGAAGAGAAAATGAAATCATATAAAATGCTCAGTTAGAACCTCAAAAGGCAGAAAAAGAGTGGAAGACAAAATAGGAACAAATAATCAGGGCAACAAATAGAAAATAGTAACAAATATGGTGGCTATTAGTCCAACTCTATCGATAATCACTTTGAATGTCAGTGGTCTAAACACAACAATTAAAAGATAGAGATTGTCACAGTGAGTCAAAAAACATGACCCAATGCTCCATGTGCCCCCTGACACACACACACATACACATCCCACAGGCAGTGAGTGCAAGCCTTTGCAGACAGCTAGTGAGCACACACAAAGCCAGCCCAATTCTGCAGGATTGGAAGAAAGCACACAAACTTAGGTACTCAGCACTGTCTTAAGGAAAGCAGACAGGAGGCTGTCAGCACCCAGCCTGGCTTTGCAGGATTGAGAGAAGGCTACAACCTTAAGAATTCCCCCCAAAGAGGGAACAAGAAGAGTGGGGCAGATGTATCCATAGAAAAGTTCTGAGAAAGCCTCTGAACCCATAGCAGGGCTGACAGGTAAAGATATTTCTTTCCCAGAGCCAGTCATAAAGATTGGAGAAAGTGACAGCTTCTTCAAATGTGAAGACAGCAATGTGAGACCTCAAGAAACACAAAAAATCAAGGAAACATGACACCACCAAGGGAGCACAATAATTTCCATGTAATTGACCCCAGAGAAATGGAGGTCTACAATTTGCCTAATAAAGAATTCAAAATAATTGTTTTAAGGAATCTCAGTGAGCTCTAAGAAAACACAGAAAGATAATTCAGTGAAAGCAGGAAAAACAAAATATATCAACAAAATGAGAATTTTGACAAGGAGATGGAAATCATAAAAAAGAACTAAACAGAATTCTGGAGCTAAAGAATACAATGAATGAAATGAAAGTACAATAGAGAGAATCAACAGCAGACTTGAAGAATCCAGAGAAAGACTCTCTGAACTAGAAGAAGGATCGCTTGAAACTATCCAGTCAGAGGAGAATTAAGAAAAAAGCATGAAAGAGAGTGAAGAAGCCCTACATGAATTATGGTATGCCATCAAGTGAAACGATTTATGCCTTATGGGAGTCCCAAAAGGAGAAGAGAGGGAGAAAGGGGCAGAACGCTTATTTAAAGAAATAATGGCAGAGAACTTCCCAAATCTTGGGAGAGATTTAGAAACCCAAGTTAATGAAGCTGATAGACCCCCACAGAGTCAAGGCAAAGAGATCTTCTTCAAGACACATCATAATAAAACACTCTAAAATCGAAGACAAACAGAGAATTTTGAAAGTAGCAAAAGAAAAAAAATATCTCATCACATATAAAGGAACTCTCATAAGGCTATCAGTGGGTTTCTCAGCAGAAACCTTGCAGGGTGGGAAAAAGTGGGATGATATATTCAAAGCGCTGAAAGAAAAAAACTGCCAACCAAGAATATTTTACCCAGCAGAGCTGTTTTTCAGAAATGAAGGAGAGAGAATGACTTTCTATAACAAACAAAAGCTGAGAGTTTATCATCACTAGACCTGCCTTACAAAAAACACTGAAAGGAGCTCTTCAAGCTGAGATGAAAGGATGCTAATTAGTAACAAGAAAATGTATGAAAGCATGAAACACACTGGCAAAGGTAATAATATAGTCAAATTGAGAATACTCGAGTACCGTAATAGTGGTGTGTAAATCTCTTACTCTAGTATAAAGGTTAAAGGACAAAAGTATTAAAAATAACTGTACAATTACAATAATTTGTTAATGGATACACAATATAATACAATTAAATTGTGGCATCAAAAACATAAAATGAGGAAGGGGAGTAAAAGGATAAAGTTTTCATATGTGATCTAAGTTAAGTTGTTATCAGCTTAAAATCAACTGTTTAAGCTATAAGATGCTTTATGTAAGCCTCATAGTAACCACAAAGCAAAAACCTATGGAAGATGCACAAAAGATAATTGAAGCATACCACTGCAGAAAATCATCAGTTCACAAAGGAAGATAGCAAGAGAGAAAGAAAGGAACAAAAGAACTACAAAACAGACAGAAGACAATGAGACGACAATAGTAAGTTCTTAACTATTGATAGTTACTTTAAATGTAAATGGATTAAATTCTCCAATAAGAACACATAGAGTGGCTGAATGGATTAAAAAAACTAGACCGAATTATATGCTGCCTACAAGAGACTCACTTTAATTTGAGGATACACATAGGTTGAAAGCAGAAGGATGGAGAAAGATATTCCATGCAAACGGAAACCAAAAGACAGCAGAGGGAGGTAACTATACGTATATCAGACAAAACAGACTTTAAGTCTAAAATTGTAACAAGAGACAAACGAAGTTATCATATAATGACAAAAGGATCAATTCATCAAGAGGATATAACAACTGTAAATATATATATGCCTAGCATTAGAGCAACTAAATATATTAAGCAAATGCTAACAGATCTGAACAGATAAATGGACAGAAATACAATAATGGTGGGTGATTTAAGTAGCCCACTTTCAACAATGAATAGATCATCTAGACAGAAAATCAACAAGGAAACATTGGACTTGAACTGTACTTTAGACCAAATGGACCAAACAGACATGTACAGAACATTCCATCCAATAGCAGCAGAATACACATTCTTTACAAGTGCACATGCAACATTCTCCAGGATAGATCATACATTGGGTCACAACACAAGTTTTAACAAATCTGAAAAGATCGATATCATACCAAGTATCTTTTCTGACCACGTGTTATGAAACTAGAAATCAATAACAGGAAGAAAACTGGAAAATTTACAAATATGTGGAAATGAAACAACACATTGAGTCAAAAAGGGAAATCAAAAAGCATCTTGAAGCAAATGGAAGAACAACATACCAAAAACTTACAGGATGCAGCAAAAGCAGTTCTAAGCGTAAAGTTTATAGCAATAAACACCTACATTAAGAAGAAAGAAAGACCTCAAATTAACAACCTCAAGAAACCAGAAAAAGAAGACCAAACTAAGCCCAAAGTTAGCAGAAGGAAGGAAATAACAAGGACCAGAGCAGAAATAAACAAAATAGAGACCAGAAAAACAACGGAAAAGATAAACAAAACCAAGAGCTGGTTTTTTGGGAAGATAAACAAAATTGACATACCGTTGGCTAGACTAAGAAAGAAAGCCTAAGATTCAAATAAATAAAAGGTATACAGTTTGGAAAGGAAGACAAAAAGCTGTCTTTGGTCACAGATGACATGATCATCTATGCAGAAAATTTGAAAGAGTCAACCAACTCTTGGAATAAGTGATTATAATAAGATTCTGGATACAAGATAAATGTACAGAAGTCAATCACTTTCCTACATACTGGCAATCAACAAGTGGAATTTGCAATATAAAACACAATACCATTTACATTAACACCCCCAAAAATGAAATAGGTATAAATCTAAAGGATATGTACAAATCTATACAAGGAAAACTACAAAAGTGTGATGAATGAAATCAAAGAACTAAATAAATGGAGAGAGAGTCCATGCTTATAGATATGAAGACTCGATATTGTCAAGAGGTTAGTTCTTCCCAACTTGATCTATAAATTCAATGCAATTCCAATCAAGATCCCAGAAAGGCATTTTGCGGATATTGACAAACTGATTCTAAAGTTTGTATGGAGAAGTAAAAGATCCTGAATAGACCGCGTGGTACTGAAGAACAAGGTTGCAGAAGTGACACTTCTTGACTTTAAGACTTACCATAAAGCTACAGTAATCATTCACTCAACAAACACAGCTCCTTCTATATGTCAGCTGTGGATAAGCATGGCAATTCTGAGATCAGTTAAGGCATCCTTCCTTTCTTTGTTTCTTCCTCCTTCCTTCCTTCCTCTTCTTCATTTTCTCCCCTCCTTCATGCCCTTACCTTCCATACACACCATTGAGCACTTGCTGTGTATGAGGCCCTCTGCTTGGCACTGGGAATACCAAGCTGAATTGGGCAGCATCTCTGCCCTGATGGAGGTAATGATCCAAAGGGGGAGACCACACTCATTCACCCCGGACATAGGCGAGGGGGCTGCAAAGAAACCACACACACCCCCCGCCCAGATCAGGAGTGCCTGCAAGAGGTAGGTGTGGCCTGAGATCTCCCGTGTTTCAGGTGCGTTGCTACAAAGCCTTTTTTTGTATCTCCTCCAATCCTCACGAAACACTGCTAGGAAGACATTATTATCTGCATTTTGCAGCTGAGGGGATTGAAGCAAAGAGCAGTAAGGTGACTTGTCCAAGGCCACCCAGCCAGGAAGTGGCAAAGCCCAGATTTTAACCCAGATCTGTCTGATTTCACAAGATTACTGCCTCTGCCAAAAGGATTAGGCATAACAATTCGGCAGGCAGAGCAGTGCAGGGTGCGGAGGGCTGCGGCTGGCACCTGACTGCCTGGGTTCAAAGTCCTGACTCCTCCACTTAGTAGTTCAATGGCATCAGGGAAGTCTCTAGCCTCTGTGCCTCGGTGTCCCCATCTGCAGAATAAGGCTCATTCACTTTGGCAACAGTTGTGTGTTAAGCTCCTCAGGGCCAGGAACAGGATGGGGAGAGTGAGGTCGGATTGTACAAAGGTAGAGCTGGATTTTGTCTCTATTTGAAATTTTGATATTTTGTTCATTGTGGATTTTTTGCATTAACTTTTATTTTTTTTCAGTATGCTTTATCTTGATTGCTGAGTTTTGGGCACCCCCTTAAATCTTGCACACGAAATGAATGCCTCACTTCACCCAGCCCTTTCCCTGGGGGATACGGTGTTGAGCAAAGCACATCCCTGACTTCAAGAGACGCACATCCCAGAGGGAAGGGCTGCCAATAAACAGATTAAAAATGTGTGTCAAGTCTGGTACTAAGGAGAAAGATGAAGCTGGGAAAAAAAGACAGAGAGAGACATGGGGCAAAATATAGTATCCTCCTCTCAAAGTTGGTGTAAAGATTAAAACAAATGATTCCTATAATGTACCTAGTACACACAGAATCGGGCACATGGCGAGCTACACAGACATCGGTCATCCCCGTGATTTCAGTGCTGGCTGAGGGGGCGCGCACGGGTCAGCGACGCCAGCACTCGGCTCTCCTGGCGCTTACAGCTTGGGGCAGCATTTCACAGACTGTGAGCTGGGACCCCCGGGAGCGGAGTCCTTAAACTTTGTGTGCTGGGACTCTCGGGCAGTCTGAGGGGGTCCACAGACCTCCTCTCAGAAGAGTAATTTATGTGCATAAAATAAAATACATGAGTTTATAAAAGAAACTTATTGAAATGCAATTATCAAAATATTTTAAAATATGTCATATAGTCATCCATGTGCTTCTTTATTAAAGAAATTAAATGGCAAGATCTAGCAGTGGGTCTAGCAGCTACCAGAATTTCGAGGTAGTGAAGGGCATAAATGCTGCTCTGAGGCATCTGCAGCAGCTATAATGGGATACAAAATAATCTATGCTTGGTATTAGCGACAATGTCACAAGTACTGCTAACGCTACTCTGATTTGTTGCCTATATTCATAACTGAAATAAGTGCTGCATTTCAGCTGGAGGTCAGCAAAAATAAAGGTACAGGGTTTTGTCCTATCCAAGTTCACAGACCCAGATCACAAATGCCTGCATTAGAGTCGTGACGAGCACTTTTTTAATGAAAGAATAATACACATAGATCAGCGTGCATTGCTAATAATAAGGTGAGTAGAGATTCATGAAACTTTTATTTCAGTTTGTGTGTGTGTGTGTTTGTGTGTGTGTGTGTGTGCTACGGGTCATAATGCAAAACTACTTCTCCCTGCAACTCATGGTCAAAAAGATCTGAGAGGGGCCGGCCCCATGGCTGAGTGGTTAAGTTCGCGCGCTCTGCTTCGGTGGCCCAGACTTTCGCCAGTTCGGATCCTGGGTGCAGACATGGCACCGCTCATCAAGCCATGCTGAGGCGATGTCCCCCATGCCACAACTAGAAGGACCCACAACTGGAATACACAACTATGTACTGGGGGGACTTGGGGAGAAAAAAGGAAAAATAAAATCTTTAAAAAAAAATCTGAGAATCCATGCACTGGGGAAAGCAGGCCCAGCAGAGTCACTGCCACATTGCAGATCCAAATGTCCTTATTCCTCCCTCTGGGCCCCCGTCAGCCTTGATTCGGCCTCTCCGCCCTCCTGCCCACACACAAGGGATACACACAAGACCCAAGCTCAAAAAAGGCTATGTTGTCAGTGGCTGCACAGCTGTTTCCCCCTCCTGGGGTGAGGAGCAGGTGTGGTGATTCCCATGTCCTGAGCTCATCGCCTGTCTGGGGACATGCCCCTGCTGATGGCCACATGTCCCCACAGCAAATATTAGGAGAGCTGTTTGTGAAGAGCCAGCTGGCGGCACGTCTGGAGTGCCAGGCTGCAAAGGTTTGGGGCTAATTAAACTGCCTCTAATGAGACACTTATCAGGAACTATGGCCAGGCAAATACTTTTGTGCTTTTCTGGACGCGTGTGTGTTCTTCTTATCCCCAATCTTGGATATTGAAGGAGCGTCTGGGAGAGGATATTGGGATCAGAAAAACAAAACTTCTAAGGAATCTGCTCTCGGGTCTCCCAAGGGGAAGGGAGTTTGACACTCTGCAGATGGGAGATGAGGGAACAGACGATTTGGTTGTAGGATGTGTTGGCAATTAACCCTGTGCTAACAAACAGGAAATTACTAAAGGAGAAAGACGAGCTTTAGGGGATTTTCAAGCTGCAACTCAATCTAGTGGTTCAGAAGAGAAAATTTGGAGTCTGAAGTATCTGAGTTCAAATTCTGCCTATACCACTTCCTTGCTGTGTGACCTAAGGCGAGTCATTTTCCCTCTCTGGGCCCTGGTTTTCCAGTCTATGAAATGGAAAAATAATAGCATCTAGTTTGAGGGGCTGCTGGATTGCTTCAATGAAAAGATGTAAAGTGCTTAGCCCATGGTTTGGCATACAGTGAGTGCTCAATAATGGTAGCTCTCATTGTTGCCATCATTATTATTCCCATGGCAGCCTAGTGCCTGTGTCTGTTCCTTAATGGAGGTCTATTGTCCAGGCTGAGCCCCTCACAATACGAGAAATTATGGAGATTATAAAATCACACTGGTTAGCATTTATGGAGCAGCTCCTACGTGCCAGGCACTGTTCCAAGCACTGTACATGTACTTTGCTGATTGATCCTTAGCCACAACCTTATGAAATACAACCTATGAAATTATCATCATGGGTGTCATCATGAAATTATCATCAACTCTGTGAAATTATCATCATCCTTATTTTACAGATGAGGAACTGTATTAGCTACCTACTACTGTGTAACAAATTACCCCAATACTTAGAGGCTTAAAACAACCATAGATATTTATTATCTCACGTAGTTTCTGTGGCTCAGGGATTTGGGAGTGGCTTAGCTGCGTGGTTCATGGACAGACTCTCTGATGAGGTTGCACTCGAGACACCGGCCGAGGCTGCACTCATCTGCAGGCTTGACTGGGGCTGGAGGATCCACTTCCAAGATGGCTCCCTCGCGTGGCCAGCAGGTTGATGCAGAGCTGTCAGCAGGAGGCCTTGCTTCTTCCCCACGCGGATGTCTGCACAGGGTTTCTTAAGTGTTCTCACGATACAGTTGAGGGCTCGCCCCAGAGTGAGTGATCCAAGAGAAGGGCAGAAGCTGCAGCTTCCTTTTTCTGCCATTTTTTCTTTATTGTGGCAAAATACACATAACATACACATTACCATCTCCAGCCATTTTTAAGTGACATTTCAGTGGTGTTAAGTACATTCACACCGTTGTGCAACCATCAACACCGTCATCTTGCAAAACTGAAACTCCGTACCCATTGAATACTAACTCCGCACTCCCTCCGGCCCCTGGCAGCCCCCACTCCACTTTCTGTCTCTATGAATCTGACTGCTCTAGGGCCGTCGTCGAAGTGGAATCGTACGGTATTTGTCTTTTTGTGATGGCTTATTTCACTCAGCATAATGTCCTCAAGGTTCATCCATGTTGTAGCATGTGTCAGAATTCCCTTCCCTTTTCAGGCTGAATAATATTCCATTGTCACAATGTCTTTTTATTATCCAGCCTCAAAAGTCACGCACCCCGTCACTTCTGGAATATCCTATTAGTCACACAGGTCAGCCCCATTCATTGTGGAACGGGACGACACAAGGGAGTGAATACCAGGAGGCGAGAATCACTGGGAGCCATCTTGGAGGCTGGAGACCACAGAACTGAGGCCCCAGGTTTAGCTATTTACCTAAGGTCACACAACAGGCAGGTGACAGATGCAGGATTTGAACCCAGATGGCATGACACAAGTGCAACGTGTCACCACTCTACAGTATCACCACCCCTCAATCCAGCCTTGACGCGGCTTCCACTGGTGAAGGAAGAGGCACCTGGTGGGTGGAGACTCCCTGGGCAGAAGGTCAGGAGACCTGGGTTGGAGTCTCAGTTCTGGCACTAATTCACTGTGTGACCTTGGACAAAGCACTGGCCCTCTCTGGGCCTCAGTTTCCTCAGTGGTCAGGCAGGGGCAATAATGCTACCTCCCGGGTTGCTGAGGTGAAGAAAGAAAATGAATACATCGTGTAAGTCTTAGTCCACAGACAGATATGCAAAAATAATACACTTCCTTCTAGGTTCTTTTTAATGTTTATTTATTTACTAAGTAATAACTTCGTGTAGCACCAGTTGGAAAGGTATGAAAGAATATGTGAGGAAAATCGCCCTCTTTTCCTATCCATCAGCCACCCAGATTCCTCTCCAGAGGGAATCACTGTTACTAGTTTCTTGTTGAAATAGCACATTTCTTTCTTTTCTTTTTTCCTTCTTTCTTTTTTTTTTTTTTTTTGAGGAAGATTAGCCCTGAGCTAACTACTGCCAATCCTCCTCTTTTTGCTGAGGAAGACTGGCCCTGAGCTAACATCTATGCCCATCTTCCTCTACTTTATATGCGGGACGCCTACCACATCATGGCTTTTGCCGAGCGGTGCCATGTCCGCACCCGGGATCCGAACCGGCGAACCCCGGGCCGCCGAGAAGTGGAACCTGCGAACTTAACCGCTGCGCCACTGGGCGGGCCCCTCTTTGTTTTCTTAAACCAACCTAATTTCCAAGGACCTGCTGAGCAGGAGAGGACGTCCGCTCGGCCCCTCGTGGGGCTGGGGGCCTGGGTTTCACCTGGCACCAAGGCCTGGGGGTGGAGGGGCAGGGCCTTCTGGTTACGGATGATCCAACCCCCTTGGTGACTTCAGACATGCGCCGTAACCTGGGCATATGGAATCCCTGGCCCCAAGGGGAGGAGCTGGGGTTTGAACCCAGGTCGAGAGCCCGAGCTCCCAGGCCCTTTGTGACTTTGTGTGAGTTCAGGGAGCCTCTCCTCGGGAGGACCAGCATGAGGGAGAACACCAGAAATGAAGCGCCCAACTGCCCACCCATGACGGATGGCACTGCCGCTCGCTGGAATCACGCGCGTTGCTTGACATCTTTACTGGGCGCAATGTGGAGACGCTAGAAACTCTTAAGTTATAATGTAAAGTTAAAAATAAAGAAATCCTAGACACAGCTAAGGCACCTCATCTCCCAGGAGGCTTTGCTGACCCCTTCGCCATCAAAGGCAGGGTCGGGGTTTCTTCCGGCCTCCCGCAGCCTCCTGAGCCTGCCCCATCACAGCCCTGACAGGCCCCGACTTCCTGTGACTTCCAGTGAGCTGGCGAACCCAGTAAATGTGGGAGCCAGATGGCCTGGGTTCCGATCCCGGCTCCTCTATTTTCTAGCTGCGTGAACTTTCACCTCTCTGTGCTTCGTGAACTGGTGGGACTAGGAACAGCTGGTTCCAGGGGCCATAGTGAGAATTAAATGTGTTGTCTTCTGTAGAGTCCTCGTCACAGTCAACAACGTCTGTGAGTTACTGCAGCTTGTCCCTCTCGGTGAGCTCCATGCAGGCAACGACCTAGTCTTACCTGTGTTCCAAGCACCCAGCACCGAGCCTGGCCTGGGGTAGGCACTCAGAAAGATCTGCTGAACGAACCCAGGCATGCATTCCACAAATATTTATTGAGCACCCTCTCGGTGCCAGGTCCCTGGGAGACAAATGTAAATGAGACAGATGTGGTCTGTGTTCTCACGGGGTTTATAGTCTCATAGAGGAGACAGCCAATAAATAAATAGCAAGTGAGTAAACAACAAGACATAGGCTACTGCTCAGTGCTATGGAGAAAGTTATACAGGTGGTGATATAGGGTGACTGAGGAGGGCAGTCAGGGAAGGCCTCCCAGAGGTGATGATTGTGAGACAAAAGCTGATTGACAGGAAGAAGCTAGCCACGGGAAGAGCTGGTAGAACAGCCTTTCAGACAGAGGGCACAACAAGTGCAAAGGCCCTGAGGCAGGAACAATCTCAGGAGGCCAGCTTGGCTGGAGAGGGATGAGTGAGGAGAGGAGTGGGGGGTTGGAGGTGGGAGAGGTCAGCAGGGGGCCCATCATGCAGCGCCCGTCAAGCAGGGCGGGCGTCGGGGGCTTTAAGCCAGGGAGAAATGCCGTCCTTGCACCCAGGAGCCTCCCCCATAATAAGAACGGCCCCAGCCTCAATCTAGAGGCATCTATTCGTCCACGGCAGCGTCCGAGCTCAGGCTGGAGTTGCTCAGCCCGGGAGTCCCTGCCATCCATCCTTGTCGCCGCCTCCTTGCAAGCCAGACTCGAGGCCCCATTAATATAAATGAGGCCCCTCGAAGACTCGGTTTCCAAACGAGTCCAGCCGTTCAAGAGCTCTATTCCCGGAAATGTGAAATTTATGTAATGAAAATTAAAAGAAAAACTGGGGAAGCGGCTCTTTAAGTGCCTGCTTCCTGGGTAGTGAGCCAGGGCTGTGCATCTGACAGGAGATGGATGAAGGCGCCACCCAAGGGCTGCTGGGGCCCTGGGAGCACACTGGCGGCAGGCAGGGAGTGAAGCCCCCAGACCTCCTTGCTTCCCTCAAGAGAAGAGCCGTGGTAATGACAGCTCCTGTTTGCTGCTGTGAGCCCCGCTGTTGTAAGCACTCTACTTAACGCTGGTTAAACCATTTAACCCTCACGACAGCCTGATGGGATAGTCGCTTCTATTTTCCTGATTTACAGATGGGAAGACTGACTCATATTGAAGAAATGACTCGATCAAGGTCATTCAGCAAAAGAGTGGCTAATTTGGGACTCAGGTCTTTTGTCTATTACCGCCACAGACCTTCTTGTCCAGAGCTCAGACAATGTGGACTGGAAGAAAGGCTCAGGGCTCAGAGAGACCTGGATTCCACTCCGAGCTCCAATTACTGCCCTGCCGTGTGACCTTGGACAAGCCATTTACCTCCCTGAGGCTCAGTTCCTCTATAATCACAGCCCCTTTTCCACAGAGTTCATCTCTGCATTAAAGGAGAAAATGTATAAAAATGCCAAGCACAGGATTTCAGATGCCCTCTCAAACTGGTTTAATAAAAAAAAATTGCAAACTCTTAGAACTGGAAAGTCTTAGGGTAATGGCTTCAGGTATGGCTGGATCTAGGGGCTCTAAAGATGTCATAAGGGCTTGGTTTCTTTTTCTTTCTCTCCAGGTAGTGAACTCTCACTAAGAGCTCCAGGGGTGTATCATTCTTACAGCTAGAAATCTTGGTTGAAAGAGAGCTTCTTTTTCCCAACAGGGCAGCAAAAGTCCCTGGATTCGCTCTGATTGGACCAACATGGGTCATATGCTCATCTCATAACCAAGCTCTAGAGCCAGAGGGATGGACTATGCCCACCCGCGTCACATGCCCACCCCTGGAGCTAGGGGCATAGAAAACCCAGGTTGACCCACTTGTACTGCGAAGGGGAGAGGTTAGGTTCCCCAAAGGAAAACTGGGGTGCTGTTACCAGAAAAATAAGGAAGAGATGCTGGACCAGCAGGAAGACCAGACTCCTGGCACACAGTAGGCCCTAAACAAATAGATGTTCAATCAAAGGAATAAATATCTACGCCAGATGATGGTTGTAAGGATAAAATGAAATAATATCTGCGAGTCCTGGCACATAGTTAGCGCTCAATAAATCTTGTCTTAAAGGAACAGGAGCTGCTCAAATTGGGTTTGGATTCTGGGCGCGGGCGGATGAGCACAGATGCTGGAAGAAGCTGGAAGGGAAGGCTTCCCTCGCCTCAGCCAGGCTTCCCCGACATCCACTTTCCATCCCCAGGGCAAAACAGGGCCAGTGCTGGGGTGAGGAGAGCGGGGCCCTCACCTCGGCATGAAATGTCAGGGGGCACCAAAAACTCAGTAATCGACATAAACAATATTTTTAAAAATCAATATTAGTGCAAAAGTCGATGATAAACAAAATATTAACATTTTAAATAAAGACATATCCATAGACGCACAGTAATTATCACTTGTATCCAAATGTACAGACACATGCACACATGGACATTTTCACAGACGTGGTTTTACATATTTACTTATAAATATGCCCAGGGCCACTGCACTGCACAACTCCAGGAGGTCCCATTCCATCGTAATCTGTATGAATGGCATTCCCTGAATCGTGCACACACAGCCTCTGTGGCTGAACACAGCAGTCTTGTGTATGAACAAACATGTACGCAAATCTTCATCCACGTGTAGATAGATAACCACCCATGTACACTAAGTGTGTTCACATAACATCACACAAGCAGACATGCTAAGAGATATAACTACACGAGACAGTTTCATACATGTTCACTTCCTGCCTTAGGGCCTTTGCACTAGTTGTTTCCTCTGCCCGGGATGTTCTTGCCCCAGATAACCATGTAGTTCCGTCTTCTGCCTCCCTCAAGTTGTGCTCAAACGTCACTCTCTCAGTGAGGCCTTCCCCGACACCCCCACATCCCATCACTGCTTAAAATTGCAACAGCCCCTCACAGCTGTGTCCTCCACCCCTACTTTATTTTTCTCCATAACGCTTATAACCATCTGACAATAAAGATTTCCCTTTTGATCATATTTAACGTCTATCTGCCCCATTAGAATGTCAGGCAGGGATATTTGTCTGCTTTGTTCACTGCTGTGTTCCCAGCCTCTAGAACGCTGCCTGGCACATAGTAGGTGCTGAATAAATATTTATTTAACAAAAATAAATATTTGTTAAATGAATGAAACTTGTTTAAAAATGAAGTGGGGATTCCTGAGAATGATTGAAACCAAAGGTCCCACTCCCCCAGCAGGAAGGCAGTCTAGAGAGAGCTGTAAGCTGAATTCAAGACCTACGTAACAAGGCAGGGTCCATCTCAGTGCTGTCAGAGCAGCCTCTCCCTTAACCCTCACAGCAGCTCTCGAAGGCCCAGTCTTCACGGGAGGAAACTAGGGCACCGAGAGGTTAATTTACTTGCGCAAGATGTCACAGTGCGGAAGTGGCAAAGCCAGGATTCAAACCCAGGCACCCTGGCTCCACACAGCCCAGACTCCCCCCAGCACACACACACATATGCACACACACGTGCGTGCGCGCATACACACACACGCATGCATTCACGAACACACACGTCCACAAACTTACGCAGTATCGCCAGGCCCTCTCAGGCTTCAGGCGACTCTCAGAAACAAGACCTCCTTCCCCCAGACTGGGTGTCCGGGTCCTCACTGCTCTGCCAGCCTCCGCCCCCACTGTCCTCACTGCGTCCCAGCCAAGCATAAACCTGCGTCCCTGTTGATGCAGGAAGCTGTAGGCTGTCCAGTTGTCATGGCGATGGCCACCAGCTCCCGCTGCCTGGCTGGCCCACTCCTACACTCCCAGAAGCTCTCACTGAGCCTTGCTCCACCCTTGATCCCTTCTGGGTGGCTGGGTGGGCCCAAAGGTCCACTGTCTATCCTGTTCCCACCTGGGGGCCGCAGGAAGCTTGGAAGCAGGGCACCAGGTCCCCCCCTCCCTTCCCGCCCCTCCTTGGCTAAGTGACCTTGAGAAGTCCCTTCCCCTCCTGTCCCTGCTTTACAGGGTGGTCACAAGCATTAATGAGTTCGGTCATTCATTCATTCAAGAAATAATTATTGAGAACCTACCATGTGCTGGGCAATGGTCTGGGTGCTGGGGATACAGCAGGGACCAAGATCGACCAGATCCTCTGGCAGACAGACAAAAAACAAGTTCTGGGAAGAAAGTAATAAGGTGAATGTGTATGACTGGAGGGAACAGGGCAGGGACTACTATACTTGGGGTGGTTTGGGAAGGCCTCCCTGAGGAGGTGACATTTATGCTAGAGCAGAATGAGAAGATAACCACGCAAAGATAAAGGGAAAGAGTATTCCAGGAAGAAGGTGTGGTATGTGCAAAGGCCCTACGGTAGGGATGACTTGGCCTAGTTAAGAAACAAAAGGCCCTTTTCTCAAAATGATGTCACATCTCCAGGAGGGCAGGTGCAATGTGTGAACTCTGACACCGCAGGTGGAGGGAGAGAAAATGAGCATTGACAAGGGATGTCGCTCAAGACGGCAGGAGGAGTTGACCTCACAGTCAACTGCTACAGGTCCAGCTTCTCGCTCCTGAAGAGGCAGCCCCCAAACTTGGGGTCTGAGCCTCTGCACCAGGTGAGAATAAATGAACAGCAATAATAATTCATCCTGTTCTAGATGCTTCACGTGTCTTAATCAGTCTAATCTTCACATCCCTAAGAGAGAGGTGGCTATTATCAGCATCATCTCCAGTTTACGGCTGGAAAACGAAGGCAAAGAGCTACTTGCCCAAGGACCCATGGCTGGCAAAGCTGAAAACACACCCTGGCTGCAAAGCCATGGCCCCAACCCCACGCCAGCTGCCCTAGAAAGGGGCAAAGGGCCTCGGTTCAAGCCTCTGGGGTGTGGGCTGCAGCGCGGGCCCTTTGAAGAGGGCGCCACCACCCAGCTCCAGCCACTGTTGGCAGCACATGGGAATGTAGACCCACTGTGGCAAGTGTCCTAATTTTCCAAAATATGCCAGATTTGTATGTGAACTCTCCTGATTTTAAAATGTGGACTCAACAGTTTATTTTAAACATCAGGCAGTCCAATAAAACACAGCATCCTTCTAGACCTCTACACGGGACCAGCTGCATAATTTGTGGGGCCCAGTGCAAAATGAAGGGCCTCTTGTTCAAAAATTATTAAGAATTTCAAGACGGCGACGGCAGAGCATTAAACCAAGGGCGGGCCCTTCTGAGCACGGGGCCACATGCAGCCACCAGGTGGCCTGCCTCGAAGGCAGGCACTTCCTAAATACTTAGGAGTCAAGTGGAAGAGAGAGAAAAGGAAGGAAAATGGACATGAATTCGGCACCTTCCGTGCATCAGACACAGTTTGTGCAATGCTCACTCACTCCGTGGCAGGCACTGTGTGTGTTAACGCATTTAAATCTCACAGCAGCGCTAGATTATCATTCCCATTTTCCAGATGAGGAAACTGGGGCTTAGAGAAGTGAAGTCACTCGCTTATTGCTAACACCGGACAGAATCAATCTGAGACGGCAGGGGTGCGGAAAAACAAATGGGGGGAGGGAAAAATAAGAGGGAGAACAAAGCAAGAGGAAAAGAGGCCCCTCAGGCCTGTCCCCCAGGCTGGGCTGCACTCACTCAGGTCTCTGCCAAGACCATGTGGAATCTGGGGAGGCCGCCGCCCCCCAGAGAAGGCCCGTGGCATTTCTGAATCGCGGTGCCATCCGCCCCGGCTTGGCTCCTCTCCGGCGATCCAATTACTAAATGCAGCCGCATTCTTTAAAAATGTCTTTCCTCTTATGTAATGCGATAGTGACAAACGCCAAGCAGATGGTGCTTCGACAAGCTTTTTAAAAGTTGATTAGGAGCTCATCTTTCAAAATTAATGTATGGGCATTTAAACGAGCTCCAACGGCCACAAGACTCCATCGAGAGTCCGGACAAGATAAATCGCTGGAGGGACCGGGCCTGCTGGACTCCTCCCCGGCCAGGTGGATGGGACGTGTGGTCAAGAGCACTTGTGAGCAACGGTCAGAAGACACCCGGTTTGGACAGAGTGGAGAAACACCGTGGGCCTCTCAAAAGCACAAAAAGCTGGAGTCTCCTCAATCTGTTACCAAGACATTTTTTTCAAACTTTTACATCGTCTTCGAGAAAGTGGACCGTCTCTCTCTCCCAGAGGGAAGCGGGTTAGTCACAAATATGTCAGATGCTGCCAGGGAGCTGTCCCCGCCCTCCCCCCATCTTCCTCAGTGTTCAGGAATGAGATCATCTCATTTGGAGCCAATTATAGATGGAGAACACTGGGGATATGCAAAGAAACCTCCTGGGAGCTCTTCCCTCGCACCATTGCAGGCCATGCCGGGCTGGGAAGGGCAGGAACAGGAGGCTGGGTTTCCGGCCCCAAGTTCAATCTCAGGGTTTGTGAAGGCGGTGCATTCCTAAGGCCCAGCTTGCATCTGTTAAGCTAGGATGCTGGGCCATTGGCTAAATGAAGTCTGTTGGCCTCAGAAGTTCAGAGCTAGATGAGTCCATAGAGATCATCACTGCAGAGTTGGGGTAACTCAGGCTCAGAGAGGGAAGAGGGCTTGCTCAAGGTCACACAGCAAGTGGGTGGCAAAGCTGGATAGATGGGAGCCACTCTACCTCCCATGAGGAGGACATCTGTTGTCTGGGACCTGCCCAGCTCCCATTCCTGCTGCTTCTGACACCAGCACCCTGCGTTTTCCTTGGGGACCATCCCTTCCCTGCTCTTGGTCCATGTCTTGGTCAGTCTTGGCTTAAGTAAGACTGACCCCTCCCCTACCTCCAGGGATGCGCGCTTGGCCCAGCCCCCACCAATCAGAGCAGTCCATTCCCCAACGCCTCATTGGTTCAGGGATGAGCATGTGAGATGAGTCAATAAGTAGCAAACCCAGAATTTTAGCTAAGGCTACAGCCATTGGAAATGAGACGCTCTCTTCCTCTTGGTGGTGCTGAACTGGAAGGAAGAAAGCCTGGAGGTCCTGTAGGGCGTCTATGCCACACAAGACGGCTGCCTAAGAATGAAGCCAACACAGAAGAGAGCAGGGCCCAAAGAAAATGATACACATGCTTCAACCTTTGAACCCCTGGATTCAGCCATACCTGAAGGCAGACCTTTTCTGGATATTTTAATTACATGAATCCATGAATTTCTTTCTTTTGCTAACATTGGTTGAGGTCTGTCACTCATCCCTCAAAGCCTCCTGACTTGAAGTCCTTGGGTGTAGGGCAAGACTCCTGGAACATCACACTGCATGCTCCCACCTCCATCCTCAACACATTTCTGATTTTTCTTTTTTTTAAGTATTCCCTCGATGGAGATGCCTCTCGCTCCCTGGCAGATTCCCTCACCCTGCACAAGCTCCAGCAACAATCCTGAGGGAGGACCCAAGGCAAATGTCCCATTTCACGGTACCCAAGAGACGGCCCTGCCCTCTGGGTCCCCATCACCAAGCTGTTCCCCCCACAGCCTCTGCCTTCGTGTTTGGTCAAGGGCACAGGCTTTGAGTTCTGTCCAAATCCAAGCTCCGGTGTTTCCTAATCATGAGAACTTGGTCAAGGCACTTGACTTTCCTGAGCCTCGGTTTCCTCTTCTGTAAAGGGGGAAAAGATCACCTACCTTCCAGAGTCCTCAAGCGTCACTCGAGGCATCGAGCAAAACGGGCATCACTACTTAGGGGCTGAAAAAGTGGGAGCTACCATGAACTCCAAAAGCTACATATGACGGAGCCTGGGCAGTTCAGGCACTTACGTCTGCTTGGGAAGACAGCAGCTAAACAGAAAATGATTTCCACATGAAACAGCCTCCCAAGGCCAAAACAAGTGTCGGGGCAGAAGCGGGACAGCTGGCATCTAGGGAAGCCGGCCTGGGTGAGAGTGGGGCAGCCCCCGAGCTGGCCTCCTGGCCAGCCTGCCCCTCTCTCCCCTCCTCTGCCGCAGCTCCACACCCCACACAGGTGCTGCTGAAATGCCTGCACGGTGACTCATTCACACTCCCGGGGAGGAGGAACAGACAGTGCTTCCCGGAGCACCCAGAGTTCTGATTTAGGAAGGAGCACTGAGTAACAGCAACACGTGGGCCAGTTCCTGCCCAGCCCCACGGACAGCTGAAAGACACAGCCCGCCCCCCGCCCCCACCACCACTCCATCCTCGGAGCGCCTGGGTCCAAACACGGGAGAGCTGGGCCAGCACACTCCGATCGAGGGGCGGGGGTGAGCCACAACTCCCCCCAGAATTCTCCCTCCGTTCCACCGGAGCTTCCCGAAGCGGGACCATAGGTGGGACGGTTTTACACAAACCCAGGATGTGGCATTAAATAACTGATGCCAGTACACGCTACAAGATGGATGACCCGTGAAGACATTATGCTAAGTGAAAGAAGCCAGACACAAAAGACCGTTTGTAAGATCCCATTTCTGTGAAACGTCCAGGATGGAAAATCCACAGAACGAGAAAGTAGATTTGTGAGTGGTTGCTTAGGGTTGGAGGGGTCTGACGAGTGGGGAGAAACTGCTAACGGGTACGAGATTTCTTTTAGGGGGGACAAAAATGGTCTAAACTTAGGCGTTCGCATGGTTACACAATCCTGTGGACATAAAGAAAGGACTGGATGGTACACTTTAAATGCGTGAATGCGTGTACGCGAATTTTATTTCGATAAAGGTATTAAAAAATGTATTAATAATATTTGACTCCCAGGGGAAAAGAACACCCCCTTTCAAGTCTCTTGTAATTCTAACCTGTCAAGGAGCGAGTCTCCATTAGGCACCGTCTCTCCACCGCGTGCTAATTTCTTGTTTGAACAAGGACAGCGCGGGCTTCATGCTCAGCTCCCAAGCCACACTTGTTTGGTTTCCATCGCATTCAATTTTCTGATTGCCTTCTAATGATGGCAGCTGGTCATTCATCTCTTCGTTCCTTTATTCATTCAACAAATATTTATTGAGCATTATTGCATGTTCTAGGCACAGGGGACACAGCAAGGAACAAGACAGACCAAAATCCTGCCCTCATGGAGCTGATGTACTAGCGCAGGGAATTTCAGCAGTAGACGTAACTCTGCCCTCACTAGCTGTGTGACCTCGGGCAAATGGCTTAACTTCTCTGTGCTTCAATGTCCTCACATGTAAGATAGGGACAATAATTGCACCCAACTCAGGATCCGATGAGTCAACATGTATAATGGCCAGGACGGTACTTGGCATGCGGTAGGTACTTAATAAATATTTGTTTTATTTATCTTCATTTCTATTTATTATAAAACATTTCCTCTTTAAACACAAATACTTAAGAATAAGATTCCTTTTAAAATAAATTTATTTAAGTAAAAAAAGGGGGAGAGTGGAGAGTCAACAGAAGGAGGTGTGCAGACAGGGAGAACAGAGGAAAAGCCACAAGGGGGTTCAGGAGATGAAATCGGGGTGCCCTGAGCTAGAGGGACTGTGAGTAAGGCTATGACTCAGCTGGCACCGGGCGGAACGCAGAGCTATTCTCAGTGTCGGTGGAAGGCCGTAAGGACAAGGCTGTCCCTCCATCTCCCATCTGCAGACCTCTCCCCTCCCTCGTCCTGCGGGACCCTGAGACCCCGCTTCTCACTGCCAGCCAGGGAGGCTTCCGAGAGAGGAGGTCTGCACAGCGGGGGCCCGCGGCTCCTAGATGAAGACGAGGCTGTGGACCTCGGGGCAGGAGCAGTCCCGGGGCCGCCCCAGCCTCTCCCAGGTCCCTCGGCACCGGGGGTGGCCGGCCGCCTGCCACAGCAACAGCTGGTTCCTGCAAGAGACGGGGCTGCCTCAGTCACATTAGGACTCTCCTGGGCTCCAGGGCCGTTGGCCTTTGTGGGCCTCTTCCTCCACGCAAAAAATATTTTAAATCCCAGTTTATGACTGCCTTGTCTAGAGACGAATATTCCAGGCTGGATTCATTATTCAATTTTCATTATTACATCTTTTCGTCTTCTGATTTTAAAAGAAATTAAAATTTAAAATTTTTCGTGGGTCCTAGAAGTGCGTAGACCCTGGGCCCTGCGTCTACCGAGGGAAACGAAGATGTGCCTGATGGAGAAGTTGGCCCTGAGCTAGCCCCAGGGAGCCGACCCCAGAGGCCACATGGGGCAGTCCAGGCTCAGCTCTTAGGGTCTGGTGAGGCAGTGCTCTTACATGCTTGCTAGGAAAACCAGGCTAGTTGCTAAACCTCCCTGTGTCCCTCTGCCTCCTCTGTTGGGAGGCGACACAGTGCCATGGTTAAGAGCACAGGCTCTGAAATCAGTTGATGACCCAGCTCCTAGGAGCCGCCTTCTCCTCAAAAGGAAGCAGAAATATCCACCACCTGCGCCTTTCTAAAGGAGAGGGTCCAACGAGATACGTGTGCAGAGAAAATAGAAATGAGCATGATACTAATGGCTGACCATTTCGGCACCAAGAATGAACCAGCTGATGCTACAAGGCAGGCACGCGCACGAACCTTCAAACTTCACGACGAGCCAAAGAAGTCGGATTCCAAAGCACGCATCGTGTGATTTCATTTATGTAACATTTGAAAAAAAGCAAAAGTAAATTATAGAGCTCAGGGATCCAGAAGGAAAACTGGACAAGGGGTCACCGCAGAATTCAGGACGGTGGCTTCCTTTATGGGGGGTGGGCTGTGGTTAGGAGGGGGCCCAGGGGAGGACAGGAAGCTAGTCAGGCTCTACTCCTTGCCTGGGTGTGACTAACCAGGTATGCCTCCCTTCCAAACATTTGTTAACCTGCTCATATGTGTTCTAGCCAATTCTCTGTAGGTCTAATTCAAATCTTTAAGAAACACAAAATAATAACAATAGTAAGTAACCCTGATTGAGTGCCTATTATGTGCCAGGCCCTGTTCTAAGCTTGTGAGGCCTGAATGAGAACTCACATGTAAAGCACCTACTTGGTGCCCAGCACACAGTAGGTGCACGACTATGGCAGGTGTTCCTTCTTCTTGTCCCAAACTCAGAGACACTTCTCAGGCTAAACAAACCCTCCGAAAATCCCCAACTGGCACAACTGACAGGTCGATCCCTCCCCAGTCGGGCCCTTTGCACACTGCCCTGGCCAGCTGCCCGGGGAAAGAATCCAGCTGACAGCTCGTCTCCATCCTCGCTTTGATCCTCCGCCTCTGCCCAGTCCTGCCTGGTGAGCTCATGCCCCGATCAGCCCTTCCACCACCTGTTCGGTGAGCCTGGCCCCGGGGAGGGTGGGAGCAGGGGAGATGCCCCTCTCTGGCACGGCCCTGCTCTGCTTTCCGTTCCTGCCCAAACCTGGTGGAGTCAGGGGTTCCTGCGAATTTCACCTCAGCCTCACCAAAGTGCCATGGTCTTCACTTGGGAGGATTTGCATCCCAAAAGAGAAATGTGGGATTAATCAGAGTCTTAGAACTAGAAAAGCTTATCCAAAAATGGATATATAAACTGAGGTTCTAAGACGTAAGCTTCTAGCCCAAAGAATGAACCTCTAATGGTAGGATCTCAGGTCTAGGACAGGTAAGTAGGAGAGACACTGGGGCAGAGGGCAGAAGGGCCTCCTTAGAGTGTGATAATATTGTCTGCCATCTATTTATTGGACACCTGCTATGTGCCAGGTCCATCACATCTACTGTGTCTCATTTTCACAAAGTACCTATTATCATACCCATTTCATAGGTTAGACACGACAGTGGCAGCTTTCACTTCCGAGCATCCATCAGAGGCCAGGTGCTGTGCGAAGGGCTCAGGATCCTCCCCACAGTCAGAGTGGTGGGGACTATCAGGGTCAGGGGGTGGGCTTGCCCAACGTCACACAGCTTGGAAGGCGCATAGGTGGGGTTTGAACCCGGATCTGTGCAGTTCCGATGCCTCTCGTTCAGACACGTGTCCCTAACACGCATCTGGCGTCAGCCCTGGGTTTGCAATGAGCGGGGCTGCTCCATTTCAAGAGGAAGGAAATCAACACCTTGAGAAATGAGAGAAGAACTGGAGACCCCAGAGAGCTCTCATTCCACCAGTACTGTCCCTGCGCTGGGAAAGCGCCGTCAGTGGGAAACGGTCTTGTCTAGTCTCCAGAGCTTGGCTCAGGGGTCTGAGTGGTTTTGGTTCAAATTCCACTTCTGTCACTTGCTAGATGTGTGACCTTGGGCACCTCTGCATCTCAGTCTCCTCATCTGGAAAGCAAAGATCCCAAAAGCATCCACTATGGGTTCTTGGAATGTTTCAACGGCATACTGTGTGTCAACGTGTCCTCACCTCCTTCCACGCTCCCCCTTGCTCACTCCACTCCGGCCACAATGGCGGCATGCTCCCACCTCAGGGCCTTTGCACTTGCTGTTCCCTCTGCCTGGAATGCCCTTCCCCCAGACATCCACATGGCTCCCTCCCGCATTTCCTTCAGATCTCTATTCAAATGTCACCTCCTTAGTGTCACTTTCCTTGAAAAATAACAACCCCAGAACTTCCCTCTCATTCTGCTTTCTTTCCCTGACATTTATCTCCCGTCTGACAAGTTACAGATTTATTTGTCTAACGTCTGTCTCCTCACAGCAGAATGTCATCTCCAGAAGGGCAGGGGCCACATCTGCTTTATTCACTGCGTCTCCCCAGTGCCCAAAACATTGCCTGGCACATGCTCAATAGTATGTGCTCAACAAATATTTATTGAATGAATGAATACAAAGAACTTAAAATAGTCGGTACATAGTAAGCACTCAATAAATGTTAGCTACTGTTACATTTAGTATGCTAAGTGCTTTCTGAGTCTAGGGAGCCGATGTAAGCCAAATCTGGGTTAAATCCTGCTGTGTGACCTTGACTAAGTCACACTGCCTCTCTGAGCCTCAGGTCCCCCATCTATAAAATGAGAGTAACCAAACTTGACTTATTCAGGGAATTGTGAGGATTTTATGACAATACCAGCTCCCTTTTCTTGAGTTCTTTCTGGATGCCAGGAGCTATGCTAAGTCCTCGACTTGCACGATCTTCCTTAACCTTCACCATCGCTCCCTGGGGAGGTCCTCTTCTTATCTGCATTTTCAGATGAGGAAACTGGGGTTCAGAGAGGTTATGAGATTGCCCAAGTTCACACAGCTGGAAGCGGCAGGAGCTGCTCCTCCTCAGACACTGGGCTCAGGACCTCCCTGGGCCCCGCCTGACCAGGGAGCAGCATCCAGCATCTCGCTCCTGCAGCACCTTCATCTCTCAGGTAGCAGAGAAGCCCCAGGCTCTCCAGTCACACCTCCCTAGGCCCCAGGCCCTCTGCTTACCCTTCGGCCCCACCGCCATCCCCGTAGCAGCGCCGGCTCCTGGCGTCCTGGGCAGGCCACTCACACCTCACACACACCGTGTGGCCCTGGGTCAGATACCTTGTCCACCGGGCATGGGGTGCCCTCACCTGTTGGCAGCTCCCGGGAATGGGCCCCAGCCGGAACTGGACACAGTACCTGCAGCCACACAGGGAGACACCACCCGGCGCACCTGTGAGCATTTATGGAGCACCTGCTGTACACCTAGGCCTGTGTAGGTCCAGCTTGGTACTATTTCCCTCCGACACAGAGCCCTTTCGGGCAACTCCATCTGCATCAACGGGTTGCATCCAGCAGGAGACGCGGCTCCTGCTTCTTTAAGTGACTCTCATTGCGGGTTCCCATGCGTCAGGCCCTCTCCTCAGCACCACATCCAAAAGGCGACACAGGTTAGTTCTCATCCGTCTGCCCTACAAGGTCAGCCTCTGCAAAGGCAGGAACTGTTTCGTTCTGTTCACTGTTGTAGCCAACTCCTAGAACAGTACCTGGTTCCATAAGAATTTGCTGAATGAACCATTTGGTCCAATGGGATGGGCAAACCCCGCGAGGTAGGTGTAGCCCCAGTTTACAGAATAGGAAACTGAGGATCAGAGAGAGAGACAACTTGCCCAATAATAAGCTAATAAGTGGTGATGCCACCTAAACCCAAAAAGCCTCAACAAGCACACCACTGCATTTCATAAAAGATCCTGTTTCGTAGAAAAGATTCGCCACGGGAATTATTTAAAAGGGAAGCTCCCCATTCCGGGCTATCTGAAATAAGACCCAATTTGCCAAAATTTTACTCCTACCCAACTTTTTCTACAAGTCACAGTAAATGGGCCCCCCCTGCTGGAGGAGACGCAGCTTGTCAAGGCCTCGGGGTGACTCCATGTGGGGCTGGGGCCCTCTGGTGGCGGCAGCTTCTGGGAGGCCTCAGGAAAGCCAGTTTTCTTCTAGGACGGCCCAAGACCTGTCCTCAGCCCCTTCCTCCTGGAGCCACCCCCAGAACTCCTCCGGAATCTGTCCCTTACCGGAAGCCTGTGAAAAATGGAACTTTTCTCTTCCCAACACACCTTCTCTGCCCCGTTTGGTGTTTCATCTGGGCAGCTCTTGCCCTCCCCTACGTGGTCTCGGAGGGGCATTCCATCAAGGCAGCTGGTCCTGGCTCCCCACACCTGCCACCAGAGTGGGCAGATGACTGAAGGTGACCGATCAGAGTGCCCATCCTCCAGACGATGGTGACTGCTTCAGGGATGGGCCTGGGACCCTAGCAGACCGATCAGGGTCTCCTCCCGAAATGACACATGGAGACCGGGAGGAAGGACCCTCCGCTGGAGGGGCTACGCTGGGAGGCCGTGGGAAGGCTGGTGGTCATCTTGGCCACTGTAAGGATAGAGGCTGGCTGCTTGAGAAGGAAGTCAATATATGGCGCGAGGGAGAGAACGAGAGAGGAGAGCAAGTACCAACCGCGTTATGTGACCTCTTGGCTTCAGCCATGCTCACAGTAATTCTATTTCAGAACTTCCTTTGCAGTTATGTAAACCAGTAATTCTTCTCACTCGAGCCCGTTTGAGCTGAGTTTCTGTCACTTGCAATGAAAAGAATCCTAACTAGTACACCCCGCCTCCCCGTCTCCACTGCCACTGCCTGAGTTCAGACCCTATTCTTTCAGTCGCAGCAGCCCCGCCTCCCCCTACTGGCCTCCCTGATTCCCTCCTGGCCTCTCTGCAATCGATCCTCCAAACGGCATCCAAAGGGATCCTGTGAAAACCTAAGGGAGATCATGTCACTCCTTTGCTCAAAACGCTCCCGTGTCTCCCATTTCACGCAGGTGCCCAAATTCCCACCACAGCCTATAGGCACTATGAGATCTGATCCCTCCCCCCAATATATTTCTGACCTTATTTCCCACTCTCTCACTTTCCCTACACTCCAGCCACACAAGGTCCTGCTAATCCTTGAACACACTAGGCATGCCCTGCCTCAGGACCTTTGTACATGCTGGTCCCTCTTCCAGACCTGCTTTTCCCCCAGATAGCCTCCTCCTAAGATAGATCTCAGTTCAAAGGTCAAGTGAGGACGTCCCTGGCACCCTCACCCTCTTCCCTGATATATTTTTCTCCACAGCACTTGGCATCATCTGACACGCTATTTATTTTTTTTATAGTCTGTCTCCTCCGATTAGACAGTCCACTCCACGAGGACAAGTATTTCTGTCTCTTTTGTTCCTCGCTGTAGCCTCAAGGTCTGGCACAGTGCCTGTCATATAATGAGCACTCAGTGAATGTTGAGTGAATGAATGAAGGGAGGAAGGAATGAAGGTGAATGGAGACCAATGATCAAGGCCTTCAAAAATCCATGTTAATTGAGCTTACAGACGTAACCGGACAAGAAATGAGGAGATAGTGAAGCTATCGAAGTGAGAGAGAGACGTGATGAAAGTTTAATCTGAAGAAAATATTCACAAACTTTAGTTTGACTTTGCGTTTATTGGCTTCCACTTACCCTGCTGTCTCCCGCTCCTTGGGGACACCTTGCTTTTTCCGCTCTTTCCCGTAGCTGCCTGTGGTTATCAGAGCAGGGACTGTGGGCCCAGGAGAAAACAGAGTTAGGTAGGCGAGCACCCACCAGGCACAGACACCATGGGAAGCAGGGTTAGGTACTCCTGGTGGCCGGGGCTCATATATGGCAGTCCTAAGGAGACTGTGGGACCTTGTAACTGGGGAGTGGTCCCCACTGGGACCCTTAATGCAATGCTGGAGGCAGGGTCGTATTTCTCTCCGGGACTCAGAGCCTAGCACAGTGGGTTGCATAGTGGGTCTCAATAAAAGTTTTTCAAATGAATGATTTTGATGAATGAATAAGTGAGTGAGTAAAAAAGGGTAGATAAAAGAGTTGACTGTATGGATGGATGGATAGATGGATGGATGGATGGACGGCCAAAATGATGAAAGAAAGAAAGGAAGAATGGATGGATGATGGGTAAATAAATGGAAGATGGGAGGATAGAAGAAAAGAGAGACAGAGATGTCTGACAGAAGAGATGATGGATGGCAGGAAGGATGGATGGAGAGATGACAGGAGGATGGAGAGATCAATGGATAAAAAAACAGATGAATGGAAAAGCGGATGGATGGATGAATGAATAGGTGGGAAGACATAAAGATGGAAAAAGGAAGTAGAGAGGGATGGATGGATAAATAAATTAATAAAATTATTTTGTTGGGCCAGCTTCCAAGTCTCTTCTTTCCTAGAGCAGACGGAGGAAGAGAACTGAGAGTGAGTCCACAAGAGGCTGGTGATACCTTAGGAAAATGAAAAAGCCAAAGGAAGTCCCTCCCCGTCCCTATTCCCTGAGTGATGGAGTTGAATCAAAGGTTGGGTGTTGAACGAATGCTGTGGCCTCAAGGAAGGTCATTCCAGCATCCCAGGCCCCTCTCTCTGCGGCTGCCCTAGAGACAGGACTTGGTCTTTGCCATATACTCTTAACACACAATTTCCCTTCCCTCCTCTCTTCCAGCACCCATGGTGCTTCTTTTGGTGCAGTCTACAGCAGGGAGGAGAGGCCCAGAGAAGCCCAGGTTCTAGTGCCAGCTCCCCCTCCTATCTCTGAGTGGTCTTGGTCAAGTTACTGCACCTCTCTGAGCCTCAGTCTCCTCCTCAGCAAAATGGGGACGATACCAGAACCTACATCATAGAGTTACTGTCAGAGCTAAATAAGATGATCTACAATGAGTCATGTGTCTTGGGCAAGTTTCGTGCCTTCCTGAGCCTTGGTTTTCCCCTCTGTAAATGAGAATAGGAACATTGGCCTCACAGAGTCAAGTAATGTGGCAAAGAGCTGGCACATGGTAGGGCAGTCAGGAAAATCCTCCTGGGGAAAAGTGGCATCTATGCAGGAAATGATGAACCAGGCAAGGTGAGGCAGGGCAGAGGGGCAACAATTTCCGGGCACTGCCACTTCATCACCCCAGTGCCACCACCTGGTGCAGCCACTGTCCTCTCTCACCTGCCCCACTGCAGTAGCCTCTTCCCTGGTCCCCCTGCTGCCCTCTGACCCCTTTCATCAGCTGTCCCCACAGTGGTCAGAATGACCCTTTAAAACACAGGCCGGGCTGGTAGCGCAGCAGTTAAGTGCACATGTTCTGTTTCAGCGGCCCGGGGTTCGTCAGTTTGGATCCCAGGTGTGGACATGGCACCACTTGGCAAGCCATGCTGTGGTAGGCATCCCACATATAAAGTAGAGGAAAATGGGCATGGATGTTAGCTCAGGGCCAGTCTTCCTCAGCAAAAAGAGGAGGATTGGCAGCAGTTAGCTCAGGGCTAATCTTCCTCAAAATAAATTAATTAATTAATTAATTAATTAATTAAAACACAGGCAGAAGGAAGAAGCAGATGAGACCGGAGGAGGCAAGAGCCCGCGCTCATGGCCAGAGGAGGAGACTGGGTTCCCGGAGCACCAGGTGGCCCCTGGAGAATTTAATCAGGAAGGTGGCACCACGGTAAGATTCCTGTTGTAGGATGACCTACCCTCCCCGCCAGGCGGTGGCATGGGGAGAGTGGAAGGGGACAGTTTAACCCTGCAGCCTGCCATTCTAGCCCTTCTGGAAAACCGCTTCACACAGTTGGTAAACTTCTTCAGCTGTAAAATGAGCGTCACCTGTTTTTCATAGTGATACAAAACCCCTTTGCCAGGGTGTGCAATGTAGTGGGCCTCCCTTGTCTTGCCCGCCCTGCAACCATTCTCCCCAATCTCCCTCTGGAGAACACCCCTCCCCTACTCTCATTCAGATGGGGCTGACCCTTCCCCCACCCCCACCAGATTCAAAGGGAGAGCCAGCCTGAGAAGGAGGCCAACTCAGAGGTAAACAGAGCTGAGAGATTCCTAGCAACACTGCTTGAGGCCCTGGATCCAGCCATGCCTGAATGTAGCCCCAGGAATTTTAGTTACATGAGCCACATATTTGGGCTCTGATGAGTTCAAGTTGGGTTTCCCATCATCTGCATTCAAACCAAGTCCCGGCTGATTCACATTGAGAGATGAGTAGAAAGAGAGATCCCCTCTCTTTCCTCTGAGATCCCCAGAGGAAGTCAGAGCTTCTTACCTCATTCACAAGGTGAGGAGTGGGGACCAGAGCAAAGGAAGGCAGAGTCCCACCCCAACCTCAGACCCTCCCCAGGAACTCGTGGAGGGCCTTGCCGTCCAGCCAGGCTGTTCCCACTGACAGCCGCCCCCAGCCGCCCCTACTCACGCAAGGACTGTTGGCACTCCACTCCTGGGTGGCTCCAGTACTCCACACAGCCAGCCCGCTCCTCCAGCGGGGGGCAGGGGGCACCCCCGTTCCTTGGTTCCTGCAGGACATGCCTCTGGCGGACACGGTAAGAGACCTGGCAGGGCTTGACACAGCGACTCCAGCCACTCCACTTTGCCACAGCGCAGGGGACCGCTGGAAGAGAAGGCGGCATCTCCAAGGGCAACTTCTACGCAGTTGGGCTGGCCAGCGACCAGGGCTGCACCTTCCCCACGAACCAAACCCCCAAAAACACCGCAATGAGAGCCAGAACACTTACAGACCTGAGCCCACGCCTTCGGTGAAAGCTTCTCCACGACAACTGTTTGCACATCGACCTCAACTTAGAATCCCACGGTTTATTGATCCATCCTCCTAGCAATGGTCATTTAGGTTGTTTGCATCACTTGTTCCTTCAATAAACACTTCCTAAGTGCTAATGGCAACTCATTTAACCTCACTGTGCCTCAGTTTCTTCTGCTGTCAAATGGGAATAAGAACAGTATTCACCTGATAGGGCGACTTTGAGGGTTCAACCAGATGTGACATAAAGCATTTGCTCCCGGCACAGAGCAAGTGCCCCGCGAACACTGGCTCTTCCTCTGCAGCAGTGAAACGAACCACAGCTACACCACCACCAACAGGGGGTGGAAGGAAGCCTCTTGCAGAAGCTATTTCTGGTGTGATACTATTTACACACAGTTTTAAAATCTGCAAAACAGTGCTATATTGTGTCTAAGAATCCACACAGGTATTATATAAATATATGATACTATAGATATTTAAGTATATATATATATACACACACACACACACACACACACACACTAAGTACATATTTACGAGTCAATCCTCACTATTTGCTGATTCTGTATTTACGAATTTGTCTATTTGCTAAAATTTATTTGTAACCCCAAAATCAATACTTGAGAGCTCTTTGTAGTCATTCACAGACATACACAGAACAGCAAAAATTTTGAGTCACGCAAAGGGCGCCTTCACAGCCAAGGTCAACCAAGGCGCTGATCCGCCTCCTCAGATGGAGGCGGCAGGTGGCCATGTGGAGTCGTGCAAGCAGGGCTGGCTCTGGGGCCAGAGGGACGGGGTTTGAATCTCAGCTCTGGCATCTGTTAGTGGGGCGGCCTCATGCTGGTCACTTACTTCTGGGCCTCATTTTTCTCTTTTGTAAAATAAATAAAATAGAATCTACCAGAATGAGTTGATTTAGGATTTAAGATTATAATCTTTGTCCATATTTCCCCCGGAGATAATGGTTCAGCATTCATCAACGCAGTGTTTTACAGAACAAAACTACTGTGCATGATGAGAACTGACTGGGTATATTGATATATATAAATGCATGGGAATTAAAATGCCAATTTCAGCACAGTGGTTACCTCTGAGAGAGGGAAGGAGGGCCACTGGGGAGGGGAATACAGAAGCTCCAGTAGCGCTGGTCAGGCTGGTTTCTTAGCTTCCCAGGAGAGTTTGTTGTATTATTCTCTCTCCATTGGAGCATGTCTGAAATAGTTCATCACATAAAAGAAGGAAGATGCTTGGGGTCCGCGTCCTTGAGACGCTCCGTGTGCTGCCACAGTCGGGGCTCAATGGGTATGTCTTTTCTGATGATGTGGCCTCTGGGACCTTCAGCTTTTTCATCCACCCACAGTCCCAGACCAGGACTGGGCCAAACCAGACAGGGAAGGCGGTCTGGCCGAAACACGGAATCTGCAGACTTCCCCAGGGAGAGAATGTCTGTGGATGTGCCAGCAAGGCTTGACAGTGACACACACACGCGCTCATGCACACACAAGGCGGCTACTACTGTCAGAATGAGTTCGCTCATTCCACACGTGTTTACCAAGCATCTACTGTGAGCCAGGAGACACCGCGGTGAACAGGAAAGTCAAGGTCTGTCCTCAGGAGAAGCACTCACCGGCTATGAGACATGTCCTGTTCAGCTACGTGAAAATGTGAGAACAAGTGTGCATCCTTGAACCGAGCAAATGAGATTACTGTGTTTTAAAAACAGCCAGCCTTGCCTCAGCACCTCAGGAAGTCACACGCTCCTCACACAGATCTCAACTCTTAGCAGAGCTGAAATGCTCAGAGGAGGGAGGGAGGGAGGAAACGAGGAACGACAGCCTAACAATCATCGACTGCTTCCATCACCCACCTAACAACGAGATCAGTTATGTCACTGGTGCTGGACCAGTCATGTGGCCCTCACAGCGACCTTAGGAGGCTGCGTTCTCCAGATGCCTCTGAGCCGTGTGCCCTCCAGGAGGCCCGTGCATCCCAGAGGCTCCCTGGTCCCCCGGCTGCCAGTGAGTTCTGCCAGTGGGGGCACCGCAGGGAGCGCAGCCCAGATGTTCATTGTCCCCGGACCCCCGCCTCAGCCTGTCTCCTCGGTGGGGGACCCTCAGCCATGGATCCTGCTCTCACCAGGCTCCAATAACGCCATTTCCTCCTGCGCCCCCCCCCCCCCATCATTGTGAATAGAGCCCTCATCAAACGTCTTCCATTCAACCCTTCTGGGTGTACCACCGGTCACATGCCGGGCCCCGACTCCAATATGCATTCGCACTATTGTCAAATCCATCTCACAGAGGAGGCAAGTGGAGCCTAAAGGGGGTGGAATATCGGAGGCGAGCCAAGGCGCTGGAGTCAGAAAACCCTGGATTCAAACTGCTGTCTCCCAGGATTGCAGCAATGACAAATGCGGAGCACTGAGTAGATCTCAAATGCCCGAGACAACAGAGGTCTTTATGCATTTACTCCACAACTACTGTGGGCCTACTGTGTGCCAAGCACTGGGCCGGGAGCCAGGATCACAGATGAGCAAAGTAGAAAAGGCCTCTGCCCTCAGGGAGCTGACGTTCCATGGGGGAAACAGACAAAAAACAACACAATATATGATGAAATTTCAACAAGTGACTCGTGCTGAGAAAAAACAAAGCAGAATAAGAGCATCAGGGGTGGGATGATAAGAAACTATTTTAGATGGAGGGGTCAAAGGACATCTGAGGAGGGAAGGAAGGGAGCTGTGCATGTATCTGGGAGGGAAGAGTTCCAGGCAGAGGGAATAGGCAGTGCAAAGGCCCTGAGGCAGGGTCAAGGTTGGATGCTGGAGGGACAGCAAGAAGGCCCGTGTGGCTGGAGCATAACAAGCAGGAAGGAAGGTGGCAGGAGGTAACGTCGGAGAGGGAGGGGACAGTGGCAGCACCCAGGGCTTCGAGGACTCCTGTGAGGGGTTTGGATTTTATTCTAAGCATTCTAAGAAAAGCCATTGCTGCATTGTTCTGAGCAGAGGAGTGACATGATCATATTTAAGGTTGTAGAAGGATGTCCCTAGCTGCTGGGTGGGGTGAGACGGTACCCTGGGAAGTAGTGAGACCAGCAAGACAGCTACTGCAGTGGTCCAGGCCAGAGAGGATAATCTACAGTAGAGGAAGAGCGAGAAGAAATGAGTTTTGGCCATTGGAAGTGTTTGCAGAGTGGCTGGACAACCTGACAGGGAGACTGCAGACCAGATTTGGGCACTGCCTGGGCGGCTGGACCGACAGGGAGCACCAAAGTCCCACCGTGATCCCCTGCCTGCCCTGCCAGGCGGGTGAGAGATTTTGCAGAAAACTAGGCAGATGCCAACCCCACATATATTCTTTGCATGTCACCCGGCATGAGTGAAGTCACCAGGAAGCATGTGCCACCCCCAGGGAACTGTCATCCCACTTCACCTAGGCCTGGGGTCGTGACCTCGGTGCATTCACGGGATTATTCATATCTTGCCAGCCTGCTCCACTAGACAGTCAGCTCCATGGAGGCAGGGTCCTTTCCCTGCTGAATCCCAGCGCCAAGCAAGCGCCTGGCACACAGGGGCCCAGCGAGGATCGAGCCAGTGAACACCGAGGGAGCCCATCTTGCCTCAGCAACAACAAAGGAAATAGGACCACAGGTTGGCGTTGCAGAAGGTACCACCAGATGGCGGTGTTTCCCCAAACAAAAGCCATCCCACCTTTCTCCGGGTAAAGGAGAAATTCCAGCTTATCAGTGTAGCTGAAAAGGGGCGACGGGAGGAGGGTCGGGGGCAGGCGGTTAGGGTTGCTCATCCAGCCCTGGAGACCCAGATAACATCAGGCCAGCTGAGCCTGCTGGAGCCAGACCGAATTTCCCACAGTCCCCTGGATCCTTCTGCCCCTATGCCAACAGGCCCCGGCTTGGAGAGAAATGCCTTTCTGCACGATCCTAACCCCACCTTCCTCTCTGAACCTCATCGTCTGGCCCCCTGACCCTCCATCATCCTCACTGTCTACCAAAAGGATTTTCCTGGAATGCAGCTGCAGCCCGCCAGCTGAAATCCTTTTGCGGTTCCTGTCTCCTATTGAAGTGGTTCATAAAAGGTCTTTTTTGATAGTGGATCGTAGAGACCCCCTCAAGCCTAGTGGCTAAAAATCTAAGAGTTCCTGCAAAACATCCCCAGTCACACCCTCCCTCCTCTTGTTGAAAGTCTCAGCATGCTTTTACTACAAGTTCCCTGAAATGCATGGTCTCCCGCAGCTCAGAAGTGGGCAACTGTCACTTCTGCCCTCCCAGCCCCTGACTCCCTTCTGATAACACCACCTCAGTTTTCTTTTGAGGATCCAATCTTCCCACTCTCAGTCCATGTGGTTTGCACAGGGCTGACCTCACTCTCTCATTCCTGGGATTAGGGCATGTGCCCCAGCCATGGCCAATTGACACATTCCTTCTCCCTAGGCTCAGTGACTGACTAGATCACGGATGAGCATGTAACCCAAACCAGGCCCAGGAAAACCAGCCCTTGGATTTGGACTGGAACAACTTGGGAAAGGATGCTCTCATTCCACTAAGGATGCCAGTTTGGAGCTATGGGGTACTATCTTTGCCACCACTTGGTGACAGCATGCCTTAGAATGAAGCTAACACAAGCAGAGACGAAAGGAGGAAAGAGATAAGAGTCCTGATGACATCCTTGGAGTCCCTGGATCCAACCATGCCTGAAGTGAGAATCCATGGATTATTTTTCACTTACTTGAGCCAATAAATTCCCTTATTAGCTTAAGTCAATAGAAGTTGTCCCACAACCCTAAGAGTACTGACTGGTACAATGAATATCTAAGTGCATAAATGGGGACATTGATCCTTACAGGGCTGAAATGAGAATTAAAGAGTATAAAATAGGGGGCCAGCCAGGTGGCGCAGCAGTTAAGTGCGCATGTTCCTCTTTGGCGGCCCGGGGTTCCCCAGTTGGGATCCCGGGTGTGGACATGGCACCGCTTGGCAAGCCATGCTGTGGTAGGCATCCCACATATAAAGTAGAGGAAGATGGGCATGGATCTTAGCTCAGGGCCAGTCTTCCTCAGCAAAAAAGAGGAGGATTAGCAGCAGATGTTAGCTCAGGGCTGATCTTCCTCAAAAAAAAAAAAAAAATAGAGGAAGATTGGCACAGATGTTAGCTCAAGGACAATATTTCTCACCAAAAAAAAAAAAATAATAATAGAAGAGTATAAAATATCTGAAAATGTTCGGTAAAGAACTTGAAAAATGTGAAGTAACAATGTCCATCCTTTAAGGCCTTGCTAGTCACTCCAGCCCCACCCTCTCCCTTCCTCCACCCCATCCTCACCAACCATTTCCAAGCCCCATCTTGCTCGGATTAAAATTGTTGATTTCTTTCACAGCTACCCCGTCTCCCAAAGACAGATTATAAGCTTGAGGGGGGCCCAGAGCCCCATCTTTCCAGCCCCCACCATGCACAGCTGGGTGCACAGCAGGCGGCCAGCAATTTGATGGAAGGCGGGCAGTGTCAAGAGATTCCCTTCCGCCCCGCTTCCGCTCAGGCGTCCCTCCCACCCTCGACAGCCACACAATATTGCGGTCTGGAGCCAGACTGCTGGGGTGCAAATCCCAGATTCGCTGCTTAATAGCTGTGCAACTCTGAGCAGGCCACTACCTCTGGGCCTCAGTGCCTCAAGTGTAAAATGGGCAGGATAACACTGGCCATTCCATAGGGTTGTTAGGAGGTTTACAGGAGACAATTTAGGTAAGGCCCTTAAAACAGTCCCTCCCCGGCACGTCGTAAGCACTCAGTAAACGCTGGGGGTTTCTTAGTCATCCTCAGTATGTCCCTCCACCACAACCAATTAGTAAAGTCAGTCAACTTCATCTAAATCATTCATGAAAAATCATACACTTCTCTCCATCTCTTCCCTGGTAACTGGTCCCCACGTCCCCTGCTCCCCTGGGAGGTAGAAGAGTAAACTTTTCCCCGGTCTATTCACAAGACCTTGGCTCCGCCCAGCCCAGATCCAAGGCCTGCTGCCTTTTGACACCTTCCCAAAGGAGCGAAACAAAGAGGGAGGTCAGGCGTTGAGGCTCCTGGGCCCATCAGCCCAAGCTCTTTACACAACCCTGCAAAACGCTGGGGAGCTGAATAACATCGCGAGATTCTGAGGGCGAGGGTCAGACCTCAGGCGGTGGGAATCTATCCCTGATCCCTCTGCCGGGCCCCTTCCTGGGCTCCCAGTCCAGGCTGTGGGAGGGGAGCCCCGGCGGGTGCAGCCCCACACTCTGAGCGACTCCAGCCGCAGGCGCTCTGTGCGGAAAGCAGAGTAGGAAAGTGTTCCCAAGACAGTCCTTCCGCAAGTCTAACCTGGAGGAGTTTCATTTGCTGCGATTTGGGAAGACATCACACCCAAAATTCCTTTTTCCTCTCACTGCTGCCTGAATTTCCGCCAGTGGCCACTCAAACTTGTGGGAAGCAGCCCGGGCCTAGAAGACCCAGGATCAGACCCAGGTCTAACGCCTGCTGGGTCCCCTGGGCTGGCCAAAGCACCCCCTTGTCTGCGCGGTGCCTTCCTCATCTGCTGAATGGGGACGTTATTATATACCAGATCCCCAGCGCTCCTGGGCACAGAGCAGCTCGGTGCCCAATAAACGGCGGGTCTCTCCAATTGTGGACTTTTGAAAGGTGCCCTCTCTTTTAAATGTAAACTCCTGGAGGAACGCCACTGACGACGTCTCAGGGTACAGAGGGCCCAACCGCCGTCTCTCCTCCCTGACCCAGGGAAGTTGGATCATATCCACTTGACAAGGTGACAGAATTTAGAGTTTCGTCTCCAGTGGGTGTGAAAAATTTACGCCTGGCATTTACAAAGGACAGAGGCCTCCCCACTAGAGACTCAACAAAAGCTGCCCCTAATTTCAGAGCCCGCTGGACACTGCTCTGCGGGGGGCCTTTCTGGGGAAGGCTTGGACCCTGGTCTGGCGGCCACGGCCGGCCAGCACCGGGACCACAGGTGGCCTTGCCTGCATTCGAATCAGGCCCCGCTGCCTCCGCCCACCTGACCTGGTTTTACCTGCTCCCCGCCCACCCCCTACCCCCCACCCCCCCGCCTTTCCTCCGCCCCTCCCCTCCCGGACACCCAGCCCCGGTCCTCTCTCCTTTCTCTCAGCGTCGCTCCTCTCCGAGTTCCCTCGGCTTCTCAGCTCCCTCTTCATCTGCCCTGGGAACCCCTGGCTGACAATGCAGCGCGTGCGCCCGCGCCTCCCTCACGCCCCTCCAGGCCCCACGCCCTTCCCCCAGCTGGAGCTGCCAGATAAAATACAAGACGCCTAGTTACATTTGAATTTCAGAAAAATAATTCATGATTTTTAATGTAAGTTTGGTCCATGCAATATTTAAACATACTTTTACGAAAAACATTATTGGTCGTTTATCCGAAATTCAAGTTTAACTGGGCATCCTGTGTTTTTATTTGCTAAATCTGGCACCCCACTCGAACCCAAGCGCCCTCTCCTCCCTCGCACCCCTCGAGGCCTCACGGGCCCCTCTGACCGCACACACGTCCCTCCTCCCTCCTTAGCGCGTGGGCGCGCCCCCTCCTCTCCCGCGCCCCTCCACGCCTGCACGCGCCCACTGCCGTTCGGGGCCCCGCGTCCCGCACCCCGGCCTGGCTCCTGCGCCTCTTCCACGAGCCCTCCCACTCTCGCACCGCCCTCCACGTCCCGCGCGCAGTCCTTGCACCTGTTCCTCCCAAACACCCCTCAACTCTCCACGCGCCCCTGTCCATTCCGCCCCCCGAGACTCGCGCGCCCCTGTCCCTGCCACGCGCATCTTTCTCCGCGCGCACCTCCACAGCCCACTCTTCCCCCTGGTGTCCTGCGCGCCCGTGTTCCTCCTTGCTCGCGCGCCTCCGATGCCTAGAACCCACTCCATGGGCGGCTTCCTTCCTTCTTTCCTTCCTTCCTCCCTCCGCCGCACCCCCATACCGTCGCTCCCCTCGGCGCCTCGCGCTCCCGGGGCGCACCTGGGCAGGCCCGCGCGTAGTCCTCGCAGCAGTCCCGCCCCGCCCCGCACGCCTGGTCGCAGAAGCAGCGCGGGGGCCCGCGGGCGGCGCAGGTCGGGTCACGGCCCGGGCAGCAGCGGCCCAGCGCGGCGCAGCCCTGCCCCGACCAGAGAGCACCTAGCGACCCCCGGGCCCGGGACACCGCGGCCACCGCGGCCAGGGCGAGCGCCAGGGGCAGGATCCGCGCCGCGCGGCGCTGGGCCATGACCGGACTCAGGCTGGGGACCGGACGCCGTCGGACACCGACGCCACGCGGCCCGCCCCGTGCTGGGCGGAGGCTCCTGGCCGGACCTCGCCCCAGACCCACCTCCTACCTGTCACGAACTGATATCCACCTGCATTCGTTCCATCCAAACTTTGCACAGCTTGTGGCAGTGAAATAAACCGCAACAGCTTTGCAGGGGTCTCCACTGAGGCGACACAGAGATTCATCAAAGCGATATATTATAATAGATAACAATAGTATATTGTTATAGCGAGAATATCAGTAATAGCCACTGTACCATAATTATAATAGCGATAATACCAACAATAGCTGCCAGTGTTATTAAAATAGTAATAATAGCCATAATAACGGCCATGTAGGGAGCCTGGGAGCGAGGCTGTGTACCAGGCTCCAGCTGCAGCATCAGTACTGCCCAAACCTGAGTCCGTTGGCTACGCCTTCATTTTTCGCTATATCCATACCGCCTTGACCATTATTTCCTGAATATTTTTCTTTAAATGGACTCACTTTTTAAACTTAAAATAATTCATTTGTTAAAAACTGTATCACTCAAGAAGATGAGAAGACCAGCCACAGACTGGGAGAAGATATTTGCAAAAGACACATCTGTGGAAGGACTGTTATCCAAAATTTACAAAGAATTCTTAAAACTGAACACCAAGAAAACAAACAACTTGATTTAAAATTGGGCAAAAGACCTAAACAGACATCCCACGGAACAAGATATACAGATCGCAAATAAGCATAAGAAAAGATGCTCAACATCGTACATCATTAGGAAATTGCAAATTAAAACAACAATGAGATACCACTACACGCCTACTAAAATGGCCAAAATCCCCAAACACTGACAACACCAGATGCTGGTGAGGATGTGGAGCCGCAGGAACTCTCATACATTGCTGGTGGGAATGCAAAATGGTGCAGCCACTTTGAAAGACAGTCTGGTGGTTTCCTACAAAGCTGAATATACTCTTACTGCATGATCCAGCAATGGTGCTCCTTGATATTTACCCAAATGAGTTATTTACCCAAAGGATTTGAAAACTAATGTCCATTTAAAAGCCTGCACACGAATGTTTTAGCAGCTTTATTTATAATTGCCAAAACTTGAAAGCAACCAAGATGTCCTTCAGTAGGTGAATGAATAAATAAACTGTGGTACCTCCAGACAATGGAATATTATTCAGTGCTGAAAAGAAATGAGATGGGGCTGGCCGCGTGGCACAGCGATTAAGTTCTCACGTTCTGCTTCTTGGAGGCCTGGGGTTCACTGGTTCGGATCCCAGGTACGGACGTGGCACCACTTGACAAGCCATGTTGTGGCAGGCGTCCTACATATAAAGTAGAGGAAGATGGGCACGGGTGTTAGCTCATGGCCAGTCTTCCTCGGCAAAAAAGAGGAGGATTGGCAGCAGTTAGCTCAGGGCTAAACTTCCTCAAAAATAAATAAATAAATAAAAAGAAATGAGCTATCAAACCATGAAGAGACATGGCGGAAACTTAAACATGTTGCTAAGTAAAAGAAGCCTGTCTGAAAAGGCTACATACTGTATGATTCCAACTATATGACATTCTGGAAAAGGCAAAACCATGCAGACAGTAAAAGGATCAGTGGCTGCCAGGGGCTGGGGGGAGGGAGGGATGAATAGGCCGAGCACAGAGGATTTTTAGGGCAGGGACTATTCTGTATGATACTGTAATGGGGGATACATGTCATTACTCACTGTCAAAACCCATAGAATGCACACCAGCAAGAGTGAACCTTAATATAAACTACGGGCTCTGGGTGACAATGATGTGTCCATGTAAGTTCATGATTGTAACAAATGTCCCCCTCTAGTGGGGGCTGTTGACAGTGGGGGAGGCTGAGCGTCTGAGGGGGCACGGTTATATGGGAACTCTGTGCTTTCTACTCATTTTTACTGTGAATCTAAAACTGCTCCAAAAAATACAGTCTACTTAAGAAGAAATCACTACCGTAAATGGAAAACCAGTCATATTTCTCATAAATAAACGGAGAAGGATGGAAGGGCAGAAAGACAGAGGACATGCAAGAATACTGTAAGTGAGCTAAATCTTCATGTATTGGAGCAAAAATTAATAGATAATGTCTAAAGCTGATAAATCAACGAATGGCCACATAAGTACATTATTTAGCTCCATGGAAATAACAACTAGAAGAAATAGCTACAAAGGCTAGAGGTGGTTACCATGCCAACTAAGAATATGGAGATCTTCAGCCTCCTAATGAGACATTTCAGGGGCCAGCTGGTGGCATAGTGGTTAAGTTTGTGCGATCCGCTTCGGCGCCCCGGGGTTCACAGGTTGGATCCCAGGCATGGACCTATCACCACTTGTCAAGCCATGCTCTGGCGGCATTCCACAGCAAATGGAGGAAGGTTGGCACAGATGTTAGCTCAGGACCAATCTTCCACACACACAAAGACATTTCAAACGTGACGGTACAGAAATGCCATTCCTTACCAATTAGATAGCAAAGATCAAAATGGTTGATTTTTATTGGAAGAGAACTGAGGAGGGTGTGGAGAAAGGGACACGAGTAGGAAGCTGGTGGACACGTACATCAGTACGATCTCTTTGCAGGACAGTTTGTCAGTACCTACTAAAATGATAAAAGCACGGACCTTTTGACTCCAGGATCCTTACAGGTAGAGGCACACATGTGCGGGAAGACGTGAGGACGAGGTTCTTTGCTGCTTCACTGAAATATCAAAAGGTTGGCATCAACCTCGATGTCTCTCAGTAGGAGCTGGCTAAACCAGTTATGATCCATGCCTACGATGAAATGTTGTGCAGCCTCCGAAAATAAGAGAGCAGGGGTTGATGTCCTGATATGGAAGATCTTCGAGATACAGCGTTAGGTGAAAAAGCAAGGTGCGTAACAGTGTTTGTAGCAAATTACCGTTTCTGTATTATTTTTAAAGGATCTTTATATTACATGCTGACATAGACCTAGCATTTCTCTGGAAGATGTAATTCATTGGTGAGAGTGGTTGCCTTTGAGGAGAGGAGCTGGGTGGTACCTTTGAAATTTTTACCTCATGCCTGTATTACCTATTCAAATAAATTTGAAACAAAAACTTAAGTGATTGCCTCTAGAGAACTGAGTAAGGGGTGGGAAGGGTGGGATGGAATGGTTGCTTTTAATTACATGTATATAATAAAACGTATGTTATCTATGTAACATGTACCATCTATATAAAATATTAATTTACAAATGCTTTAACTACCAAGAAAGAGAAAGAAGAAAATAAAGACAGAGAGAGAGGCAGTCTCTGTTGACGTAAAGGTCAGTAGGGGCCAGCAGCCACTCCTGACCGTGGCGTGCCCCTGAGCAGTCCCCCATGACAAGGACCAGCAGCTTCCCGGAGTCGCCAGCCTCTTTGATCTGGCTTCTCTCCGTCCTGCCAGATGTGAAGTATTCAGGTGTGTGGTGAGCCAGTTCCCAGAAAATCTCCCCTGCTGTCCTTTGTCAGGGCCCTGGGGGCTGTGGGGCCCTTGGCAGATGCACTTCTGTGGTCACAAAGAGTTTATTCTCCTCTTAGCAGAGAGAGACGGACCTATCAGATTGCAGCCAGCTGTCCAGCTGAGGTGGAGTACCCCTCTCCCCATGGGTCTGGGCTGCAGGACATTGTGCTCTGGGTGGGGGCTGGGGGGCTGGTCAGTCTCCCTTCACTGTTCACATCTGCCTCCAGTATCTACTGCTGCATAATGAACCACCCCAGAACTAAGAGGCTTAAAACAATTTATCCGTCGTAGTGCTGTGTGTTGATTGGGCTCAGCTGGGAGGTTCTCGTTTGGGTCTCTCATGCAGTTGCTGTCAGAAAGCAGCTGCTGCTGAGGTCACCTCAAGGCTTGACTGGGCTGGACGTCCAGATGGCCTCTTCACTGACTCGTCTGCTGCCTCAACTGAGATGACCGGAACAACCAGGGACCAGCTGGCCATCTTTTTCTCTCCATGTGGTCTTTCCAAGTGGCTGGCGTGGGCTCCCTCACATCATGGCAGCTCAGAGTAGTTAAGCTTCTTTGATGGCAGTGGGCTCATCCCACAGCAGTGTTCTAAGAGCCAAGGTGGAAGCTGCACGGCATCTTATGACCTAGCCTCAGAAGTCAGGCGTGTCAATTCTGCTACATTCTATTGGTTACGCAGGGCCAGGCCCCAGTGAAAGTGGGAGGGGCTGCACAAGAGTGTGAATAACAGAGTGTGTGGTTCTTAATGGGCCATCTTTGGAGGCCCAGCTGTTACAACATTGTGTGCCATTTAACACTTTTTTCTCTTTGTTCTCCTCCTACCTCACCTTCTTAGTCTCTTTGAGTGGTTCTTCCTCATTTTCTGTCTTCAAATTAATCCAGTGCCCCAAAACTCAGGCCTGGGCCTCTTCTCTGTCTACCCTCCCTCCCTTAATAATCTCATCGGGTCTCCTAGCTCTAGACACTTATAAGCTGACAACTCCTAAATTTACATCTCCAGCCTGCACCTCCTCTGAAGTCTAGACTCCGCTCTCCAACTGTCTACTCCACATCTCTGCTCGGATGTCTCACAGGGACCTCAACATGAGCAGCTCTAACACCACCTTCACCCCCTGCTCCCAGACACTTCACAAAAGAATATATGTGAATCACCAATAATTACACATAAAAAGATACAGAGTATCATTATCCATTAGGGAAATGCAAGTTAAAAATCACAATGAGATACCACTATACATCCATAAGAATGTCTAAAATTAGAAAGACTGATCGTAACAAGTGTTGGCGAGGATGTGGAGCACATGGAACTCACACACTGCTGGAGGAATACAAAATGTGGTAAATCACTTTAGGAAACACTTTGGTAATTTCTTGAAAAGTTAAACACGTACCTACCATATGATATGACCCAGCCATTCCCCTCCTAGACATTTACCCGAAAACCTAAAACATTTGTCCACACAAAGACTGGTACACAAATGTTCAGAGCAGTTTTATTTGTAATCATCAAAAACTGGGAACAACCTAAAAAGCCATCAAAAGATGAATGGATAAACAAGTTGTGGTGCATCTGTGCAATGGGGTACTACTCGGCAATGAAAGGGACGAGTTATTGATACCCACAACATGGATGGATCTCAGAACCATTATGCTGAGTAAAAGAAGCCAGCCCCCCCCCCCCAAAAACTGTGGACATATTGTATGACCCCCTTTATATACATTCTAGAAAACGCAAACTAATTTACAGTGATGGAAGTAGGTCAGTGGTGGAGGGGAGGTGGGGGGTGATTGCAAAAGGATGGATGATGGATTTGGGGTTGAGAGATATGTTTACTGTCTTAAGGGTGGTGAGAGTAAACTAATCAAATTATACACTTTAAATATGTGCCATATAGTGTACTTCAATTATACCTCAATAAAGTTGGAAAAAATTGAATAAAAAAGAACAAAAGAAAAGACATATGTTTGGAAGAATACACAGCAAACAGTTAACAATAGTTACCTTCAGGGAATGGGGAGGGGCCGAGAACTAACACTTGTTACCTTACATGCAGCTTTCTAGTCTAAGTTGTTTACAACAAGTATATGTTAATCCTAAGTTTAAGAAAAAGAGCAATATATTTTTTGCCCCCAAGCCTCAGGAGCTCTGTCACATGCCCCAAAATGGACCAGGTCGTTCTGCCAAACAAAAAACACCTCCTGGATTTGAGCCAAGGGTTTCTGGGGGCAAATTCCCATCCGGAGACAATGAAAACCGTGCTTCCTCAGAACAGGGACTTTATTTACAACTTATATCTGCATTCCGGACTGGGCCCCGCACGGGATGATTGCCCAGGAAGATAATGGAGTCATTAATCTCTGCCCAAGACTGGGCTCCTCCTGCCAACTTCCCATCTGGGTGATTAAACTAGCTGGCAGCCCCACGTCAGTCTCCACGGCGTCTGCGGGGCAGAGGGACAAGGCACCTCTGGGCGCCGCACTTGGCTTCTCCAGAGGGGCAGCTTCCTGGGTGACTTTAGGACAAGGAAGCTGAACCCCGGTCTTGACTTGGCCATGCCGGGACTCAGGCTAACATGGGCTCCTTGACATGTCGGGGGTGGGAACAGCCGTCTGAGCTTCTGCGTTTCTGTGCTTGCCCATATGTGTGCTTCCGTTTTTCCTAAACTCACCCTAAACCTTTTTCCTTGAACACCACAGGAGGTGGCTACCCCACAACTAGTTCACCTCTCCCCCAACTTTCTTCCCTCCTCAGTAACAGCACCCAGATGCTCCGGGGGAGGGCCGCCTCGCCCTGCCCCTGGACCCAGAAGGCAAATCTTGCTTCGGCTTGGCCCTCACGACTCAGAGCCTGGTCCAGCATCGGCGTCACCCGGGAGCTTGTTGGAAATGCAGAATCCGAGGCCCCACCCAGACTTACTGAACCAGAATCTTCATTTGAACAAGATCTCTGGTGATTTGAACACATTAGTTCTCAAACCTGGCTGAACATCAGAAGCACCCGAGGGAGTTTTAATAATACGGATGCCCGGGGCTTCCACTGCGATTTTGATTCCACTGATCTGGAACAGGATCTGGACGCCGGTATTTTTTACGATATAACATACGTTTAGTAAAGTGCACTAACTTAAAATGGATAGCTTGGTATTTTTTACACACGTGTACACCCATGTAACCATGACCCAGATAACGACATAGGACATTTCCAGAAGCCCAGAAAGTTCCTTCTTGGCCCTTCAAGGTAGGATGATGAACTGTTCCGATTCGGCCAAGACCGAGGGGTTTTCCGGGACATGCGACTTTCAGTACTAAAACTGAGAAAGACTCGGGCAAACCAGGACAAGCTGGTCACACTGCTTCAAGGTCTATACTCCAGCCCACCTCCAGAGGGAACCACTATTCTGATGTCCAGCTAGTGGTACTTTTAAGAGTTGCACAGATGACTCTCATGAGCAGCCAGGGCCAACTCAGTGTTGGAGCAGAATGACCTGGAGGCCTTGTGAAAATATTGCTGGGCTGCACCCCTAGACTTGCTGATTCAGGAGGTCTGGGGTGGAGCCCAAGAATTTGTGAGTTTAACAGGTCTCCTAGGTGACGCTGATGCAGCTGGTCCAGCACCTCACTTTGAGAACTACAGATCTAAGCCAATCACAGTCTTTCTACTCCCCTTGCCACTGAATGGCTTAGGCTTGAGCACGTGATGCACTTCTGACCAATGAGACATAAGGAGAAGCATTCCAGTAAAGCCTATTAAAATAGTACCCACCCCCGAAGTGTGCGCATCAGCAGCCCTCGGGGTGGGGAGAGGATCCTGGGAAAGATTTTCTCGCTGATAGAGATGATGGGAGGGGGTGCTCTCTTCTTCCTTCGAAAGTGCAGTAGTGTCTGGGTGTGGCCCCTGGAGCTGTCTCATGACCTTCAGGCAACAAGCCTGAGGATTAAACACCAACCACCCAGGATGGGGAAGAGGAAAGCGAGAGAGAACCTGAGTCCTTGAAGAAGTTGTTGACCTTCTGGATGGATCCACCCTAAATGGCCTCCTTGGGAACTTCTTTCCTTTTTGTTTAGGTCACGTGTAATTGGGTTCTCTCTTATTTGTGTTCAAAAGCATGTAATATCCTGCTATTCAAAGTGTGGTCCACGAACCAGCAGCATCAGCATCCCCTGGAAGCTTGTTAATGTCAAATGACAAAACTAAAACCATTTAGTAACAGGTTTGATGTCCTTTATTCAAGGGCAAACAATCCGTGGATGGGGAAGCACAGAGCCTCACAAGCAGTGGCGCATTGTTCCCTGAGGGATTTTAGGCAAGAGCGAGTTTTATAGAGCATTAGCAGAGGCGACGTGGAAACAGGGCATGATTGGCTAGGAGGCCCGGCATTTCCTTATAAGACTCGCGGGTCCTGTTTTCGAGGGTAAGGTGAGTTACCTGAGGCTGAGTTGGAGGACCGTGACTGGTGAATGTTAGGTTTCCTTGACAGATGTTTCCCGGAGGTGCAGGCTGATTTAGGTTTAGAGTTGTGACGTGGGCGGGGCCGCTGGGGCAGCCTCCGTTTTGTGGGTCCTGATGTTCGAATGAACTTTGTCACAAGAAGTGCAGGCCCTCATGCCCCACCGAAGACCTCCTGAACCAGATTCTCCGTTTTGACAAGATGCCCACATTCCGGTCTGAGAAGCACTGCTCTAAACTATACACCAGCACATATGCTTTGGATTTTCTGGGCCTCTCTGGGGGCAGCCTCCCACAGCTAATAGCTGCATGAAATCATGTTATTATTAATAATCATATGAAAAGATGCCATGGATACTGCGTATGGAAGCCCCCTGGCCTAGTTTCCCCTGCCTGTCGTTGGTCAGAACTAGGTTGCATGCCTTAGTACCAAGGAGGCTGGAAAGGGAGTATGTGGCTTCATCTGCCTCCACTGTGGGAGACAGGCTCAGCTGGCAAGGAGGGTGGGAAAAATAGCTGTCGGGTAAGAACCGGCAGTGCCAACCACAAATAAATGTGAATGACCTTTTTCAGAGGTTGGACAGAGTCGGGGGTGTAAAGTCGCTTGCCTAAGGTCATGTAGCTAGAAAGTACTTGCCATTTTGTAGAAAACTGATAAATTTTTATAAATGAGGTTGGTTGAGTCAGTTCATACCTAAGATGGGCCTTGAACCCAAAACCCCTGATATCCGACATAGCGATCTAGCCACTTCCTCAAGCTGCCTTTCTCTTGCCCTTTGGGTGTGTTTTTTTTTTTTTTTTTTTTAAAGATTGTCACCTGAGCTAACAACTGTGGCTAATCTCTTTTTTCTTTTCTTTTTTTCTGCTTTATCTCCCCAAATCCCCCCTGGTACATAGTTGTATATCTTAGTTGCAGGTCCTTCTAGTTGTGGCATATGGGACGCCGCCTCCATGTGGCCTCACGAGCAGTGCCATGTCCGCGTCCAGGATCCAAACCCTGGGCCGCCACAGCGGAGTGCACGAACTTAACCACTTGGCCACGGGGCCGGCCCTGGGTGTGTTTATAGTTCAAAGAATATGTCTTTTAAGGACAGAGCCAACTCAGTGGGCAATAGTTATCTATGTGGCTTCCTGTATGGCTAGCCACAGGCAGAGAGAAGAGATGGATGCCTGATAAAACTGGAATTTTCCCAGCTGATTTTGGACACCACCCAACCCAAAATACATATAGCACCCTTAGACACACAGGAAAATGTTATTTTCACCATTTCCTGCCAAATGTCTCCCTGGCTCCATTGATACATGATGGTCAGGGTGGAGCCAGGTGCCTGACTGTCTCTGATGATTAACCTCCCAGCTCAGTTTCCTTCCCTGGCAAAAGGAGTCTGGGAAATTGGAGCCCCATGAGTTAGAGATGAGGAAAATTCCTCCTAAGCAAATGAAACATGTTAAGTGTTTGTGGAGAAATGTCTGGAGTTTAAAATTTTTACTCCACCTTAACATGAGTCCAGGTCTGGTAAGTGTTTGTTCAACTGATGTTAGCTCTGTGTGTCTGGGGTCCCAGTTCCATCAAGGACAGGTTTATCAGCAGCTGAAGTAGAATATTGGACGCTATTCTGTGTAGCTTCACCAAGCTCGCTCCCATCTCACAGCCTTTGCACTTTCTGTTCCTACTCCCAAAATGCTTTTCCCTTTCAGATTTTCTCATGCCCAGCTCCTTTTCATCCTTTGGGTCTTGACTCACACGTCACATCATCAGATAGGTCCTCCCTGAATGTTGTACCCAAAGTAACCCTCCAGTCACTTTCTTTCCCACCCCTCTACTTTATTTTCTTTACAGCACTTGCTACTGTCTGAAGTTATCTTCTCTCTGACTACTTGTTTATTGACTGTCTCCCCAGCTGGAATGAAAGCTTTGTGAGATCAGATGCCACACTTTTCCTGGCTCTGTCTGCTGAAGGGTCTAGAAGCAATGAGCACACCTAGTGCCTAGATCTTGGTTTGTTCAATAAAAGGAACCAGGGCTCCTTGGAGAAATGACTGATTCCAGAGCTAGAATAAGGAAACTGCAAATGATCCAGTTAACATCCCCACTCATGGGACAAATTGACGTCACAAGCCTCTGATATTCTGTACCGAAAAGGACACAACACTATTTCTGTGTATTCTTGCCCCAAAAATGTTTAACCTGAATTCATTCATGAGGAAACACCAGACAAACCTAAACGGAGGAACACTTCACAAAATAACTGGCTAGGACTCTTTAAAAACGTCAAGTTGTGAAAGACAAATAAAGACTGAAGAACTGTTCCAAATTAAAGAGAGTCTAAGGAAAGAGGACAATGAAACGCAACACGTGACCTCGGATTGGATCTTGGACCAGAAAAAGGATATTAGTAGGAAAATTGGCAAAAGTAGCATGAGGTCTACAGAATAGATTAGTGGTTCTTAAGTGTGGTGCTTAAGACCTTTCCAGGGAGTCTGCAGGGTCAAAACTATTTTCATAGCGATAGTAAGATGTGATTACCCTTTTCACTGTGTCAACATTTGCACAAATGATGCAAAAGTGATGGTGAGTAAAACTGCAGGCTCCTTAGTATGCATCAAGGCAGTGGCCTCAAACTAACTTCACTCATGATCATTGTACACTTCACCCTTACACATCCACAGTAAAAATAAAGAAGAAGAAAAAGCCAGTTTCACTTACGCATGTCCTTAATGAAGCAGTAAAAATTACTAATTTTATTAAATCTCCACCTTCGAGTAAATGTATCTGTTAAATGATGTGTGACAACATGGAAAGTATATATAAGGCACTTCGACTGCATATCAAAGTGTAACGATTATCGTAGCTGACTTTTCACGGAACACCATTTTTACTTGAAATAATGACTAACAGACAAATTACGGTTATTCAGATTTACGTATTTGACAGACATTTTCTCCATCACAAGACAATGTTCCTTAAATGCCAGTGTGTTTAAAGCAGCCAGGTCAAATCAATTCATTTCTGTCAGAACTCCACCATACTTGGCCTGTGATACCCATCAATCTCTGGGTGCTCTGCCATTTTCCAGCTGACGAAATGAGGCTCAGAGAGGTAAAGCGACTTATCCAGAGTCACATGGCTAGAAAATGGTGGACTCTACACTCGCAGTAGCACTGATCTGTCAAGATCACCATGCACTGCTATTTAGAGATCCAGGATAAAAAATCATTTAAATAGGGCCAGCCCTGGGTGTTCGTGTTTCACTTCGGCAGCCCAGGGTTCGCCGGTTCGGATCCCGGGTGTGGACATGGCACCGCTTGGCAGGCCATGCTGTGGTAGGCGTCCCACATGTAAAGTGGATGAGGATGGGCACGGATGTTGGCTCAGGGCCAGTCTTCCTCGGCAGGAAGAGAGAGATTGGCAGCAGTTGGCTCGGGACTAATCTTCCTCAAAAAAAAAAAAAAAAATCATTTAAATAATCCAGTGCTGCTGTAGGGATGGTTTTCTTTAGCATCTTCTTTGGGTTAGGAGCATCTCACCCAGGATCTATTTTCTTCTGCACCAAGAGAGTGTTTAAGAGCTTGGCATCGTGCGGGATTTGGCATCAGATAAAAGCTATTGCTCAGAAAAAAAATATCAGGCTGAGCACTTTTCTCTAACCTCAGCTGAAGTCCACCAACTGGCCAGCTTTTTTAGTAATAATCAGAAAATTAGGAGATTTTCACTAAAGGGGACTTCTCAACCTAGGTCTGCATTTGCTTAATTAGGGACTCAGCGTATTGAAGAAGATGATTTGAAAGGGGGAAGGGAGGAAGGAAAAGAAAAACCACAATTATCGGACTTAAAAAAGACAGAGAAAGAGAACTCAACTTTTCCACTTTTTCCAGATTCAGGGTTGCCACCTCCATTCACTCTCCTATTTTGCTAATGTCTTTGGTGGGCGTTAAGAGTTTGTCCATCTGACAGATCTTTACTGAGCATCTTTACTGAGCTTTCATGCCAGACACTTCCACACTCAATCTTTGCAGCAACCCAGGGAGGCATCATTACAAGTTCCATTTTACAGGCAAGGAAACTGAGGCGAGGAAAGATTACCTGATTTTCCAAGGTTACACTGCTGACAAGTGAGAGATCCCGGGACACCAATCCACGTGGGATTTGCATGTGGGGGGAACTAATTCTAACACACACATATTTTCCCTTTGTAACAACATTCTAGCTACCGTGGGAGCCATGGCATTTCCTGTGACTTTTCCTAGCTGGAAATCTGAATAGTCATTTTGTATTTTAATATTAGTTCTATTTTCTCTTCTACATTTTGCATATTTTTCATAATAGCCATATATTATTTTTATATTCTGAAACATTGAATATCTTTATGTCTTTCCTAACCAGGCTGCAAGAATCATCTTTTTTTTTTAGGGTGATACCAAAAGTTGTATTTATATCTTTCAAATTTTGCCTGAAAGTCATTTTATCTTAAAATGAAAGCTTTCTCTGAAAATAATATATTCTAATGACAAGTCCATCCCCAGCATTGCTGGGAGAGAGTTCTTCACTATTCCTCAGTGAGAAAGGACTGTGGGCCAGATGTCATCAGAAACTTACTGTGTGTCCTTGGGACGCTCTGGGACTCAGTTTCCTCATCTATAAAATGGGGCTAGAGTAGGAGGGCTAAATGCTTTCCAACAGATCTTACATCTCTGACAGCCATTGGCTATAAGTTGCCAAATGTGCCTTAAGAAACAGGTGATGCAAACACTTTTTTCCCATAAGAGTCAGAAGCTAGTAGACGCATAAGAGTAAATCCAGAGAGAACCAGCTCTAAGATGAATTATTTGAGAGAAACTCTTTTACACCTATGAGGGTCATGGAGAGTTACCTTTCATGTCAACACTGTGTCGGGTACTGCTCCTTCCATATTAGCAGAGTTTATTGCTGCCCTTAAACATTTTTTTAAATTGTGGTAAAATACGCATAACAGAAAAGGTACCATTTTAACTATGTTAAGTGTATAGATCAGTAGGGTTAAGTTGCATGACCAATCTCCAGAACTTTCTCATCTTGCAAAACTGAAACTCTATACCATTAAACAACTCCCCATTTTCCCCTCCCTCAGCACCTGGCTACCATCCTTGAACCTTCTGTTTCTATGAGTGACTACCCCAGGTACCTCACATAAGTGGAATCATACAGTTTTTACCTTTTTTGTGATTGGCTTATTTCAAGGATAATGTCTTCAAGTTCATCCATGTTGTAGCATGTTTCCTTCCTTTTTAAGGTTGAATAATATTCTATTATATGCATCTACCACGTTTGGCTTAAACCATTTATCTGTTGGTGGACCTTTAGATTGCTTCCACCTTTTGGCTATTGTGAATAATGCTGCTATGAGCATGGATGTATAGCTATCTCTTTCAGACTCTGCTTTCAATTCTTTTGGCTGTATACCCAGAAGTGAAATTGCTGGATCTTATGATAGGTCTAATTTTAATTTTTTGAGGAACTGTCATACCATTTTCCAGGGCAGCTAAACCATTTCACATTCCTACCAACAGTATATAGGGATTCCAATTTCTCCACATCCTCACCAACACTTGTTATTTCTGCTTTTTTGCTGGTAGCCATCCTAATGGGTGTGAGGTGATATCTCATTGTGATTTTGATTGGCGTTTCTCCAGTGATTAGTGATGTTGAGTATCTCTTCATGTGCTTGTTGGCCACTTGTATATCTTCTTTGTAGAAATGTCGATTCAAGTAATTTGCCCATTTTCTAATCAGATTATTTGGGTTTTGTTGTTGAGTTATAGGAGTTCTTTAAATATATTCTAGATACTATCAGATATACGATTTGCAAATATTCTCTCCCATTCTGTAGGTTGTCTTTTCACCCTGTTCACTGTGTCCTTTGATGCACAGAAGTTTTCGATTTTCATGTAGTCCAATTTCTCTATTTTTACTTTTATTGCCTAAGAATCATCTTTTATTCCATCTTGTTTTTTAATTGTAAGTAAGACAACATTGAAGAACGTTAGAAAATACAGAAGATACATAGATGGCAAATAAACGTATGAAGAGATGCCTCACATCATATGTCATCAGGGAAACGCAAATTAAAATACTGAGATACCACTATACACCTATTAGAATGGCCCAAATCTGGAACACTAACAACACCAAATGCTGGCAAGGGCGTGGAGCAACAGGAACTCTCATACACTGCTGGTGGGGGTGCAAAATGGTACATCCACTTTGGAAGACACTTTGACAGTCTCTTACAAAACTAAACACACTCTTGTCATATGATCCAGCAATCATACTCCTTGGTATTTACCCAAAGGAACTGAAAACTCACGTCCACACAAAATCCTGCTCATGGATGTTTATAGCAGCTTTATTCATAACTGCCTAAACCTGGAAGCAATCACGATGTCCTTCAGCAGATGAATGGATGAGTAAACTGTGGGGCGTCCAGACAATGGGATATTACTCAGCGCTAAAAAGAAATGAGCCACCAAGTCATGAAAAGACATGGGGAACTCTAAATGCATATTACTAAGTGAAAGAAGCCGATCTGAAAAGGCTACTGTGTGATACTAGCTATATGTGTGTAACATAGTATATTTCTAATCATATGACATTCTGGAAAAGGTGAAACTGTGCACATAGTAAGAAGATCAGCGGTTGTCAGAGGTGGGAGGAGAGATGAACAGGTGGCGCACAGAGGATTTTTAGCGAAAATATTCTGTATGATGATAATGATGGATCTATGTCCTACTTTTGTCCAAAACTATAGAAGGTACAACACCAAGAGTGAGGCCTAAGGTAAACCATAGACTTTGGGTGATTACGCTGTGTCAGTGTAGATTCATCCTTGGTAAAAAATGTACCATTCTGGTGAGTGATGTTGATCATAGGGGAGGCTACAGACATGAGGGGAGAGGGATATATGGGAAATCTCTATGTTCCTCTCGGTTTGTGGTAAACTCAAAACTGCTCTAAGAAAAATAAAGTCTTTTTTAAAATAGCCAAAAATAATACATATAGTATATATAAACATGTAAGAAAAACATAAACTAGAAAGTTTAACAGTGGAGTCTCTGAGTTGTGTGAATATAGCGTTTTATTTATTTTTGTTTTTCTCTATTTCTCACAGCCAGCCCTGGTGGTCTAGTGGTTAAGATTCAGCACTCTCACGGCTGCAGCTCAGGTTCATTGTCTGGTCAGGGAACCACACAACCCGTGTGCCATCTTACTGCGGCAGCTGCGTGTTACTGTGCTGCTGAAAGCTATGCCACTGGTACGTCAAATACCAGCAGAGCCACCCACGGTGGACGGGTTTCAGCAGAGCTTCCAGACTAAGACAGTTAACGAAGAAGGACCTGGCCACCCACTTCTGAAAAAAATGGGCCAGGAAAACGCTGGGAATAGCAGCGAAGCATTGTCTGGTACAGCGCCAGAGGGTGAGAGGAGGGCGCAAAGACCGAGCAGGGTTCCGCTCCTCTGTACCCAGGGGCGCTAGGCATCAGAATCAACTCCACGGCGCTAACAACAGCAAATATTTCTGACTTTCTACAATGCACTTATTCCATTTTGGTAATAATGAAAGGGTTTTTTTTTTTAACTTTTTGTTTTGAATTAGTTATAGACTCACAGGAAGCTGCAAAATAGCACATAGGACGTCATGGGCCCTTTGCCCGTCTTCTCGTGAGAGACATCCTATATAATTGTAGTACAATTTAAAAACCAGAGAATTCACTTTGGTACAACACTGTTAACTAGACTACACACCTCATTCTGTTGTCGTCATTTTTTACACGTTTATTTGCGTGCACATATAACTCTATGCAATTTTCTCCATGTATAGATTCATATATTCCTGTAACCACCACCACAATCAGGATACAGAACTGTGATCGGCCCAGAGGAGTTCCCTCGTGCTAGCCATTTATATCTGCACTCCTCTCCCCAACCCCTCTACCCAAGCAACCAATAATTGTTCTCCACCTCTATAGTTTGGTCATTTCAAGAATATTATATAAATGATCATATATATGCAACTTTTTGAAATTGGCTTTTGTCAATAAACATAATGACCTTGAGGTCAATCTAGGTTGTTGCATGTTACCCATGGTTCATTCATAATAATAAAAGGTTATTTTTAATAAATATATATATTTGAGTATATATCCCACTTGAATTTTAATATATATGTTTTTAATTGAAAAAAATACACATATATCTCTCTATTTCCAAATGTGAGGTTAGAGTTTGGAAACCACAAGTAGATAAGCTTGGTCTCATTCCCATGAAATTCCAGCCTGAAAAATTAATCAAGTAGTTGGCGACTTGGCTGTGGAGTACTTTAGGGCAGAGACACAGATAATACCCATCTTGTCACCCCTTTGGCCCAGCTCAATGCTTTGTCCCATAGGAAATGTTCGGGAAATGCTTCTTAAAATGATTCTTATAAAGGGGCTGGCCCCGTGGCCGAGTGGTTAAGTTCGCGCGCTCCGCTGTAGGCGGCCCAGTGTTTCGTTGGTTCGAATCCTGGGTGCGGACATGGCACTGCTCATCAAGCCACACTGAGGCAGCGTCCCACATGCCACAACTAGAAGAACCCATAATGAAGAATACACAACTATGTACCGGGGGGGCTTTGGGGAGAAAAAGGAAAAAATAAAATCTTAAAAAAAAAAAAAAAAAAAGATACACAAAATTGACAAAATTAAAAAAAAAAAATGATTCTTATAAAGCACTTGGGGGTGGGGGTGGGGGTGGGGGTGGGGGTGGGGGTGGGGGTGGGTGCAAGTATTCACTGGGAACTTGCTCCTAAGAATAAGTCATGCAAAACTAGCATCTTTTTTTGTTGTGGTGGTGGTTGTTCTTAATTTTTAGCAGGGTCACTACACTGGCAGGCACAGAAAATGCATTTAGCAACATTTCCTGCAATTGTTGTGGAAAAGCGATAGAAAGGAGAGCAGATCGTGGTCTATGCCAGAACCGAGACACCATGCCTGGCAGGAGCAACCAGGAAGCAGCTCTGGGAGGCCATCGGCAAAGAGGCTATTTGGGAGTTCTTGGGTTCAAATTCCAGCTCTGCCTCTGTACCAGTCATAGCCCACTGGAAACAGAATAACGCTAGCGGAGTATAATTCGAGAATAACACAGGATGCGCACGGGATATAATGAAACCACAGGGCTAGTGAGGAACCCTGGAGCTGGAAATAGAAGGAGGGACCCCCTATACCTGAAGCCACCAGAGTCCAGAAGGAGAGTCTGTGAAGGAACTCCTGGAGAAGCACCCTGCAGGCTGGGACCAAGGGGAAGCATAGCTCGGCCCCACTCTCCATGCCTCCTCCCACCTCCTGCTGAAGCTCCCACTGCAGGGCTCAGAGCTGTGGAAGCAGTCCACACTCCAGGAGCACTGAGCAAGGTGGACTAGGGTGAGGAGGGGATCTGGACAACCACAGGAAGATGCTGGCAGAGCCATTCACTGTGTGGCTTAGGTACGTCGTTTCCCCTCTCTGAACCTCAGTTTCTCCGTCTGTAGAGATAATAATATTACCTCTCTTGTAGAGTGGAGGTGAGGAATAAATTATTTATAACATGTAAAGTACCTGGCATGGAGTCTGGTAGGAAATTTCAATAAAAGTGGCTGTTGTTGAGATGATGATGATGATGATGATGACGATGATGATGAGAAATGGGGCTTAGAGAGGTATGTTTGGTCTTGACTAAATGGTGGGACAGTGAAATGTTTGAGGCAGCCTAGCACATACTAGGATAAAGGCCAGACCACTCAGAAGGTAGCTCCTTTAGCTATAAAAACATCGGGTCCACCTGGGCAGAGCCAAAAGTGACGTCAAAGTCCCAGACTGCACATGACGCCATTTTAATATCAGAGCCAAAAAAAAAATGCTCTCACTCACTAGGACCACCCCCAACCCAAGCCTTCCCACCTGCAAACTGTGGCCTTGTGGCGCCAGTCTGTTTTGGCAAAAAGGACCATTTGTTTAAGAGAGCCTGCCAAGTGAGAGGCTCCAGATGTCTCCTTTTCTTTTTAAAAAAGCCACAGATATAAATAAGCCCAAGATGGTCTGTTTCTGCCATGACTAACAGATGAAAGAAAAGACAGTCGCCTTCTAAACAGACTTGCAATTAATTAACACTGGGACCTCAGGAGGAATTGATTAGGGACCAGCCCAATCGGTGGGCCACAGAACCTGCCAACTCCACCCACCCTGGCTTTGAAGCCAATTTGGAAACTGACCATCAGGAAACCCCACAAACCCCAATTTCTCCCCAGACCATCTTGGAGGAAAAATCCAAGTGTACAGAGAATATGAAAGTTACTCAGAAGGTACATTGTCCACCGAGGCTTCATCCTAAAGAACAGATGCCATCGTCACAGGCCAGGCACTCCCAGGAATGAGGTTGCCAGATTTAGCAAATAAAAATACAATATGCCTAATTAAATTTGAATTTCAGATAAGCAACAAAGAATTTTAACTATGTCCCAAATATTGCACGGGACATACACTAAAACTTATTTATTTATCTGAATTCAAATTTATCTGGGCATTGCGGCTTTTATCCGGCCCAGGAATGACAAAGGCCACATGGAGGCCACACATACGCGTTGCTCAGTCTTCACAGGTTATATCATTGGAATCAGTTGCCAACATCTGGCTTCCCTTAAAAATGGGAAGCTCCAACTATGCTGGTAGTAGCCCGCCCCACTATGATAACATAATGGAGACAGAAGGGAACATGGGAAAGTGAAAACTGATTACCAATTATGTTAGATGGAAGGGATTGTGGGTAAATTCGTTTTTGGTTGGTTTGCTCCTTTTTTTGAAGAAGAAGATTAGCCCTGAGCTAACATCTGCTGCCAATCCTCCTCTTTTTTGCTGAGGAAGACTGGCCCTGAGCTAACATCCGTGCCCATCTTCCTCTACTTTATACGTGGGACGCCTACCACAGCATGGCTTGCCAAGCGGTCCTATGTCCGCACCGGGGATCCGAACCAGGGAACATGATGAGTCTATCGGTGGCAGGTCAGCAGCGCACCATTCAGACCTGGTGCACTTGCCCTTTCTCAAGCTCGGCTGCTGCAGTCGACTCCGAACTGCTGGCTGCAGGATCTGAAAAGCTCGCCTACACGCGACGCCTCTGCCGGGCCCACCTCCCCGTGACTGCCCGCGGGCGGAGACTTTGCTCCACAGGCTGGAGAAATGTGTGCCCACAGCGCCTCCTACAGCCACAGGCCGGAGCTGCAAGTCCTGGAAGGAGCCCCGCTCCATCTTCCCTGTCAATTGTGCGGCCTCAGTTTGGAGGGAGGCAGGCAAAATCTGGGAGGAGGAGGAGAGAAAAGGAAAAACGGAAGATTAAAAGAAACGAGAAAATAGCAAGCATTTGGGAAGCTCTTTCTATGTTCCACGTAGGGTTATGTGTTCCTTTACTCCTCCAAATATCCCCCTAAGGTGGGTACCATTATATCCCTATTTTTCAGATGAAGAAATTGAGGCTCAGAGACATGAATCACATGCTCAAAGTCAAACGGCTAATAAAGGGCAGAGCCAGGATTCAAACCTAAGAAATCCAACTCTGGAGGCCATGCTTGTTTTTAATATTTTTAAAAATTATGGTACAAAATTGACTTTGTCCTTCCTTTTGGTGTATGGTTCTATGAATTTTAACATACGTATAAATTCACGTAGCCACCACCACAATAAGGATACCGCAAACTTCCTTGTGATGGTCTTTTATATTCAGACTCCCTACCCATGTGAACTTCTGGCAACTGATCATCTGTTCCCCATCACTATAGTTTTGTCTTTTCGAGAATGTCAAATAAATGGAATCATACAGTATGCAGCTATTTGAGACTGGCTTCCCTTCCCTCACTTAGCGTGTTATCTTCGTGCAAGTCCTTGTGCTAGTTCATCATTACTCAGAGGAAGATCTCTGTTTGTTGCTAGTGTCCTGTCAAGTCGACTCTGACTCCTAGTGACCCTGTGTGCAGCAGGCCCATTCTTTTTCCACCATCCCCTCGCCACCTTCTGGCGCTGTATCAGACAATGCTCTGCTGCTATTCCTAGGGTTTTCATGGCCAATTTTTTTGGAAGTGGGTGGCCAGATCCTTCTTCCTAGTCTGTCTAGTCTGGAAGCTCTGCTGAAACCTGTCTGCCATGGGGGACCCCGCTGGTATTTGAATTACAGGTAGCATAGCTTCCAGCATCACAGCAACACGCAGCTGCCACAGTGTGACACCCCACAGACAGGTGGTGTGGTTCCCTGACTGGGAAACGAACCCGGGCCTTGGCAGTGAGAGTGCTGAATCTTAACCACTAGACCACCAGTCAGATGAAGAATATTCCTTTTTTTTTTTTTTTGACAGTTTTTAGTTGTGCCTTTATTCACTTTAGTTCGTTAAAAATGTACTTGCTTTAAAGATGCTATAAATAGAGTGATTACCCACTAATGTGGGATGGAGCCCCCTCCCCAGCATGGTATTTTTATTTTTTTAAAAAGCAGAATTTCTTACAGGAATATTATTGGTCACACAGTAGTTACAAGAATGTCCGATATAATGATATGTACAGTTGAAACAAGACAGGCTGATTAAGAATTTACATAATGTAAACACATACATATTAAAAGTTAGCCACGTGGACAGAGGCAAGCAGCGGGAAGAGTGGTTGATGGGAGGTTGGGGGCTGAGGGCCCAGATGCAGTAATATTGCTTTTCCCCTCCATTACCGACAATAACTTCCACTAACAGATACAGCTATTCCACACATCTAAATACACAAAAGCAAATCGTGACCTGCTGCATATAGACTCTAAGTGGTCCGTGATATGCCCACGAAAACAGGAAATATGAACCCCATGCAAGTAGTAGGAAGCATTGTCCATTTATTCTAGTTGGACTTGGAAATGTTTAATTCTTGCCGTTAACATCTGGAACAGCATATGTCTCCTCTTGCTATGTTTTCTTCACAACTGACACGCTCTTAGTGGGGAATTCTGATGGTTGCTCGACCTAATAGTGACAACTGAAACACTCTTAAAAATGTGGTGACTTTTTAATAATACATTTTCATCACACACTTAACATAAAACATGGGTCATCTGCAGCTTTTAGCCAACAGGGAGAGGAAGTGCATCTGAATGTCAAGGCTTTCAGTTTCAGAATTCTATAGTTTCCACCACTGTCCTTAAGAATGAAACTGATACCGCTGCTTTTTATTTACTCAAGCAGGCTCTAGTATGAGCTCTTAAGCGATAACCAAAACAGAAGAAATGTCATTCTTTTTTTCCCTGGGCCTTTTGAGAAACTAGACCAAAATTATAAATTATTCAAGCTTCCTACTAAGCAGTGGTGCTTTTCTGGATGTATCTAGCTAGAGAACAAATCAAAGAAGAACTTAGTGCAAGAGCATCAACGTGGGGTACGCTTATCAGGAATCGGGAACCTCATACAGAGTTCAGAGTTTTCTCATACACCATTTATCCCGATTTTTGCCAACTATTATGGCAAAGGCATTTTGAGGGCCCTGTGCTCGACAGCTTATGCTCGCAGATCCTCTTGCAGAGATTTCTCTAGTTGAGTAGAAACCCTTCCATAAAAAGTCGGCAGGTTCTCTGAACCTAGAGAGGAAACAATGTCTCTGAATGCTCAAATTGCTAGTTCCTATTGGGGAAAGAACATTAAAATAACTTGAAGGTCTATTTTATTGGCAACTCAGAATGCAAAGTATTTTATTTTTAAACTTCTAAATTTGAAAACAAGACAGCCTAGGTAAAATAATAATAGTTTTCCAAAGCGGAATGTGCTCATTTGGAGCTCAGTCTTTCTGCTTTAAGTACAAAAGCAACTTCCTAGAACTCCTGGTTTTGCTGTTTTGATGCTCTGTCGTTAGATGAACTGATCGCTCTCAGTTGCTAACATCCCTTTGTTTTTCCTTGGTAAGGGTTTAAAAAATTCTAGAACAGACGCATTTGTCTAGTCTTACTCTGACAATTTCATCTCAAATGTCTCCTGAGAGGCACATATCATATACCGGAATCCATCTTCATCCTTGTCACTTTCATACACTTCAGAAGTGGGTGTGGACACGCGCACCATGCTGTGTCCATTCACTACCAGGAAGAAGACTTGATTAGCGTTGAGCTGTAAGCGCCTTCTCATTATCTTGATGAGCTCACTCCTGTTGATGTGATCAGGCACAAGGAACTTGGTTTTATCCAGGACAGGAAGCTGCTTCTCACCCTTGTATCGTTCTGTTATCACTGGGATTTTGGTAGGATGCTGCTCTCGGATAAGTCGGACATTTTCTACTCTTTGTGTCGCCGGGCGGGGTACCCCACCTGGGGCCCCAGGCCGGAGGAAGTGGGTCCTTGGGCCCCCTCAGGAAAGAATTCAAGCGAGAGCCACAGAATAAAGTACAAAACAGTTTTAGTAAGCAAGACTTAGGTAAAGGAAAGGGAGAGGCCGCAGAGAGCCTGTGCTGTGTCGGAAAGCAGAGAGACAGCTTTGAGCTGGGTTGAAGGGGATTTTTTATGGGACTTTAAAAGGAAGTGGATGCAGCAGCTGGGGATGGGACCCCAGGATGCGTGATCAGCTGGCTGATTGGTTCTGGAAATGTATGCTCAGTTTGTGGTCCCGCTGCAAACCGAGTGGTTTCCAGCAGGCGTGGACGGGCTGCTGACTTGCTCTATGTTACAGGATGTGTGGCGGACTTCAGGCGGGTGTGGCTTCCTTTATGTGCAGACTTGTGTCACCTAGGGCCCCACCTAGCCCACCAAGATGCCTGTCTCATTTATTCCGAGGTGGAGGAGGCTGGGGGGGGCAGTGAGGCCGGTGGGGGGTGGGGGGGAGGTGATCATCCCAGCTGCTCCAGGCAGCAGCAGCGGGTGGCCAGAACAGCTATTCCTAATTCAACACTTACTCTGTGCCAAGTGCTACACTAAGCATTTTGACATATCTCCTTTGATCCTCACCGGATCCCAAGAGGAAGGTAATGTTGTTATGGCCATTTTATAGATGGGCAATCTAAAGCTAAGAGCAGGTAGAAGTCACAAGCTGTCTGCCGGGAGCTAGGACTAATCACAGGCTCAGAAGCATTTGTGAAATTGCTCTGCTCCCAGCCAACAAGGAGCGAGGTGCAGGGGCGACAACATCACCTCCGAGCTGGAATTCTGGAAGATGGTCTGTGAATCCCTTGTCTTTCTCCACAGCCTGTTGGGAATGCCTGTGATTTCATTCATGGTCTGAAGCCAAAGCCTTTGCAAGGCAGCAGAGCATAGAAATTAGGGGCCCAGGATGGAGTTCAAATCCCAGCTGTCGCTTCCAAGGTGTGTGACCTCAAGTAAGTCACTAAACCTTTCTGAGCCTCAGTTTTCCTATCTATAAAATAGGATAGTAAGGAACAGGGTTGGGAGGCTGGCCCGGTGGCGCAGTGGTTAAGAGCACATGTTCCTCTTCGGCGGCCCAGGGTTCACCGGTTCGGATCCTGGGTGCGGACATGGCACCGCGTGGCAAGCCATGCTGTGGTAGGCGTCCTACGTATCAAGCAGAGGAAGATGGGCACAGATGTTAGCTCAAGGCCAGTCTTCCTCGGAAAAAAGAGGAGGATTGGCAGATGTTAGCTCAGGGCTAATCTTCCTAAAAAAAACAAAAAGGAACAGGGTTGGGCTATAGATTAAAGGAGATAAATAATTAATGCAATATTGCACATGGTAAGTACTCCATGAACACATTTCTTCTTCTTCTTCTATTTCTCCAACACAGACTTTATCCTACCTCAAAGTGGCAGGAAGATTTCTTTAGTCACTAAGAATTGTGTCCCTACTATGTGCCAGACCCTGGGCTAAGCACTTTACAGACATAATTTTATTGAACCTTACAACTCTCTAAAGTAGGAATTATTACGAACCCCATTTCACAGATGAGGAAACTGAGGCTTAAAGAGGTGAAGTAATTTGCCCAAGATCCCCCAGCTAAGAGGACAAAGAAGTAGGATGAGACTGAAGGATCAAACGTTTGGTGGGACTGAAGGTAGGGAGACAGGATGCAAAGAGTTTGAACATTTAAGGCCCACCGTTGCCCCTGGAGCTCAGGGAAGCAGTGACAGCAAAGCCAAGAGACTTGAGGTGAGTGGACGCTCTCTAGGGAGCTTCTCTGGCCCCTGGCTGTAGGCATTTGGGGCCACTTCTGACCTCAGAGGTGTCTCGCCAACAAGGAAGTCCCACAAAAGCATTTGAACTTTTAAGAGCCAGAGATTGACTCCTCCCTGTATCCTTAGACTGTATTTAAGTAATTGGTTGCAATTAAGCCAAGGGTTACAAACTCAAGAACCAGATTTTTTTGAAGAAGAAGATTAGCCCTGAGCTAACTACTGCCAATCCTCCTCTTTTTGCCGAGGAAGACTGGCCCTGAGCTAACATCCGTGCCCATCTTCCTCTACTTTATATGTGGGACGCCTACCACAGCATGGTGTGCCAAGCAGTGCCATGTCTGCACCCGGAATCCGAACCGGCGAATCCCGGGCTGCTGAGAAGCAGAACGTGAGCACTCAACCACTGTGCCCAGGGCCAGCCCCAAGAGCCACACTGACAGGGTTCAAGTCCTGGCTCTGCCACTTACGAGCTGTGTTGACCTTAGGCAAGTCATTTCACCCTGGAGACTGTTCCTTCAACTGTCAAATGAAGTTAAGAATGCAACCTGTCTCAGAGGATTGTTGGAAGAATAATGTTTTATTACATGGAAAGAACTGTTGTTCAATAAATGTTGGCTATTCTTACTATTATCACTACTACAGGGGCAGGGATGTAAAGAGGGAAGTGGAATGGTGGAGACCGTGGGATCTGGAAAGCCCAGTACCTGCCCAAAGGGATGGGCATTATTCAGTCACAGCCAATTATAACCAGGCAGGAAAACGGGTCCACTACGGCCAGATCTTCCAGTTTTCCATGAGAAGCCGCACTGGCGTCCTTTCAACTCTCCAAACACAACATCCAACTGGTATGTTTTTGCCTCCACTGGCCTGGAGCATTCCATCCTGCTGATATTCACACCACTCACTCCCTGATCTCTTTCCGCTCCATACTCAAATGTTCACCTTTACACGTCCACATCTATGCCTTCCACCCCCTTTAGTTTTCTCCATTGCATTTACAATTAAATAGCATACTATTATTTATTATTGTTTTTCCCTCCACTAGCAATCATCTCCCATGTGGGCAATAATTTTTTTTTTTTTTTACTATCATATCTTCAGCACCTAGAACAGGGCCTGGTACATGGTAGGTACTCAATAAATATTTATGGGATGAATTATGTGAATACATTCTTTCTTCCTTTATTTTTTTTTAAAGATTGGCACTTGAGCTAACATCTGTTGCCAATCTTTTTTTTTTCTTCTTCTTCTCCCCAAAACCCCCTAGTACACAGTTGTATATTCCAGTTGTAGGTCCTTCTGGCTCTGCTATGTGGGACGCCACCTCAGCATGGCTTGATGAGTGGTACTAGATCCGTGCCCAGGATCCAAACCAGCGAAGCCCTGGGCTGCCGAAGTGGAGCACACAAACTTAACCACTCGGCCACGGGGCTGGCTCCCATTCTTTCTTTAAGAAACATTCTGTGGGCCCCAAAATGGGTGTTTGGGCTGCCAGCTTGTGAACGATGATTCGAAGAATCATTTAGTCATTTTCGCCTTATGGAGCATCTACTATGTGCAAGGAATAGGTCTAGAAACCACAGGGGACGTAAAGAACAGAAAACACTCCTTGTTCTAGTAGAAGGCAGTGAGTTGGAGAGAGAAAAGGGGGGGCTTTGGAGTCAAACAGGGCAGAATCTTGAGGAGTAAAGGAACACTTATAACTCTGCTTGGAACACAGAAAGAGCTTCCCAAATGCTTGCTCTCATGTAGAGCTGGGGAACCGTGGCTCTTTGAGCCCTAATTCCTCATCTGTGCAATTGGGATAAGAATCATGCCGGTTCTGTCCTCACAGGGCTGTCTGGTGAGTAATGCAGTGTGCACGTCAAGTGACTTAGCAGAGTCCAGACACAAGGCAGGCGTCTGATTCACTCTTTCACTTAACAAATATTGATTGAGTGGCCTACCACATGCGATATGCACTGTGCCACGAGCTGCGGAGGGGCCACAAAGGAGGCAGAGATGCTACCTACGTGGAGTCCTGGATTAATGAGGGGGAGACACACCATAAACGAATATGCTATATTACTACACATACAATGCATACGTACTATATATGCATAGGCACTATTTATTAGGCAGTGATCAGTAATACAAAGAAAAATACAAGGTAAGGGAATAGAAAGTGGCAGGGAAGATTATTCTAGATAGGTCCCCAGAGAAGGGGACATTTGAGTAAACACCTAAGAGACAAGGAAGGAAACCATGCAAAGATCTAGAGTGCCTAGGGCTGGTCATTCCAGGCAGAGGGAACAGCAAGTGCAAGGATCCTGAGGTAAGAGTGATCCTAAAGTGATGGAGGAGGAGTCAGGAGACTGAAAGATTGAAAGAGAAGTGTGGAAATTAATAAAAGAGGGGCTGCCCGGTGGCACAGCAGTTAAGTGTGCACGTTCCATTTTGGCATCCTGGGGTTCACTGGTTGGGATCCTGGGTGCAGACATGGCATCGCTTGGCAAGCCATGCTGTGGCAGGCGTTCCACATATAAAAAGTAGAGGAGGATGGGCATGGATGTTAGCTCAGGGCCAGTCTTCCTCAGCAAAAAGAGGAGGATTGGCAGCAGATGTTAGCTCAGGGCTAATCTTCCTCAAAAAAAAAAAAAAAAAAGAAACCTTAACTAAATCAGAGTCAGGAAGACCTATAGGGGGAGCTCTCATGCCCTATCATACATGGTCCACTACACCAAAGAGGAAAAGAGATGGAAGCCTACATCTTCAACAGGAAGTACAACTACTTTACTGAAGGGAGATTTCTCTCCCCACCTAGACACAGCCCAGCCAGAGATGCAGATGCCTCCCTGAACTGTTACTTTCCCCCAATGGACTTTCCTTTAGAACAGCGCCTCCCTACTCCCCCTTCTTCTCTATATCAGCAGCTCACCTTTGTTTTCTGAATTTGCCTATGGTTCACCATAGCATGCACATCCCAAGTTTCTTTTGGCTATTCCTGAATAAACTTGTTTTGAGGATAAAATAAGAGGCTAATTGGCTTTTTAAGTTAAGAGAAGGGAGACGAGGTCAGACTGTAAGGGAGAGGAGGTGCAGGATATTGACTCTGGCTTTTACCCTGCATGAGGTCTGGAGACCTTGGAGAGTTTTGATCAGGAAAGGGGCTTGATCTTTGGTTTTCAAGATCCCTCTGGGTGCGTAAGAATAGACTATAGCAGGCAATGGTGGAAGTAGACCAGTTATCAAAGCTTGGGTGGTGGTGGCTTGGATCAGGAGGTAGCAAGACGGGTGAATTTCAGATGAATCTTGAAGGGAGAACCAATAGGATTTGCTGATGGCTTCACAAGGGGAATGAGAGAGCAAAATGTCAAACTCCAAAATTGTTGGCCTGAGCAACTATACTGACAGTGTTGCCAACACTGGGGATAAAAATGATTGTGGGAGGTGCAGCCTTGGTGGCAAGAGATCAGTCTTGGAAATGTTAAGTTCAAGTTGAGTGCAAGAAGGGAAACACAAGACAAACCTGGAAATGTAGGTTGGGGCCACACATAGAGCACTGAATGTCCTGACAAGTAGCTGAGGAAGTGAGTTGGCTGATGCAGTTAATGACGTGCAAGAGGTCAAGCCCATTACAGAGAGGGTGTTTGATTATGGAGCTCTGTATTTACTGTTGGGTGAATTATCCCCCAAACTTAGTGCCTTGAAAGATATTTAATCTCCTTTTCTGTAAATTGGGAATCCAGGCATGGTTTAGGTGGGGCATCTCAAGGTCTCAGACATCAAGGTGTCAGGAAGGATTCCAGTCCCCAAGGATTGACTGGGGAAGTATCTGCTTACAAACTCAAGTTGGGGCAGAACTCAGTTCCCTGCACACTGTCAGCTGGAGGCCACTGTTTCTTGCTGTGGACATCAACACAGAAGCTTGCTTCATCAAAGCGAGCAGGCCAAGGAATGGGGAAACACAGGATGGGAACTAGCAAGGCAGACATCTGTTATAACCCATCTCAGGAGTGACAGCCTCTCTTCTGCAGCTTTCTATTCACAGGAAGCACTAGGCCCAGCACACTCAAGACGAAGGATCACGTCAATACCAGGAGCCATTTTAGAATGCACAATACAAACGGCCAGTTGGGGCGGGAGGATGCAGAACACTGGAACCCCAACTTTCTCAAGTTAAGACTCTCAGACAACATACCTCAAAACTGTGGTGGGGAAGGGGGACAGGAGTTAAATGAAACCAAACTGACCATGAGGCATTAAACCTGTCTGGGATTTTCCATCGTTAAACATTAAACGCCTGCATAAATGTACAAGTGTGAGATCTGCCCTCCACCTATTCTTTACCCCTGCTGACCTCTGTAGACACTTGGTTTATAGAGAACCATTCTCGGTGCTTCTTTATTTCCAATGACCAAATACAACAGGACTTTGATTTAAAGATTTTTTCTTCTTTCTCCAGATAGGAAGGCTACAAAGTTGGAAATTTTAATAATTGAGGGGCTGAGCGTTGGTGCAGCAGTTAAGTTCGCACGTTCCGCTTCTCCGTAATCCCGGGTGTGGACACGGCACCGCATGGCAAGCTATGCTGTGGCAGGCGTCCCACATACAAAGCGGAGGAAGATGGGCACAGATGTTAGCTCAGGGCCAGTCTTCCTCAGCAAAAAGAGGAGGAATGGCAACAGTTAGCTCAGGGCTAATCTTCCTCAAAGAAAAAAATAAAACAGAAACTTTAGTAATTTAAAAAGTTTAGGAGCCCCCCGTGGCTGTGGGGTTAAGTTTGAGTGCTCTGCTTTGGTGGCGCAGGGTTTTGCTGGCTCGGATCCTAGATGCGGACCTAGCACCACTCACTGAGCCATGCTGGGGGGGAATGTCACATAACAGAGCCAGAAGAACCTACCAACTGTGTGTAGGGGTGCTACAGGGAGAAGAAAAAGACTGACGACAGATGTTAGCTCAGGTACCAATCTTTAATAAAAAAAAAGTTTAATAATAATCCTTGATTCTTCAAAATGGGCAGTTTTCAACTTTGTAGACAGTTCTCAAGTTATACAATAACCTTGTGGACAGATTCAACCACCTTTCTCAGGTAAACACAGGGTCAATCTTTTTCAAGAGTCCTTGTATTCCAACTCCAGTTGAGAAACACCTTAAAAGACAGACAGATTACAATCAGTACTTCATTCTGATGTAAAGGGCTACTTGTTTGGGATGTGGAAGCAACTGGTTAAGACTTCAGGTGCATAATCAAGTACCAGACCAAGGAGACTTCCCGTCTCAGGAGTCAACCTGTCTCTTCAGCCCCTCCTTGAAGCCTGTGTTGTACCTGATGTCAAACTTTTCATTCTCAATCTAAACGCTTTCTATCACAGGAAATACAGGTAGAGACAAATCAACGACCACACCAAAAGGTTTTTAGTTGACTCTAGAGGGACATGATACAAAGGAATGCATACACAAGAGACACTTTAGGGACAAATGGGACATGTGAATACAGAGTGGGTAAACAGATATTAGGGAACTAGTAACATATTATCAAGGATCAGTTTGGAGAACAGTCTAATTTCTAGATTAATTTAGAGAAATTCAAATGAACAATCTGGGGATTAAGGATTATAAAACAAACGACTTGCTTTCAAATAGCAAAAACTATGCATTTATAAGCAGACAAAGAAAAAACTTTAAATTTAAAGTAACAAGCAATCATTGACATTAATTCCAACTCTTCTGCATGTTTGAGATTTTTTCATAAATTGGGGAATTAGGAAGCACATCTATTATTGCAATCACCCACCCTATACTCAAGGGCTGGAGGAAAGCTGACTGGTGTTGCTCATTTCCCCCTCCATCAATTAAGGATACTAGGCATGGCAGGGAACAGTGTAACTCAGGGACCATTTCGGCAAAAGCAGCCACTAAGTTAACAGAATTAAGGGCTGTACAGCTTAAAGGCATACAACCAAGGCCTGCCTGATTCAATCAGACAGGTCTGCCTTAAACGGTTCCCTTAATCAGCAAGGCTATCTGGGGAAATAAGTTCCAGTCACTAACCATCAGCCATGGAGGTGCACACTGCCTAGTACCCAAAGGATACAGAAAGGGGCTGTTAGTTTCCATTTTAAAAGATGGGGGCAGGAAACGTAGGCTTAAATAGCCTATCTCCTTGACTTGCTGACTTTGATGAAGCAAGCTGCCATAGTGAGGCAGCCCAGGCAGCACGGAAGTGACGGTGGCCTCCAGCCAATAGCTAGGAACTCAATCTTTCAAAAATTACAATCCATTTGAATCCCAATTGGAAAATGACTAGATTTCCTTATCTTGTAATACACCTGCCAAAGCAGAAATTAACTGTTTATTTTTCCTTCCTTGCAAGATCTAACAGTACCAATAGCTCAACAGTCCTGCTAAGGACTTAATTCTCCCCTCCTGTTTTATATACCCGCCTTGGGGGTTATTGACAAGTGGGCGAACACCTATCCTGGGGGCTGCTCTTTCTTCCTGAGGAAGATTGGCCCTGAGCTAACATCCGTTCCCATCCTCCTCTGTTTTCTATGTGGGACGCCACCAAAGCATGACTAGAGCAGTTATGTCCGTGCCCATGATCTGAACCTGTGAACCCCAGGCTGCCAAAATGGAGCATGCGAATTTTAACCACTACATCCTAGGTGGCCCCTATTCTGGGCACATTTAATAATCATTTTATTAGGGGACTGACACTTGGGTAACACCATTTACCTCACCTGTTACAGGACATACTGAATCAAGTCGAGAGGAAGATCAGGCTGCAGCCAACCTTCTTCCTGCCCTGTGGCACACATGGCTCCTGACCTGCAGGAAGTTAACAGATGAAGCCAAGATGAATGACTTGAACGCTGGGGGGTAAAACCCAATCCCACCAAAAAACCTGAGAGAGAAAGCAGTCTGCTAGTGGCAAGCAGAAAATGAGGACAGAAATTATCACTGGGGCCAATGCATCAGACAAAACTGGCTAATAGTTCAGTGAGATCAACAGGGTCGATCTGATGGGGAAAAAAGTTATGTCATCACCTGCAGTGGCCAAATTGGAATTAGAAAGTAGAACACAAGGTGGGTATGCCCATCTTTTCAGAGAAAAGCAGTTACTACCTCCTCCGTTCTCCAGCTCCTGTCTACTCAGCCACGTGGGCATGGGCACTTAGGAGACATGTGGACGTCACTTACCAATCCTTTCCCACTCCCAGATTCATCCTGGCCCATTCCAAGTGTGCTTTCTGCCAACAGCAAACCTGAGATGAAAACACCAAAATGTGAGCTCTGATCAGCTAGATGCCCAAGAGAGTAGCGGACAGAGGAGCTGCTCAAGCTGGCATATCAGACAGAAACTGGCTTAGAGAAGTTAGATCAACATGGTCGATCTGTCGGGGAAAAAAGTTCAGTCATCATATATGCCAGTAGGAAGCTCTTGGCCTCTACAAAAAGAGCTCTGAATCAGGACTAAGATTTTGGTGGTCCACTTTCATACGAGCAGAATCTTTCAATACTTGAGCACTTCTGTGTCCTATTGTTAGAAATATGAAACTACCATCTAAGAAAAACATCCCTGCCTTCTGAGGGTA